>NC_012873.2:67696229-68016890 GCF_000003195.3 Sorghum bicolor
CGAGCGGTGAGAGAAGGGGGTTCCGATCTGATCCGGGGTTGACCTGATTTGCGAGTGGTGAGAGAAGGGGGTTTCGATCTGATCCGGGGTCGACTTAGATTTGAGAGTGGTGAGAGAAGGGGGTTCTGATCTGATCTGGGGTTTAATTGCAGGGCCGACTCGCGGAGGGTGCTTGGACTGCACCTGTCATGGATCGCGCCGAGCTCACCACTGAGCAGGTCAGTGCCTGGGGTTGCTTACCCGCTTCTGTTTCAACTGTTGATACTTGCTAGCTTCCGCGTCCTAGTGTTTACCATCTCTGGGGTGCAGGCTGGTTTATTGAACCGCATTAAGAGGCTAGGACGGGTAAAAGTCTGTAAAATCTGTTGCAATGTTATTTGAAGTAGATCAAAATTTCTACTCATGTCAGAGTTATTTTATGGGAACTTGCATCCTAGGCTGACCTTTTGCTGTGGTCATCTACGGAGTCCATAGAGCAGCTGCTAGAGCCACCCTTTTGCTGTGTTAAAATGATGGATGCACACACTCCGGGCTTAATACACTATCATGCTAGTGAATCAGTCCATACAAATATCTTAGGCTATCTAGTTCTTGTTTACCTGATTTTGAGGCAGTTGGGTTTCCAGGGAAAATGTTTCCTGCTTACATAAAGCTGGTGACTGCTTACTGCTGCATTTATATCTGTATCAGTTAGCAGATGAAGTTTTAACTTTGGCGGGAAGAGTTAGAAATAACCACTGGAAATTGCAGACGGTTGCATCACATTATGTTTATATTTCTTGGGGCAAATCTTCCTTCCATCCATGTCCAGAGATGGATATTTGTTCTAACTTCCAACCAATTAGAAACTCTTGATATGCTACTTGACATCATATCTTTATAGGTTATAATATTATAAACTGAGTGTCTGATACCATCAACATTTAGCAAATTTGTCGCGAATTTGTAAATAAAATGTCTTGCTAATTTTGATACTAGGTGCTGAATTACTGAGACTGTCTGTTTTTGCTGTTGGAGTGTATATTACACTTTTCTAGCATTGGCATAGTAGTTTTCATGCGTTAGCATGCCTTCTTTCTAGTCTAGGATGCATTTCATAAATTTGTTTCAAGCATCAGTGGATTGAGGAAGTTTTTGTTGCATTATGTTAGCATGAAGGAAAAGTATTTTTTTTTAATTAATTTTTGTATTGTGGTTTTGTATATCAAGGTTCTCAAGCGAGATATTCCATGGGAGCATTACATGTCAACTAAGCTTATCTCTGGAACATGCCTTCAGCTTTTACGGCGATATGACCACAAACCAGAGAGTCAGCGAGCTCCTTTGCTTGAGGAGGTGAGTTGCTTTCTGAACCTAAATTATTTGTGGATAAAAATGATTAAAGACCATTGTATCACTGCCTTCTTTTTCCATCTTTCAGATTTGCTACTATCTTGTTATGATTGATGTCTTATCTTTGAATCACAATTTTTCTGGTTTCTTCCTATTTTCTTACTCTTTAGTAAACTACCTTACTTATGTTTTTTGGTATTTCAAGATCAATGCTTTTAGCTTACAAGAGGTTATCAGATATGCATATTTGTAATACTCTTTTTTTTAATCAATATCTGAATTGATTCAGTGCATTAATAGGGTGTGTACTCAACCTTGCATAGGTTTGCTGTAACAGGATCTAGTTGACTAATTTCCCTTTTCCTCTTTTCCCCACAAATAACTTTTACTGCCTATATTGCCTTGTACTATATTTACTTGAATTTACTTTTACCTTGTTTATCTATTTGTGTAAATTTCTATTAAATGTTTGGTTACTCAACTAGTTTTATATAACAGTATAACACAAAGATCCTTAAAACGTTCTTTTAGGACGGGCCAGCGTATGTCCGAGTTTTCCTGAATATCCTGCGGAGCATCTCCAAGGAAGAGACTGTGGAATACGTGCTTGCTCTCATTGATGAAATGCTTGCAGGTATGCCAACCTTTTTTTTCCTTTCAGACGAAAACTATTCCTTCCATCATTAAACCATTAGATTATCACTTATTTATGTTACATTGGTGTGATACCTTTCTTTTCAGCAAATCCTAAGCGTGCAGCACTGTTTTATGACCAATCTCTGTCTGGTGAAGATATTTATGAGCCTTTCTTAAGTTAAGTGTACTATGCTTGTTTAATTCTTTTATTTTTATCTTATTAATTTAAGGAATCTGCTTATTTTGTTGTTCAGCAAATATATTGACATATATTGCCTATTCCGCATCCCGATGGCAAGACTTTATAATTAGAATAGTCACCTTCTGTACTTTAGCCTGTTTTGTTTCAGGAATACCCTCATGCTAGAAAGAGTTCATGGACACCGTGCTAGGCCTGTTTATCTTGTTCTGAATACCAAATTTAGCTAACAAAATTATAATTTTCAGGTTGTTGTGGAAAGGCAACTGGTTTGTACAAGAAAAAAGTTGTAAGATATTGACTGATATAATTAGGTAAGTTTGGCTAGTATTCAAATGCTCATCATGTAAAATTATTTGTAGATCTTACTTTACTTTGACTATAGTGCACGACCAAAGCTTCAGAATGGCATGCTTCCAAATGGAGATGCTTCAAATTCAAAGAGCAAACTTACTTCAACACATGATGTATTGAGAGATTTGGTTGATTGGCTCTGTTCACAGGTTAGAAATGTGGATGGTCTTTTTAGTTCATTACCACTTTTTGTTTGTTATATGCTTTGAAACTACCATTTGAGCGTTCTGAAATTTTATTATGATATGTTTTGCAGCTGAGGAATCCTACACACCCGAGCTGCTCTATTCCTACTTCTATCCATTGCCTCTCCACTTTGCTCAGAGAACCATATGTTAGGACATTATTTGTTCAAGCTGATGGCATCAAGCTGCTCATTCCTTTGATATCCCCAGCTTCCACACAACAGTCAATTCAGGTGATTGCTTGGCCCTAAGAATATAGAATGGAAGTATCTTGGAGAAGAGTGTCTCATTAGGTCTTAGCTGTTTGATTGCAGATAACAGGCATAAACTGTTCATCTTTCGACTCTAGAACTAACTTCCCCGTCTGTGTTCCTTTTTGTTATTTCTTGTGCAGCTCCTTTATGAAACTTGCCTCTGCATCTGGCTTTTATCATTCTATGATGCTGCAGTTGATTATTTGTCCACCACAAGGGTTATGCCAAGACTTGTAGAGGTTGTCAAGGGCTCTACTAAAGAGAAGGTAATGTTCTAAATTTGCATGTCATATTATGTCACTGTAATTACGTCAGAAATGTTAACATTATGCATAAAATTG
The DNA here is from genome assembly GCF_000003195.3 of Sorghum bicolor. Taxonomy (NCBI): domain Eukaryota; kingdom Viridiplantae; phylum Streptophyta; class Magnoliopsida; order Poales; family Poaceae; genus Sorghum; species Sorghum bicolor. The sequence goes on from NC_012873.2 coordinate 67,699,531, forward strand.
AAGGTGGTCAGAGTTGTTGTGTTGTCCTTCCGTAATTTGCTGGCAAAGGGTGCATTTGCTGCACAGATGATCGATCTTGGATTGCCACAAATAGTACAAAACTTGAAAGCTCAAGCATGGACTGATGAGGTGAGGAGCTTTCCATACCTTTGTTTTTTTAATATTCCACAGGAAAATATGCATGGAATGTTGGAATTTTATATCTGAATCATTGTTTCGATTGAAGTAAATGTAGGAATTGCAAAATGGCATGCATATGCTTTCTTGAAAACCAACCTGTCTGAAATATTTGCTATTTACTGTTCAGTAAGTAAAAAAAAGTTGCAATTTACCTAGGATTTTTAGTTCAGTGTCATATTTTTTTTCCTTTGTAGATCGGGTTAGGTGAAGATATCGCTTAAACCTGGGTTTTCAAGTTTCTAAGGAAAAATGACACAATTTGCTAAAATATATGGAGTTGCTATACTTAAGGTGCCTGAATTTTCAGGCAACAATCTTAGAAATCAATTAGTACAATTAAAAGGACAACTCACAAGAGACAAGTCACAGTTTTTTTCTAGTCAAACCATGACAAAATTACATGTCGCCTGAACAACAAAAATACAGGCACCTGAAATATAGAAGTGGAATTGTAATGACATAGTGAGCCCTCTTTTAATTTCTTTGTTTGCTGAACCTTTTTGTGTGATATGGTCTCCCATATCCCCACGGAAACCCTGGTAATTGAACAGCAGAAGTTTGCTTGGTAACATTACAAAGAGTTAGTTAGTCAGGCATTGTGAAGCACAAGAATCATTTTTATCTGCAAGATATGTTGGAGGTTCCAGTGGTTGCTGCTTCAAAACTGGGACTCGTGAATTTTCATGCAAGCATAAATAAATGTGACTATATCTCCTTTAATGTAGTGATGCACAGCTCTTGCGCGTTTGAGAAAAAAAAATGTGAATGTATCTAGTCTATTATGTGCTCAGGTTGAGCTTGTATGTTTTTGCACCTTTTTGTGCTAACAGCAATTTCCTATTATTTATGCACCCAGGATCTGTTAGATGCTCTGAATCAATTAGAGGTGGGACTCAAAGAAAACCTCAAGAAGTTGAGTTCCTTTGATAAGTACAAACAGCAAGTTCTTCTTGGTCACCTTGACTGGTCTCCAATGCACAAAGATCCAAGTTTCTGGCGTGAGAACATTAACAGTTTTGAAGAAAATGATTTCCAGGTATGCCTTGTCCTTTCTTGAATAAAGTTGTTGCACAATTGGACTAAGTAGTTCAACACTCAATTCATAGATAAGCTATTCTGGACAATTCAATCTAGATTAGATAGGCTCATAAGCATTCGGCTCTGTGGTTGTGATGAAATTGCACCTATAACTTGGCAGATTCTACGAGTTCTCATGACAATCATTGACACATCAAGTGACACCACCGCCCTTGCCGTGGCCTGCTATGACCTCTCACAGTTCCTCCAGTACCATCCATCTGGTCGAATCGTGGTGGCAGACCTCAAGGCCAAGGACCAAGTCATGAAGCTCATGAATCATGGGAACACTGAAGTGAGGAAAAATGCACTGCTCTGTGTGCAGAGGCTCTTCCTTGGCGCAAAGTATGCTAGTTTCCTGCAGGCTTGAGAAAAACTGAGTCTTTTGTATTTAGATCCAGAGATCCCTGGCCATTTTTTCAGAATGGCTGTTGAGAAAGAAAAAACTTGAAAATTCTTGTCCAGTATATCCTATTGTTATTTGATTCCTGAAATCGATGTATAATAAATAATAAGAGCCATACCATGCTCGATGTAATAAAGTGTCCATGGGCTTGTTGATTCGTTTATGTAAATTTTGCCTTGTAACTTTAGCAAACCTCTTTTTTTTTTGTTATTCCATTATTCTTCTACTTAGACAACATTGCCTGACTTGTTACATGTTTGCAATTTTTCCACAGGTTTTTATGTCAGTTCATTCTCCTGAAATTTTAGAACATCCTGCGCCTGCCATCTTTTGATTTTGCCATGTTGCGCTACAACCATCCACATCGTTAAGTAAAAGCTATGTATCTAGAAATACTAAAACATTTATAATAATGTGGAACTGAGGGAGTATATTTTATAGTATGGTGTGTCCAATGAACCATGTCTGATGTTGTAGATATTTCTGTATTTTTTTATAAAATTGATTAAAAGTATTTAGGTTAACTTAGGACTTGTTTACTTCTAATTTCTTTTTGCAAAATAGGAATAGTAGCACTTTCGTTTGTATTTGATAAATATTGTCCAATTATAGACTAACTAGGCTCAAAAGATTCGTCATGTTAATTCCGATCAAACTGTGCAATTAGTTTTTATTTTTATTTATATTTAATACTCCATGCATACGTTTAAAGATTCGATGTGACGGGGAATCTGAAAAATTTTGCAAAATTTTTTAGGAACTAAACAAGGCCAGGAAAGTCTAAATCAATTAAAATATTGTAGATATTTCGGTTCATGGATGATGGTGCATGGGTTCAATCATCCCCGCGCGCGCGCCGGTGAGCTTCCCCTGTTGCCGCGCCGGAACGAAGCCGACAAGGCAGCAGCAGCGGACTAGCAGTCGTAGCTGCTGGATTGTTGGTTGCTACTTATTACTTATTGCCCATTGGCTGTGGTGGTCATGGTCGACCTGACTTTGATGATGGACCGTTAGTTAGGCCTTGTTTAGTTCGCAAAATTTTTTAAGATTTCCCGTCACATCAAATCTTGCGGCACATGCATGGAGCATTAAATATAGATGAAAACAAAAACTATTTGCACAGTTCATCTGTAAACCGCGAGATGAATCTTTTGAGTCTAGTTACTCTATAATTGGACAATGTTTGTCAAATAAAAACGAAAGTGCTACAGTGCCGTTTTTCACCATTTTTTGCGAACTGAACAAGGCCTTAGTTACCTGCTTTTCAGACCGAGACCGCCGACCGCGCGCTCAGCTCACTCGCTCGCTCGGTCGTTCTGGACCGCCGAGCTGTATGTACATGTACTGTACTCCATGTGTTATGTAGGAGTCGTGTGTGTACGGTGTGTTTGGTTGGGGTTGCGTGGATTGGGTTGGATCCAACCCAGTTTTTAGGAACGGAGCCAACCCGTCTAGTGTTTGGTTGTACTTCTGCTTTTGGGGACGGAGTCAACCCATTTTAGTGTTTGGTTGAAAAATTGGAGACAGAGCGGCTCCGTTCAGTGTTTGGTTGAAGGAATTTACCGTGTGTTTGGTTGGGGGTAGGGTGGGTTGGGTTGGATCCAACTCAGTTTTTGGGGACAGAGCCAACCCAAAAGAGTGTTTGGTTGCACTTCAATTTTGGGGACAAACCCAACCCGTTTTAGTGTTTGGTTGAAGGATTGGGGACTGAGCGGCTCCGTTCGGTGTTTGGTTGAAGGAATTCAGTGTTTGGTGAACACCAACCCGGCTGGAGCGGCTCCGTCCGCCAAATTTTGACGGACGAGTCCAACCCGCATCTGGAAGGAATATTCCACTCTGGAGCCAACCCAACCCTCTCATCCTTCAACCAAACAGCCACGGGAACGGGTTCGCTCCGACCCGGCTCACCCCGCTCTCCAACCAAACACACGGTTAGTGTTTGGTGGGAGCCAACCCGGCTGGAGCGGCTCCGTCCGTCAGATTTTGACGGACGACTCCAACTCGCATCTAATAGAAATATTCCACTCTGGAGCCAACCCAACCCTCTCATCCTTCAACCAAACAGGCACAGGAACGTGTTCGCTCCGACCCCAGCTCGCCCCACTCTCCAACCAAACCCACGGTAAAAGGACGTGGGAGCTAGCTAGCTAGCTTCACTGGTCCAGGCTGTTGGTTCGTGGTGGTAGTGGCTAGCTGCGGGGATGCCAGTCGGGACACTATTGGTGTGCTGTGCTATATATATAAATGTACTCCGGCGCGATGGGGTTCGGCAAGGGGATGCTGCTCTTCATATGCCACTCATGGGACCTGTCACTGCCATTTTGCGGAAATTGTGTAGATGTGCCTTGAAAAATCAGAAGACTAAACATTGTAACCTTCCTTCCTTCCTTCCTTCCTTTCCCCTGACTCCACAACGACGATTTCCCGATCATCGTGGCCAGGCGGGAGGTCATTCATGTTGAGCTTGATCACCCCGTGCTCATGCTGTATAATTTCCACTAGAAGCAGTCATACGCACATTGGCCTGAGTGAAATCAACATATCAATTTGGTCCAACAAGCCTAGAAGTGATAGACGTGCGTGTGCCAGCAGGCAGAGCCTGAAGAGAAGATAAATTAATACCCCTAGCCTTGACCAATTTGGCGGTGCGAGGGAAGGAAAACGCGACAGCAGCAGAGGAAGGGATGAGGCGCCTCGCTCCGACATGGATAGGTTGGAAGCCAGAGGAGTAGGGGCGGGTGAGTGGAGTGGAGGAAGGAGTGGTCAGCGATGAGGCGGCGGAAGGAGACGCACGCCGCGGAGGCATGGGCGAGGTCCGCAGGGGCAGGGGAGGCGACGCGGAGGAACATCTCCTCGAGGAGCTCGCTGTCCATGGCATCGAGGCCTGGGGAGGACCGGGTCCGGGTGACGCCATGGCCGACGCCGACGGGAGAGAGGAAAGGGAATCGTGGACTCTGGGCCGGCAGACTTTGGTCATGGGCTGCAGCTGCAGAGTGGAGCGGAGTGGCTTTGGGCTTCGTGGCGGCGTTGATGCGTTGCGGTGAGGGTTAGGCTGGTTTAGCTAGGAATAAAGATTTTGAGAAAAATTTATCCTCCAACAGCTTTTTTAAATGGTTATCTAAATATAGCTATTGTTTATTCTGAATTTTTTGCTAGCCAAATATAGAAGACAAGAATAACTCTAGAGTGCGCATGAGATTTAACAAAGTTGTTGGAAAGTGAAAAGATATGGAAAGCGATTTTTATGCAAATGACTCTCCAAATGATGATTTAGAGAGTGAGATTTAGAAAGGCTCTTAGAGATGCTCTTAACTATACACACGGCTACTTACTGCTCACTTCATCCCAAATTATAAGTCATTCTAGCCTATTCATTTGAGCTTACTAAAGTCACCTTTCGCGAACTTCCGCGGGGAATAGGCACAAGAACCCCTTACAAATCACCAGAGCCGGCCACAAACAATCACCAACTCAACTCGTGCCCAACCTCCACCACTGCTCCAAGCCGTCTAGATGACGACAACCACCAAGAAAAACAAGATAACCCACAGCGAATCGAGGTCCAAGTGCCACTAAATGCAAACTCACAAGCAAATGCACTAAGAATCACTCAGTCTCATTTTTGAATCGCAATGTCAAGCAATGAGATGAGTGGGAGGGTGTTTACTCAGCTCAGCGTATGCCAAAGTATGCAAGAATAGCCAAGAGAGTGAGCAAGGGCCATGGGCTATAAATAAGCCCCCTCAAGAAATCCAACAGTTACACATAATTCGGGGGATCCATCTGGACTCTAAATTTACTTATGTGGAGTCTAATATAATTGAATTTTTTATTTTTTATTATTTTATTTAAATATAATTTTTTAAAAGTTCAACCGAAATAAATATAAAAAACAAAGATAAAACCGCCTTCAAAACTGCTTATAACCAGGTAAGATGAATGGTTTTAAAAGTTAAGAGATATTTTGCTCGATTTTTTAGTTCACGTTGAGAAAGGTAAAGTAGACTTTTTCTAATCTAATATACAGCTTGTGGGCCCTTTGGTCCTTAAAAAAAGTCCCACTTCAGCCTACAGCGCTTTCCTTTACGATATTCTTCGCTTCAACCGGAGGAAAATAGATGCACTGGGAAATCCATCTGTGCTTTAGTCCATTCTGTTCATGATGATCAGAGCTCAACCAGCAACTGGGTCATCTCAATTCTTAACCAATTTATTATCATCAACATTATTATCATAATCGTTTCCCAATAATTCTAGCCTCATTCCGGCAAAATTTGTAGATATAAACAACAATACAAGAGTTGAGTTGACACTCACCGGCCTCCACTCTTAACTATGTACGGGACGACGATTCCCATCCCATCCCATGTTTATTTCAATTTCATTCATCCCATTCCCATTATCAGGTCTGGTCTGCTCTGCTCTGGATATATTAATCATAATGCCGTACGTCCCTTGTATCATTTGGACGATGGCCGGGCCCCCAGGACCACCACCTGATCCTGAATCATGACGAGCTCCACCGCTCCGACATCCATCCCAGTCCTGGAGAGATGAAGATGATGCGCCGAGCCCTCTGTAATCCGCCATCAATGGTGGTGGTGCTGCGAGAACGGCCACCATCTCCTCCTCTTGGTCGTCGTCTGTGACCTCGGTGCATCTGCAGTGTTCACAAGCCACAAATCGTCTTCACCAACAACGAACAGAGCCTGCTTGCATATGGTTACACATGACATGATTCTACTACTACTCAAACAAAAGAAAGACTATTGACAATATATAGCATGTTGGTTGCATACATTGGCAGTGAAGGCCCGGCATGCCAATGGCACGCCTACTCACCATTCTGCGGATATATGGAGTTGTAGTGCACCTCCGCCCAGAAGCTCAACAGTACCACTGCAACCACAGGCAGGGAGGCACTTTAGATGCCTGACACCAATAACCAGTAAAGGATTGAAATACCAGGCGGTTAGTCCTTGAGGACTGCAAGGACCAAATGTTTACCTTTGTTGGACTTCTGAACCTTAGGCTGGATCTCGATGTAGCAAGTATCCTTGAACGATGTCATCACAAAGATTTTTACTCCATACTGCACCAAGATTGTTGTTTTACGTTACATTAGGATGAATAAAAAAATAGCATTCTTGTCAGCTCCTATACACAAGATATGCCAGGAATGACAGCTGGAACATATAGATTGTATAAAGACTAACCTTGTCAGCAGCAGCCTGTAGAGTCACATGGTCACCCCATTCACCGTTTCTGTTAGTTTATAATAAGCAGTAAAATGCATGTTAGACAAGCATCCACATGCACCTAATCTGTGCTCCATTCTAAAAAAATTGTTTGGCATGGTATGGAGCTGACCGTGCAACTTTCTCCAAGTAATCATCATATGCCATGGGAACGTATCCATCATAGGCGTCACGGTTAGTTTTAAGCTGGAAGGGACGGTTTGTCAGAGAGAAGACAAAAAAAATGTACACACGGCTAGCGATTGTGAAGCAAAAGTTTATGTGGTTACATACCTGGTTAATTATCTGCTCCCTCACAAACTCATGGTGATCTGGACTTTGGTAAAGCTGGTCTGATAGTGCTCGGAACTGTGGAATTGGGGGCGTGCAATTAGCATCAATTGGTTGTGAATGCGGTACAGACTCTCAATTTGTGAGAAAAAAGAGATAAAAGGCGGAAAAAGGAAGGAGAAAAAGAAAGTGCAGAGATCACTTGAGAAAAGGAAGACAAGAGGTGGAGAAGGAAAGAAAAATTAACTATTTTTTGAACTGTGATGAATAGGAAGGATGATACCTGACAGTTGCCATCTCCTTGCACCTTGTGTTCAACCAACTCATACAGCTTCAACCTGAAAGATGATAAATGAAACATTGAACAACTCCAGCAGAAAACTACTTGTCAAAAAAAAAACTCCAGCAGAAAACGTTTTGCGTGAAAAAACTAATAGAGCAAAAATAATATTATTATATGCAAGTAATCCAGACTGCTATGGAAATGCAAAGCTTAAAAGACATTTAAAAAATGAGAAGTTTAACACTAGCAACTCGCAAGCATACTGTAGAACATAACAGTAGTAGTAATTCAGTAAAAAATGAAGCTAAAGGACTGACCTTTCTGTCAGCCTTTCATGGTCCATAGTGGCTTCATCAATTGATGGAATTTCTCCATTAATTTTGGGGACATGCTGGACAAGGCAGACACAGATTATTGGACCACAGTTGGAAATGGAGTCAGAGGCACAGAGAAAAAAAAAACAGATACAGCATAGCATCCGCAACAGGTTCATTTCCTTCATAGCAACAAGGATAAATAGGGGGACGGGCCAGGGGGTTGCCACACTGTTGTCAAGATTATTGGGTAGTATCATTCTAAAATTTAAAAAGCAATAACTAATACGGATACTATCTGAGGGCAGTGAAACTACGAGTAGCACAGCAAATCATACAGTGTATAAGAAAAGTTAATACCTAATGCTTTGTTGACAAAGGTCTATCAATAAAAGTAGGTAGACATAATTTTCGCATCTGCATAAGATAACTTTTCGAAGACACGCATTAAGACCAAGAATATGCAAAGTTAATTAGCAATTCAGTTAATTAAAGACTTCTAGAGGAATTTGATGTCAACATCATTTCTTAAAGTCATTTGGCATTTAAGGTTAGTGGTCCAACTGAAAGTGATATCCATGTTGTTTTTTTCCTCTTCCAATGAGATTTTGGCTATACAACAGACATATACAGGAATTTTTGCTGATGATCTAGGTAGGCTTCCTTAGAAGTGAAACTTTCATTATTCTGGCAGCTGACGAAGCACATCCAAATGTTAGGCGAATGAAGCTAGACAACACAAATTTCTTAACCTAACTTCAAAGGATCAGTAGACTCACGGGAACTGGGACCATGGGGTAAAACCTCTTCCCTACTTCCTCCTCCATCTCAAAATAACCGTCACCAGCTGCGTCTGGAGAGGAACTAGACGGCTCTACATATACTGTCTCGTGCTCATGCTCATGGGTGCTTCCTGCAAGGTACCAAGAACATTAGGAAAAACGTAAAAGTGGTATGCTTGTGAGAGAAATAAAACAATCAAGTCAGATTATGGATATTTCCAGCACCAGGATGGTAGATGCCTACTGATGGGTTGTACAAATCATATGTGAGTTGAGAAGAATGCAACTGAGTCTCATCTGGATGTGCTGCTGCGAAAGGGGAAAAAAACATGTATACACATGAGTTAGGAATATATTCCTGCCTGTTCCATGGTTTATCACATCCACAAGATGAAAAGGAAAATGAAAAATCTGCATGCATTCCACAAGTCTGACTACTACCTCTACCGTAATGGAGGTCACAACAGTGACCATCACAGTAGCCGGGAGGAGGCCCGTAGTACCCGTTGGGAGGAGCAAAAGGGTCGCGGAACAGGTCGTATCCCCATGGCAAATTCTGATCTTTCTCACACATGCTCATCCGTCGAGCTCAAGCTGTCCGTCCGTGGGAGCGGAGCGCTGCTGCGGTAGCAAACAGATTCAAGCGGTTTACTTCAGTACCATGGCAACAAAGAAGACGAAACAATGCCCACAGCTAACTTCGCTGGGCTGCATCGGAGCTAAAGCATCTCTGGTGAAAAGCAAGACCACCGGCGGAGCCAAGGCCCGGCCACCCTGGGCAGCTGGCCGGGCTCCCACGGTACAGCAGAGCCTGGGACTGCCCCTCCGTCGCTGGACGCGGCCGAGGGGGAGATTACTGCTCGCCGGCCAGGACAGAACAAAGCACTACTGGCCTTGGAGCAATCGAAGCGAGCTACGCTAGGGGTTCCTGGGCGGAGCGCGGGAGAAGTAGAGGAGAGTTGCCTCACCTTGGATTGGAGACGGCTGGGTGGGGCCTGCGCGCGTCTTCTCCGGCGCCGGAATTGGATCGCGACGAATGGGGGAAGCCGGGAGGAGAATGAGGAGTCCGGCGTATATATGGGTGTGTTTTGATTGCGAGCAAGGGGGAGGGGGAAGAGAGGATGGGACAATTTTATTTATTTTTTATTTTATTTCTTTCTTCCTTTTTTTTCTTTTTCCTTTTTTTGCTGGCACGCGGCTTGCGTTCACTATCAGAGCCGAAAGATGCTCTCTAGTGAATAGTACACACCCTATCTTTTTTTCGCTAAATTAAATTGTTATTATTACCATGGTATGAATATATAAAAAATATATACATATATAATTATATATGGCAGTAGTTTTTCCATGGTTTTGAGCAATGGTTTTTTCTTTTCTTGTGGCTTGGAGTGAGCAAGATGATCTTGTCGTCCTGTGGCGGCGGGAGAACGCCTCTTCAAACCTTGTTATAATTTGTTTTATGGTTTTGTTGACTCTCTCTTTGTGTTTGTTGCGGTGGGAAAGTAGGCTAAATAAAGCACACGCACACCATTAATTGTTTCTTAAAACCCATTGATGGTGATTATACTTTTTGGGTGGATTTGATTCCATTTATTTACTGTATACATCAACCAAAATGTAATAAAGAGGAGTATTATGTCATATATTCTCACTTTATTCAAAAGCTGTCGGTATCTCCCGTACCTCGAGCTTATCGTGCCAAAGGAAAACGAAATCAATTAGGAACTTTAGGTCCTTGTCGAATATCGGTCAAACAATTTGGCTTTATTAGAACAACTCCAACAAATATGTTATCCATGTTATCTAGGCTATTTTTACATTTTTAAAGCAAAAACTAAAGTCCAACAGGTGTGCTATTTGGTTTGTTAAAATAGCAAGTTTGTTATTCCTAAACTTTCGCTTGTCATATATAGCATGTCGTCCTCACTAGCTATCCTATATAAAGGCTCTTGTAAAACTCTATGTTTTGAATGAGTTTTTTTATTTTTACACAATGGCTAAATCTTGTAGTTTAGAATATAATTTTACCTAGTGTCATAGAGATGCTCTTAGATACATACACAAAGAGAAGACTAAAAAGCTTCCATCTTTTGTGGCTTCAAGTTTTTTTCCTTAGAGTTAAATATATAGCATCTCCTGAATTTATAAAGGGATCTCACTTACATGTATGAATTTTATTTTTCTTAAATCCCTAATAAGTTTAGGGACACACGGTCCACCCTTTTAACATGTTGTTAATTTTTCCCCCTACCAACTCACTCTCATTGTTCTTCTTTTCGTTCCAACTCTATTTCCCTCGCATAGTGAAGCTCCTTAACTTGGTGTGGTCCTCCTCCCTAGTTCGCCGACGGCCATCCCATCCTCTCGTGCTCCATTTAGTATAGCTCCCATTCTCATGACGTCCCGTCTTCCTTCCGTGCACCATCTATGGTACTTCATCTCTCATATATAGCTTATTTCAAATGGAGTGACCATGGATATGGCTGACTAAAAAGTGAGTTCTTATATGCTAGTGTCTATTGAAATAGATTTGAAGGCTCTACTAAGTAATGGAGAAAAGGACCAAAAAGTATAGAAAGATCTCAAATCAGAATTAGAAAGTCTGATTTCATGACTTTTGCACGGTCCCTAACTCGCAGGAGCGTTGGTAGGGTAGACCCTTATATCACATTAGGGAAAAATAATTTTACAAGCTGTTTGATACACGACTAGTTATTATTGTGCTAAAAAAGTAGTTTAAATTAGCTATAGTTTGACTAGCTACTTGGCTAACAGCTAGTTTGAAGACTTGATAAAAAAAATAATTTATCTTTTAACCTTCCTATTTGAATGTCCTAGAGCTAATTTCAACTAAAATTAGTTAGCTAATAATTAGCTCATGATGTCGCCTTGTTCGTTTAGTTGATAAGTCATGATAGAAAAATACTTTGATTGATTTATTATAAAATAAAATCACTGCTGAATAGCTAGTAGATTTGACTAATAAACTCAAATGAAGCGAGAAATTTTCTTAGAAATAAATATACTACGAAGCAAGGAATCTTTGCATAGGGTGTGTGCATTTGGATGGTACTCCTGCGGGCACCACGGGACCGTGACGCCAGACCAGGGGAATCGCGGAGGGCCCGGGGCTGTCAGTGTCAGCGTGGCGTTGACGTCAGCGGGGGGCGGCGACGCGGCGCTCACTCGCGCACCGAGGGAATCTGGGCGCTCTGCTCGGCATCTGACGGCTGTCAGAGACGGCGGGCCCTGCGGATCGTAAGGATGGGCTCGGCCCCTCGGCTCGTCAATCGTCATGGCCACTCTGCAGTCGTCACCTTGTCTCCTCATGAAACGCCACAGCCTCTAAAAAAAAGATGATGTTTTGATGAAACTGTTTAATTTAATTTCATGAAAAAAAATCTACAATCTGAGGCTGTTTTGATGCTGGAAGGCTAATACATAGCCAGTATTTATGTACGGAGGGTGTATGTATTATTATATATAAGGAAAAAAAAACATGATGCTAGCTGCTCTGTTTCACGTGCGAGAGATTGAGCATCAACTGATAAAACTAATAATGCTATTAGTAACTTGTGGATCTTAACTTTGACTCTAATCACGTCGTGCGAGAGGCTGACTGGGGGGTTACATCCCATGACCAAGCTGACATGCATCTTCCAGCTTCCAGCTTGCTGCATCTATCTCACATCTCCATCTCATTCCTCAAAGAACTGACTACAAGATACTGTACCGTGCTATGTCTCTGCTGCATCTGCATTTGCATCATGAGAACTGATTATTGCAGCGCTGCTTGCCTGCTTGAACAAATCAAGCACGCGCGCGCAGATTCGGATCCTGCATCATCGATCATCATCAACAACAAACAGCAACGAAAAGGTTGCTGTGTTTGTGTACGTTGAGCTGTTGATGACTCTGCAAACGTCCATGAATGCATTTCATGAGCCCTGTTTGGTCGTCCTCGCAGGCTGAAGCTGCCGGCGTGTGTGGTTTCATTTCAGTCCCGGGGCCACGCCATGGCTGGTACATACCCCTCTCGCTGCGATTACTATAGAGGGTGCATGCCATGCCATGACGACGATGCTGTCTAGGTACTATCCTACAGCAAACGATCCCGTGCTTCAGCAAACGATCCCGTGCTTTTGACTGTTGCCTGAAAGCGATATGAACTGAACATGAAGCAAGGATTATTTCCGATCTTGAGAAATAAAGCAGAGGATCCGGTCACCGCGCACCGGCACCGCACGCAGATCTTATTCAACGATGACCTGGATCCAACGCTACTGGATCCCGTCATGAGACCCGTCGCCGTCGCCGTCGGCGGGCCGGCCGGCCGGCCGGCGCCGGTTTGGCGCCTCCAAAGGCTGCGTGGCCCATAGAGTTATTATTAGATTTTTCAGAGGAGTGCATGCCTCGAACCCTCGACGGAACAAAAGATTGCCAGATTATTATATAATATCTACGAAAATGTTGTTTGGAGCTCCTGGCCCAGATTAGAATGATGCATCATTCATGGTCTCTCAGGAGGATTCATCTGCAAGCTTCTTTCTAACACCCCGATCGCTTGAGCCACATTCGCAACAAATCAGCGAATAGTACTTTCAGCCATGATTTTTTAGCCAAACGGCGGTTTGGTTTTGAGAGGAAACGGCAAAAGTATGCATCCAAAGGTCCGATGGCGAGTTGACGACGATAGGATCGACAACTGGAGAAGAGTCTTTGTTTGTTCTGAATTCTGACCTAAAAAAACGTTGCCTTTTAGTTTCAGAAAAACATTGCCTTTTTTGTGCGTGGTTTCATCGGAACCTAACAAAATTCGGTCGGCTTTTGGACGGTTTTATTTAATTTTAAGCGATGGAGAGGAAGGTGGAGCGAAAGGCGCGAGGAAAACAGGTGGGAAAAACCGAACCGAAGTGCATGAATGGTGCCGCGATTCAGGCTCTGATGATGGGTGCACACCGCAATCCGACAGTGACACGCATTTGCCCTTTTGGATTGGAGTTATGGCTACCGTCAGTCTTGCCCCTTGACAGCTACCCATCTCATACATACAAACACCATAATAAATAAAACAGTCAATTTGGTAGAAAGAAAGAAAAAAAGTTTCTCTTGCTTTTGTTAGCGATCGTGGTCACTCACAGCACAGATAATAGCTTCTCCAAATTCAGCAGAGCTTGTGGCATGGCAGGAGGGTTCAGACACAGAGAAGAGGGAATCTCATGCATCCAGCTGGGCTGGGCGCTGCAGGAGGTCGGTCCAGCATTTTGAAGCAGGAGGCACAGGCAGGATCTTGGCCATCATCCTCGCAATGCAAATGCAAATGCAATCCGGCGATGGGTGCAAGAGACGACAAGGGCACGCCATGTGCGTGCCTCCGGAGCGGAACCTCGCCTAAATTGGGTTGGGCGTGGGTCAGGGTCAGGGTCAGAGACATGCCCCCGGCGGGCACCTGCGCCATTGCTGTTGCCAGTGCACTGTAGAGAAATTCCATTCCCTCTGGAATTGGAATCTGGATTGGATTGCATGCATACAGATACAGCAGCTGCCGCGGCACAGGGATAAGCAGGCAGGGTTTGGCTTTGGTTTCCTTTGTCATTCAGCTCATCAGGGTAACGTACGTGTACACTCATCCTCACCTCCTCCTTTCCTTTGCAACAGTAGTAGCTGCCATTTCTGATGCTGATTGATCCAGAAAGCTCGAATCTTTCCTCTGAATGCCCTGAATGCTATAAACAAGCAACATACTGTACCCAAGGTCCCGAACCATGTGCAACTGCTCTCTCAAGTCTCAAGACTCAAGAGCCAATGCAAGATGATGATGGAGGCAAAACGGATTTTCTCCATGCATGTGTATCGTATGCCTCCTTTTCTCTGCATCCAAAAGCAAAAGCAAAGCTAGCGCCCAAGAAATCTGATGAACACTGGTAGGGATATGGTAGTAGACTCCGAGTTCGACACGCGGGCCGAGGCTATGAACCGGAGTTGTCAACACTGAAAGTGAAAGGCGCCGTTCAATGCCTGCCTGCCCACCACCCCAAATTCCGCAGAATTGTTCACTTGTGCTCGAGGTATATATGAATATATATCGTGTGGTGTCGCACAAAGGAAGAAGCCTGACGTCTGAAACTGATGGAACGGAAAGGGCCAAACGAGTGTAGCCAGGCAGCAGAAGCTTTCTTTCTCCTGCCGCCGCCGTCCCATAAAGAATACTACAGTTGTAGGTTTGAATTGAGTTAAACTTTCGTAAATTTAACTAAGTTTTTTTTTTAAAAAAAAATAGTAACATTTAAGACTTCAAATAGGTATAATATGAAAGAAAATACAGTCCATGACTAATTCAATAATAATTATTCGTCAGTATCATAAATGTTAGTAACTTCTTTTAATAAAATCTGATTGAAAAAGTAAGAATTGCATTTTTTTTTTAAGGATGGAGAGAGTATATTACTCTACAGCTACAGCTACAGGTAGCAATAAGAAATTAAGAAGAGCAGCACAAAGTGCAGAGCGAGAGCAACACCATGAGTTCTCTTTCAGAAACTACCTTTTATTTACTCTCCTCCATGTTTGGACGACGATGGCTGCTGGCCTGCCAAGCAAAGCATCCTAGCTAGCCACACAGGCATAGGAAATCGGACACCTGAGCTGGGCAAAAATCCGTGCATCCTACCTACCTTACCACCACTCGATTGCATTGCACAAAGGCGGCTTTGAGGAAACTGGGAGATGGATTCACAAGCATATGCTTTCCATCTGATGGGAATGTTGCCACGGATTCAGTTGGGCAGTTCGCTACCAGATTGTTGAGGTGAGGTCTGCATCCTCCTCCGTCCACCTCCACTACTAACTTCTCTCCCGGTTAGACAAGACGGCGGGTCTCTTTCCGCAGCCACAGCCGCCGAGTCTCTCCTTCTTATCTCATCTAAAGAATGGTACCACCGCCCATCATCGGCGTCAGATCGCTCTGAAGTTGAGCTCAGGATAGACCGCCGATTCTTTCGGATTGGCCGCCTGCGACGGCAGTCCGGTCACCCCCAGGTCACATCTCGCCTGAATCTCAAACCATTTTCCAATTCCTTCTGTGCTGCGAGAAAAATAGCAATCTTTTTTGTTTTGCACAAACAATATCACTCCGCTATCTATCACACACAACGGGCTCGAGGAGGAGAGAATTTCCTTCGATGCTATGCGCTTTCCTCATGTGTTATTGGGAAAAAAAAATTACTACATTTTGTGTCATTGATATATATAAATTGGATCCGAGCATTTTTGGCCCGGCCCAAACGGCTTAGTGGACAGGGTCTGCACAGCGAAACGCAATCTGAAAGTCAGCTAGATATATTTATTTCAATTATTTTTTACACTCAAAACTAGTGTGTTCCTTTCGAGGAAAAAAAAACCTAGTGTGTGGCTCGAGCCTGGTCTGAAAAAAGTCGCCCAGATACAGTACAGGCCATGGAACGTTCATGGACTAGATATTTTTCGAAAAAAAAATGAAACATGCTTTATTCGAACAATCCTAGACCGAGAAATAGTTAGTTCTAGTTCAAATTCTGTTCTCTTCTATGCTACTACCACTACCTAGATTAGATAAGACCACCATTATAGTTTTGGTCTTTGACAATTGTTTTAAGCAACTTCAATAGTTCAACTGCTTACCTTTACTCCTCCGGAAACATTGTTTTAGGCCCGTCTCAATGCATAGTTTTATGGCACAGTTACCAAGACTATAAACTAGGTAACCGAGCCATAGGAGTTTCGTGGTGATGAAACTCCTCTCTCATCTGATGAAACTCCTTCATTTAATGACCCTGCCAAGTCAGCAATTTTACTTATATGACACCCTATTTAATGTGCATGACACTCTCATGAAACATGTATTGAGACGGGCCTTATGGCGTAGTACGTTTTTAACACATCCTTCAATAGAGTACCAAAACAACTATCTATATCCACCCTAACGCATGGGTAAGACACATTAATGGACATCATTTATTTCTTCTTTTCGCCTTTGCCTCACCTCCTCGTTATCTCTCTTCTATATATCTTTTCTCTTGCCACTCCTCTATACTACCATTGCATCACCTCGTCATTAATTTCCCTCTCCCTCTTTTCTCCTTTTGGATTTGCTCCTTCCTTGGCTTGCAAATTTGCCCAAGGAGAAGGCGGCGGAGTGAGATGATGTAGATCTGGACAAAGGTGGATGGAGGAAGCGATGATCCCACGACCACCGTTGTCGATCTCCACCTCGCCGTGCTGTGGGCTAAGGCAAATTAAGGAGCAAGCGAGCATAGTGAATCTAGATGGAGATCCACCTCCACATCGTCGATGTATGCAGCGGTCCTCATTCTTCATCTCGTTGTGCTATGGGTCAAGGCAGATGAAGGAGCAGTCACGCATGGTGAATCTATGTGGAACTTTGTCTCTACACTGTCGAGGTATGCCACCATCCTCGTTCTCCACCTTGTGCTATGGATCAGGCGAGCATGGTGAATCTAGGTGGAGGCAGATGAAGGAGCACGCGAGCATAGTGAATCTAGGTGAAGATCCGCCTCCACACCATTGAGGTATGTTGGCATCCGGCCTCTCTCCACCTTGTTGTGTTGTGGGTTAATGTAGATGAAGAGTGAGGCAAGTATGGTGAATCTAGGCAGAGATCCTCCTCCACGCCATCGAGGTATGCCACCGTCGTCAATCTCAATCTCATCGTGATGTGGGTCAAGGTAGATGAAGAAATATGTGGGTGGGCACGATGAATTTAGCCAGAGATCCGCCTCCACGCCGTCGAGGTATGTTGCCGCCGTTGATCTCAATCTCATTGTGGTGTGGGTCAATGAAGATGAAGGAATAGGCGGGGTGGGCACGATGAATCTAGGCGGAGATCTGCCTCCACTCCATCGAGTTATATCATCGTCCTCAATTCCCATCTCATCGTGTTGGGTCAAGGCCAATGAAGGAACGGGTAGGCGAAACAATGAATCTAGGTGGAGTTCCACCTTTAATTGTTGGGATATGTTCTTGTCCTCGATCTCCACCTCATCGTGTTGTGGGTCAAGACCGATAAAAAAACATAGTATGATGAATCAAGGGAGAGGCCTGCCTCCACACCTTTGAGGTATGCACCAAGTAGCAAGCACGCACCAAGCTCCTCTTTGTTGTCCTCTTTTATGTTGCATCTCTCTTCTCTCTTTTTTGTTTTGCATCCAATCCCTGTCATTTCTCTATCTCCCATCTCTCTTCCACTTCACCCTTCTCATCCAAACTCTCTCCTATCTTTTAGCATCTCACCTCTCTCTCTCTCTCTCTCTCTCTCTCTCTCTCTCTCTCTCTCTCTCTCTCTCTCTCTCTCTCTCTCTCTCTCTCCTTCCCTCATCATGGAACAGGAGGAGGTGGATAGGGCAAGGTTATGTAGATCTCGCAAAGATCGAGGGTGGATGGAGCGAGCCTGTGACCTAGGGCCCGTTAAAGGAGCCCAGTCCACGGTTAGAAAAGAAGGGTGGAGTGGGAGGATCGCAGTCCACGATTCGAAAAGAGGGTGGATTTATTGGTTACAAGGCCATCAGTCAACGAAGAAATAAAACAAGGGTACCCTGCCCATCAGTCAAAAATGGCATAGAAGGTTCTACCAAAAAAAAGGCATACACGGGAATGGGAATCTGAATCAATGGAGCAGAACCGAAGCAGACTTCTAATGCTACTGAAGGGTTTCTCAAGAAGACGAAGAGGCAGCAGAAAAAATTGCACTGAAAACACAAGGGCCCCCCCTATAGCTCACCATATCGCAGCTCACACATTGTGTTAACCACAGGAGTCAAAACCAGGTGAATTACACAGACACAGCACTACTCTACACGAACGCCACCACTCAACTGTGCACCTTGTCTTTCTCAACTGGTATGCATGCATCTGCATCAACTCACTCTATACCAACCAAGCACTACACGGTGGAACTGTTACCACCGTCTCTATGAACAGCTACTGTACTTACAGCACCACCGGAGCCACGCCGCGCCTCCTCAGACTCACTCAGAGGTTCTTCACGATCTCAGGCTTTCCAGCCCCGCTGCACGATGTTCCGGCAGCCGAGCCCAAACTCCCGGAGCCTCGTCCTCAGAGACCCTTTCTTGGCGCGCTTGGTGGCCGGGTCAGAGGCCGAGCCACGGTAGTGCAGCAGCGGGGGCTGCGGCGGCCCGGTCCCGATGCTGTCCACGATCTTCTGGACCATGTCGTACACCTCGCTCATCTTTGGGCGGGACTTGGGCATCCGGACCAGGCACCGGTTCGCCACGCTAGACAGCTTCGTCATGGACTTGAGGTTGTAGTGCCCTTCCAACCGTGGGTCGACGATGATGGGGAACCGTTTCACGTCAGATATGTATGGTTTCACCCAGTCCAGAAGCTTCTGCTCGCTCTTTGGACGGTTCTTGTCGATGGGGCGGCGGCCTGTGATGAGCTCGTACAGAAGGACGCCGTAGCTCCATATGTCGCTCTTCGCGGTGAGGCGTCCAGTCTGCATGTACTCTGGAGCTGCGTAGCCTAGAGTCCCAACTACCTGTTCAAAAATGAAACATAACAACAGAGGATGATAGTCAGATGGATGTCAACTTCAGGCTGCTCTAGGAACTAACTAGTGAAATGGCATGGAGAGGACATAAACGTAAAACTATCAATGGCAAATTGTTATCGTAGCTGGTAACTAGGCAACAAAAAACAGTCTTTAATAATGTCCTGCTCTATTTGTTATGAAGAAGTGTACCATGTCTTTCAAGATGCAGAGAGCTGTCTAGAAATACTATTTGCTCTGGTCATCCATTGAGCAACTAAATCTACTTTCCTGCTCTTTTTGACTGCAGAAAACTCTCCCAAAAATATATAATCAGTAGGGGACAACCCCTCCTGTTTCCTAAAAAACTAGGAACAAACATTTTAAAATTGAATTATCGTAACCTGCGACTAAAAAAAGAGGTGACTTCTGTATATTTTAACCTCGAGTAATTTGCGTAGAACACAGTGACATGCTACATTCTGAAGCTGGTCGAGAAATGAATATAGTACTTGCAATGTTTTCAAGTAATCAAACCTCTCTATTACTTCAATTCCATTCGCAAATTTTTTGACTCTGTTCTTCATGTCTGGTACAGAAACTAACTATGTGCATTAAGAGGTTACTTGTGCAAGTAATAAAAAAGATAATTCGTATCCAATTTCATTGGCACAAAAGGTCAACAGTGTTATGGAATTATAACTCAAAGAGCTTACTCGTTGCCTATTTTTCTTCATCACAATTCTCTTTTATTCAAGTAATAACACATTTCATCAATTGAATACTGTCAGGATACTAGTACCTACTTAGCAAAGGGATACAAAACACTATTAAACACTATTCAATAGAAATACGCTAATGTAACAAACTGTCGGCTTGTAATTGTGCATACCGCTGTGGAGACATGGGTCAGACCTTCTGCCGGTCCATGCCTAGCCAAACCAAAGTCTGATAATTTAGCATCCCAGTTTTCATCCAACAAAATGTTAGATGTTTTCAGATCTCGGAAAATAACCTGCATGAATATCTTAAATTTAGAGGGTAGATATAACTTATGTAACAGTTAAAACATACTGCAGCGTTTGGTATTTCATTTATTCCTTGTGTGAGGTACAGAACTACAGATGCAGTGCTATTGTCCCACAGATGTTTCAGATTGTGCAAGTGTTATAGTCTCAATGATCATAAAGTAAATGAGTTACCTGGAATTCCATTTCTTCATGCAGATACTTCAGTCCCCGGGCAGAATCAAGAGCTACTTTTAGTCTCATTGGCCATGACAGAGTAGAAGTTGACCTACTCGACAAGTGATCATCCACACTTCCATTAGGCATATATTCATACACTAGAAGCCGTTGTACTCCTCTCTCATCATCATCAGCACAGTAGCCTATTAGTTTAACTAGGTTTGGATGGTCCACAATTCCAAGCACATTCATCTCTGTTAACCACTCCTTCTGCCCCTGGAGAAAGATCATATTTTATTAGAATCAGTACAGGAAGCAAGACTTAGATTCCAGCATAAGTGACTTCAAAATGACTCATCAAGCATGTGGGATTGAAAGGATTTCGAGGTATGCTTGGCTTTCTATTTTGTCTACTAGCGTTTTCTACTTTTCTATATGGCAACAGTTGACTCACTAAACCTAGAACAATGAGCATGGAACTGTAAATGCAAGAAAAGTAAAATAAATTAGTGTGCATTCCCTGAAGCAGGTGAACCTACTTGATGGTTTCTTTCAAGAAAAAATGATGACTGAAAAATTTTGGTTTATTTCCGCTATGCTGAGTTTGACAATCCATAACTAGGTCCAAATAAGACTGCTCATAGATCTTCTACAGAATGACGACGACAGCAATAGCATTTGTATGTAGCTATACTTTAATAACTTCAAGTGCATTCAACAATAACCAGACTAGCTTGCTAGTTTTAAATGGTATGGAATGAAAAGATGGTGAGAACTGGCAAAAACTATGGCAGCCTGTGTTGTAAACTCTAATTATTTTCTACCTGATACAAAGATATGCAGTTCTCATACATATTCTAGGGAAAAAAAAAAGAAAACATAAGATGGTGAAAACACTTGCCTGAAGTCCTTTACGATTCAACTGCTTAACAGCAATCTCAATTCGTTCACTCGGTTCGTCAGAGTTCTTGATGACACCCCTGTACACACAGCCAAAGCCACCCTCGCCAACCATGAGAGACCGGCTGAAGTTGCGGGTGGCACTCTTCAGTTCAGCAAAGGAGAACACCCTCAGATTAGGCGGGCGGTCAGTGAAGCTGGGGTACTGTGTCCTCCTTATTGACTCGGCACTCATGTCGGAAACATTCAAGGAGGTGAAGTCAGAACCGGAGCGGACATCGCGCTCCGTTGATGTTGTGCTCATGGACCGTACAGAGGCCGACTTAGTGACAGGATCCTTCTCTTTGGCATCTCCATGCAAGAAAGGCAGGCACTTCATTGCTGCAATGCAGTGGGAATAAATTAGGGATTCCCTCATAAAACACAAATGTAGATTACATAACTGGGGTCATGCAGAATAATGTTTCGGCAACAGGTGGTGTGGGCCAAGAACAGGCAACCAAGTTCAGATTTTTTTTTTTCAGATGGTAAAAATGTTTGTAATTTTTTAGATGCAGCAAGTGGAGATAAATTGACATGATTACTGATTCACAATTGAATGAAAGCTGAAGTGAGAACCTAACTGGCTCTGTAGCCAGCAACCATGGCTGTTCAACTGTAACAGATTTGATAAAAAAAGGGAGCCTTTGACAATCAGTACAAAGCCCAAAGAAACCTCAAATTCAGACAGCGCCGGGCCAAACAAAAATCATGCCTTTAATTTGGACTGAAGTAGCAGAATCTATGGCATGCGCAAGAGGTCTGCAGCCGTGACGAGGAGAGCAGCGCAAGACAGCAAGGACGAGGGGAGGGGAGCGCAATAGCAGCCAGCATCAGTCATGAAACAACCCTAAGACTAAGAATCAAACCAGGAACTACGAACAACCTTAAATCCAACCGAATCAACCTTAATTAACCCCAAGCCTGGAACCGGCGCTTGATCTCCGCGAAAACCGGTGAGAACGGACAGGACACGACGAAGCATAATAAAGAGAACTAGAGCAGAAAGCATGGAAAAAGCGAGAGGCCTTTAGCAGCAACAAACCTTGCCTATCTTGCGGCGGCGGTGGGGGGGGCTGATCGATCCGAGGGGAGTGGAGACGCCCGGCCCGGCGGTGTCCCGTGCGGAGGGGAACTCCGATCCGGGACGCAACAGGGACTCAGGGAGCACACGGTAGCAGCAGCAGCAGCAACGGCGGTCAAAGCTGGGAGCTTGTCTGAAACGGGAAGAAAGGTGGCTTTCTCCTCCCGCTCCTCCGCTCTCCGTCTCCTCCTGCGAGGCTGAGGCTCGGGCTCCGCAGTGTCACCAACCAAGAAGCTGCGAGGCAAAGACCATTCCTTTTGTTTTATAATATACTAATATATCAGAATGTTTGTTTACGCTCAGATTTTCTTTTTTTTTCCTCACTTTGTCCGCGAACGCAGCACGCAGGTGAGAAGACGACGGGGCGAGGACGGAGGAAGAAGAATTCCTTCCTGGTCGTCACGGGGAGTAGAGATGAGCGTGACGGGAGGAGCACGAGGGAAGGGAGGTCAGGGCAGAGGTGGGAGATGGATCGCCGGACGCGACAAATTTATTGCAGTCCGCTCTATCTCTCTCCGTCCGCGCCGCGCAGCACGAGAGAGAGAGAGAGAGGAGAGTGTCACTGCTGCTTTTCCATTTTTACTTCCATCCAAAATCTAAAAACTTTTCAAAATTTCTCGTCACATCGAATCTTTAGACACATGGAGTATTAAATATAAACGAAAATAAAAACTAATTGCACATTTGGTCGAAATTTACGAGACGAATCTTTTGAGCCTAGTTAGTCCATGATTAGATAATAATTACCACAAACAAACGCAAGTGCTACAGTATTGCGAAAAAATTTCGCCAAGGAACTAAACAAGGCCTGCCTACCTTTTTTGTCTTTGGCATGTTTCTATAGGAAGCCTGCCTACCTTTTTTGTTGTTGAGAAAAAAAGGTACTGGTGTAAAAAAAATGTTTTTTTTGTGGGGGCAGCGTCAGGAATTAACTAACTGCTCCAACTAACAACGTCTTTGGCACGCCCTTCAAAGCGGCCGTTTACACGAAACCACACGACAACCATGGCACAACACATGGCATGAGTGAGTCCACACACAGTTTATGTACAAAGCCTAAACATTTTTTTAAAGTACCTTAAACATAGCTTGTTGAGGCACAAAAAGAAATAGTTCACCGGAGTTTTATCCCGATGTATGGCCATAACATTCTTGAAATGTACTGGAGTAGTAGCACTTGGGATGATGAGGCCTTGTTTAGCTCCAAAAAATTTTGGAAAACAACTGCTGTAGCACTTTCGTTTGTATGTGACAAATATTGTTCAATTATAGACTAACTAGGATTAAAAGATTCGTCTCGTAAATTACAGATAAATTGTATAATTACTTTTTATTTTCATTTATATTTAATGCTTCATGTATGTGTCTAAAGATTCGATGTGACAAGGAATTTTAAAAAATTTTGGTTTTGAGAAGGAACTAAACAAGGCCTGAATGTAAAGTTTTTGTTTGGTAGTGCTTCGCTTCGGGAGAATTAGATGAGGCACTATGAACATGGCGATTTTATCGCCCTTCTGAGCCAGATGTGGGTGTGCCGCATGCGTAGGTTGTTACCCTGTTGCACGCAAAGGCACCAAATATGAGAAAACTAGAGGGAAGGAGAAGATGGACATGGGATTTTTGCCCTACTGCCCATCTTTATTGTAGCTACAAGGACCTCCTGCAGTGTGCTTAGCGCGACAAGGTCTCAGGATAAACTTATTGGTTACATGGATAGATCTTTGGACATAGTTATTATCCTTAGAATAAAGCGACACTTTTTAGATGTAGTTTTATAAGATTTATCGATTACCCTCTTCGTTCCATTGAAAATGTCGTTTTTGACTTTTAGAATTTTTATTTGACTATTTGTCTTATTCATTGTTTTTTGCAAATAGTAAAATAAATAATTTATTGTTAAAGTATTTTTTATTGACAAAACAAGTCATAACAAAATAAATAATATTTATATAAAGATTTTGAACAAGACGAACGGTTAAACAAAAAGACTGAAAGTTAAAAACGACGCTTTTAGTGGGATGGAGGGAGTAGATGGTTATGCTAACAATGCATGTGAAACTAGTATATGTAATGATGGATATTGGAGTGTGCCAACTGCCAGTGTATGGGAATGAGATGGGGTTGATTATTATTGTGGTCTCGTGGCAGATGTTGGAGTGCACCTAACTAGTAATCCGTATAGATCCAACTTATCCTATCAAGTATAGACAAGTATAGATTCATACACAGTGACTTTAAAAACTAAAATATCCAGGCACCAACTGATGACAGCTAAGCGTCTATGTAAGATAGCTCTATTGTCAAACACTTGAGAGAATGTCCAGACATGCATTAGATCTATTGTCAAACACTATTGCTACTCCCCCCTTGTGTAGGTTTAGTAAACGGTCCTTTCCATTTACGTTCAAAGACACTATACTTTAATCCCTCTGACCACGGCAAAATATTAGATACTTGGTCATATTGAAAGTATCGTTTTTATTTTTTGGATATCGTGTTTGATCATTTGTTTTTTTTTTTTTTGCAAATTGTAAAATAAATAAATTATTATTAAAATATCTCTAATGATAAATTAAGTTATAACAAAATAATAAATATTTATATAATTTTTTTAATAAAAAGAACGTAGTTCAAAACGTCACTTCTAATGGAGACGGAGGGAGTAGAAGAGAATAAGGAATGATATGTTGTCAATACTACTCTGGCCTACTACTTTTTTTTTTTAAGAAAAAAGTGATGAGCTAGGATGCAATCGTGTTGCAAAGCTATCACGAACAATAATTGAACTGATTTCCTTGGTCGCAGCTGTCGCCTCGCCCTTAATCTTTTCTCCAAAAATAATA
This sequence comes from Sorghum bicolor, assembly GCF_000003195.3. NCBI lineage: Eukaryota > Viridiplantae > Streptophyta > Magnoliopsida > Poales > Poaceae > Sorghum > Sorghum bicolor. Next base: position 67,724,697 of record NC_012873.2, read on the forward strand.
GCATAATAAAATACTAGTAATAGTGTAATACTATAATGTGGCCTCTGTAAGACATGATCAGCGTAACGAGTTATTATATTATTTGCGTTCTAATCACTTCCTCCGATTCAAAATACATACATGTCGTTTTATGATTTTTGCACGGTTAGTTTTTCTTTAAAAGAAAAAATATATCTACCAATTTAAAGAATCAAGATGTATCATGTAGGAGTACATATCTAGACGGGATATGTAAGGTTCTTATTTTTTTGAATAGTTGACCTTTTCTGACGGGTTTTTGACCTTTCATTTAGACGCTAATCAGAAAATGCAATTTAAAGTACTTTTTTGAATATTTGACCACTTCCCCTAAGTGTCTTATTTTTATTATAGGAAATTATGGTCAACCGTGTTGATGTTGTAGATAAATAAAAGTGTCGAAGAAGCAGAGGAAGTAAAGCACGGATGCCTCCTACACTCCGCTGTACGTACGGCATGGTAGGCCTCTTGGCATTCTCTTTCAATTCTTCTCTCCATAAAGCAGCATGAAGACAATAAGGACGAGTGTGTCTTGTGACATCAATGCAAGCTAGCTAAGCTCAATCTTTTATTTTAATTTCGAAATGAACTCCAACTAATCAGGTTTTCTTGTGGCGTGGTGTATGGTCAATCAGGACGAATTCCATCGTGTATTTTTAACATACCTTATTCTACTCCCTCCATTTCTAATAACAAGTCGTTTTGGGTTTGTAGTACTGAGTCAAATTCCTCTTGCTTTGACTAAACACTAAAGTATATCGAAAAGTACACAAAGCATATACTCCTACAGTATTAAAACTAGATTCATTAGATACACCAAGTAATAATTATTTTGATGGTGAATAAATTGTAGCCGTGAATAATTTTTCTCCGTACCAAGCTATAAATTTAAATTATTCCTTTTGAAATAAACAAATTTAAATTATGACAAATTAAAAGCCCATTCGTTTATCTTATAAGCCGTATGTTTTCTTCTGTCAGACAACAGTGTTTTTTTCCTCACGATAAATCAGCGAACAATATTTTTAGCCATGACTAGCGAATATGCTTTAAAGCAACAAAGAAAGCATAATAATAAATAATAATAATAAAGAAAAAAAAAAGAATGGGCCCACCGGTCGATTGTCCCGCTCGCCGTCTCCCCGCGGCCGAATGTCAAGTCCCCCACTGTGGCCACATATGATGCGTGGTGGGCCCGCGTGGACCAAGACTTTGACTCGATCCGTCCTGCCTGGACAGAGACAGAGAGGTCGGCGTGCGAGCCCACCACCACCACCGCCCATCGTCCTCCCAACTCTAGCTGGGCCACAACCCACAGCTCGGTTTCTTATGGGCCGTCCGTGCCAGCAGCCTAGGCCCGCGGCCCGTCCACCCATTCGAAAGGGAAAGCGAAGCGAAGCGCTCCTCACCAACCACCACCCCTCTCGGGTCTCGGCTCCTCCTCTTCTCCCGCCTGTTATTTCTCCTCGCCACCAACGACACACGTCCTCCACCTCCACTTCCTCCGGCCCCCGCGCGCGCATGGCGTAGACGCGTAGCACCGCCGTCCCCCTCCGGTCCACGCCACCGCCACCGCCACCGCCTCGGAGCTCGCGACCGATGCAACAATGGCCTGCTGGGTGGCGGCCGCCCTGCACCTGCTGCTGCTCTGCAACGCCGCGGCCGCAGCGCGCGCCGCCGTCGCACTGTTCGCCGCCGCCGGCAACGGCACGCCGATGCCCCCGCGCCTCTCCTTCGCGGAGACCACCGCTGCGGCAGGCACGGGCGACTACGACGACGGCACCACCGGCGACAAGGGGTCCCAGGAGATCGTGGGGAGCCCCATCGTGGCCGGAGCCATGAGCGACCGCCTCAGGGCGCTCACCTCCTCCTTCGCCGCCGCCATCGGCAAGAAGCTCGACTACTGCATCAAGGACACGTACGTGCGTGCTGCATTTTCCTCCCTCCTGCTTAATTTTGTTTTCTAATTTCTTGTTCGCTTGCTTTCAAGTTTCAGCATATATGTAATATATCTACCTGCAGTGCACATAATATACATATACATATATATATATATATATATGTGCAGGGAGACGGAGTGGAATCAGGCCTTCGATTTCTCCAAGGACACCACCTTCCTGACCAATTGCATGAAGGAGACCAAGGGTACGTACGTACGTCAAGCCTGATCGATTCGATCGAGGATATATATATATGTATGATGAGAAATATATATAATGGCTGGCCGACGACGACGACGATGTACGTAACAGGCGACCTCCAGCAGCGGATCTGCACGGCGGCGGAGATGAGGTTCTACTTCGACAGCCTGATGGGCGGCGACGACACGGCGGAGACCAACTACGTGAGGCCCAACGTGAACTGCAACCGGTCGTCGTGGATCGACGGATGCGAGCCTGGCTGGGCGTGCAGCGCAGGTCCCGACCAGAAGATCGACCTGCAGAACTCCAAGGACATCCCCTACAGGCCCATCAAGTGCCAGATGTGCTGCCCAGGCTTCTTCTGCCCCCATGGCCTCACCTGCATGATCCGTAAGCATCTTGCACTGCAATTGCTTGCTTGCCTTCGTTGCATTGCACTGAAGAACGTACATGCATATATGTATATATGCAGCTTGCCCTCTAGGTGCCTACTGTCCACGGTCCAGCCTGAATACTTCCACAGGCATCTGTGACCCGTAAGTCGCCGAGAATCCAGCGAATGTCAGTCTCATCAGAAAGGTGAATTCATTCATGCATATATATGATGCACTGCATTGCAGGTACAACTATCAGCCGCCGCCTGGGAACCCGAACCACACCTGCGGAGCCGCCGACATCTGGGCGGATGTGGTCACAGCAGATGACATCTTCTGCCCTCCTGGATTCTACTGCCCCAGCACTATACAGAAGCTCCCTTGTAGTAGTGGGTAATCCTATCTATCTAATGTTTCCAACCTTCTTCATTGATTCCCTAGCTAGCTGTTCTCACCAATTCTATTCTTCATTCATTCTGGCTGGGCAGACAAGATCGCTCTGTGTTGTTATTGTTTCTGTCTAATTAAACATAAATGCTGACAGTGTAATTAAGGTGCATTTTTATTTGCAGGTATTATTGCAGGAAGGGGTCAACCTCACAGACTAGTAAGCCTGCCCAGTCTTGTTCACAGCACAGAGATGGAAATCAAATTATCAGAACCTTTTGTTTCATTCAAGTCCAACCACTCCTCCTAAATCCACCGCTGCTCACCTTACTGCAGGATGCTACAAGAAGAGCTCTTGCCCACCAAACTCTGCTACTCAGGACATCACAATATTCGGCGCGCTGCTTGTGGTACTACACTACACCGCTAGCACAGTGCATAGCGATGATCGATATTCTCTTCTAGCTAGTCCAATGCAAGCAAGGTTGTCATTGCCCCTTTCTTCTTCTTCTTCTTCTGCAGGTTGCGTCCTGTCTAGTCCTTCTGATCATCTACAACTTCTCGGGCCAAATCCTGACCAACCGCGAGAAGAGGCAAGCGAAATCTCGAGAGGCCGCCGCAAGGCATGCTCGAGAGACCGCACAGGCTCGAGAGAGGTGGAAGTCAGCTAAAGACGTCGCCAAGAAGGCGGGCGTGGGTCTGCAGTCGCAGCTGTCCCGCACCTTCTCGCGCAAGAAGGCTGGGCAGGCACAGCCCGGACCGTCCAAGGTAGGAGACGCAGCTGGGAAGAAGAATAATCTCACTGAAATGGTTCGCTCCATCGAGGATAACCCGGAGAACGATGAGGGTTTCAACCTGGAGGTAGGAGACAAGGCCCTGAAAAAGCCGACGGGGAAACAGATGCACACCCGGAGCCAGATCTTCAAGTACGCGTATGGTCAGATCGAGAAGGAGAAGGCGATGCAGCAGGAGAACCATAACATGACCTTCTCAGGCGTGATATCCATGGCACAAGACCACGATGTCAGTTCGAGACCATCCATCGAGATCGCCTTCAAGGACCTGACTCTGACATTGAAGGGCAGCAAGAAGAAGCTCTTGAGATCAGTGACAGGGAAGCTCTCGCCTGGTAAGGTAGCTGCCGTCATGGGCCCGTCCGGCGCAGGGAAAACCACGTTTCTGAGCGCCATTGCCGGTAAGGCAACTGGGTGTGGAACATCAGGCCTGGTGTTGATAAATGGCAAGATCGAACCGATTCGAGGGTACAAGAAGATCATTGGCTTTGTTCCCCAAGATGACATCGTCCATGGCGACCTAACTGTTGAAGAAAACCTCTGGTTCAATGCAAGATGCAGGTACCTACAGTTCCCTTTTCACTAGTTGTCGTTGTCGATCGATCAACTCACGTACATGCATATATATGATAAACTAACTGATGCGTCTCAGGCTGTCAGGAGACATGTCAAAAGCCGACAAGGTCCTCGTCGTGGAAAGGGTCATCGAGTCCCTTGGGCTGCAGCCAATTCGAGATTCTTTGGTTGGGACGGTGGAGCAGCGTGGCATCTCTGGCGGCCAGCGCAAGAGAGTCAATGTCGGCCTCGAGATGGTGATGGAGCCATCGGTGCTCATCTTGGATGAGCCCACGTCTGGTTTGGACAGCGCCTCCTCCCTGCTTCTGCTCCGCGCCCTTCGTCGTGAAGCTCTCGAAGGCGTAAACATCTCCATGGTTGTCCATCAGCCAAGGTTGGTCTCCGAATCTGAATGTGTTTCTGGTTGATGATGATGATGATAACCAATCAATGCATGACTGATGCTTGTGTGTGTGTGTGTGTGTGTTGCTTCTTCAGTTACACTCTCTACAGAATGTTTGATGACCTGATACTTCTAGCCAAAGGGGGCATGACGGTGTACCACGGGCCAGTGAAGAAGGTGGAGGAGTACTTCACAGGGCTGGGCATCGTGGTTCCAGAGCGGGTGAACCCACCAGACTACTACATCGACATCTTGGAGGGCATTGTGAAGCCCAACTTAAGCCCAGGTGTCAGTGTCAAGGATCTGCCCATCAGATGGATGGTGCACAATGGCTACGATGTCCCGCGGGATATGCTGCAGAGCTCTTCACAATCAGAGTCCACGTCCAGGGGAAGCATGGATCATGCTTCCAGCCACGACGACGCAGGGCCATCCGTTGTTTCACTTCTCTGGGGCAATTTCAAGGATATCCTCGGCCAGAAGAAGGATGAGTATGATTACAACAAGACTTCAGAGGATTTGTCCAAACGTAAGACTCCCGGCATCCTCAGGCAGTACAGATACTTCCTAGGAAGGTAAAAGGCCCTCTCCCTCTTGTCTTGCTGCCAAACTAGCTAGACTACTCCATGGGTTATGATGGAGCCATTCATTCTTTCTTTCTTCAGGTGTGGCAAGCAGAGGCTCCGTGATGCGAGGATACAAGGAGTCGACTACTTGATCCTTTGTCTCGCCGGTATATGCCTGGGAACACTAGCCAAAGTGAGCGACGAGACGTTTGGGGCGCTGGGATACACTTACACTGTCATTGCTGTCTGTAAGTATGAAATGCTCCCCTCAACAATGTTGTTGTCTGTGTTTTCTGATGAATAGCACGCTTCAGCCAAGTGACTGGTGCATTGCAGCTCTGCTCTGCAAGATCGGAGCCCTGAGATCCTTCACGCTGGACAGGATAAACTACTGGAGGGAGAGAGCCTCCGGGATGAGCTCCCTGGCCTACTTCATGTCCAAGGACACCATAGATCACTTCAACACCATTGTTAAGCCCATCGTCTACCTCTCCATGTTCTACTTCTTCAACAACCCAAGGTCGTCCATCTGGGAGAACTACATCGTCCTCCTCGCGCTCGTCTACTGCGTCACTGGGATCGGTTACACCTTCGCAATCTTCTTCCAGCCAGGCTCTGCACAGCTGGTGAGTCATCTTGTGTGTGCTTTTTACTTAGAGCCAGAGCTATCCTAATAATAACACATATCTTGTCCTTGCAGTGGTCTGCCTTGCTTCCAGTGGTTTTGACTCTGATAGCAACTCAGCAGAAGGACACGATCCTTGCCGATCTGTGCTACACAAAGTGGGCTCTGGAAGCCTTTGTCATTGCAAACGCTCAGAAGTATGTATGGCTCAGCTCATCCTGTTTGATGACTAGCATATATATGGATTCAGATTCAGCCGGCCATAGCAACACCGCAACCTGATAAAAACACACCATTTCTGTTTTCTCTCTTGTTGCAGCTATTCCGGAGTGTGGCTAATAACACGGTGTGGCTCGCTGGTCAGGAACGGCTACGACATTGAGCATGAGGCTCTCTGTATAGGGGTCCTCATTGCTAATGGGATACTCTTCCGCTGTGTAGCATTCTTCTGCATGGTCACCTTCCAGAAGAACTAAAAAAGTCAAGGAAAACCCCCCATGAACTTTCTATGCCCATGTAGCAGGTCCGTTTCCTTAATTTCAGTGTGATAGGATTGTAGATTAGACTCCCTCTTGGTACAGTCCCAGGTGTAGATGAGGAGAGATTCTTGAATAGCAATCAACTATCAGGGTTCAGGGATGCCCTAAATTACAGAGGCATTTTTTTTCATTTTCAGGCTAGCTGAAACATCAGGGTTCACTTGCTTACCATCAATGTAAATTTGATATGCAAATTCAGTGTATGTATGAGTACGACAACTAATTATGAAATTTGTAGCTCTTCACTTGGAAAAACAGTTTTCTTACTTTCAGTGTGAGTTTAAATTACAGCAGAACTTAATGCATTTAACTCTAAATAATCATTTCTAAAAATATATATATAACTCTAAATAACCATAGCAATCATCTGTAAGCTCGTAATAAGAGCATATTTAACCACACACAATACATGGATGCTGATACACAACTGACTACAGAATCAGAATGTGGGTACTTCACAAGAGATTCACCATATTCAATTTATGTGGGCTTACAGCTCCTGGATCCAGTTTTTGGTATAAAAAAGAACTACACTGCAACAGAATCACAACAGCACGTATTTGATGGACTTGAGAGCTACACATCAGAAGCCATGAAGTTGAGCACAACTACTGGGGCAATAGTTAAGGTAGACTTCTACATGTGCTTTTTTTTTTTCTTGAATATGCAGGTGAGCTGCGTATCTTTATATTAAAGAGAGGCTTCTACAGGTGTACTTACTAGACCAAACCCTATCATATTAGGAAGAAGACTAATTTTGTTCAGAAGGCCCCTTAGAACTGATCTGAGACCCAGCCAAGTCATCCAAAGTAAAGTTGAGAGTATCTGTTGAACCTTTCTTCACCTCCTCTCCTTGCGACGCTAGGAAGTCCTCGATGCTCCCTGGCTCCCCGAACCAGCCAAGTCTGTCTGCTATGAGGTGGAGGTTGTTGCAGCCACCGCACCGCACAACCACAACTCCATTCTGGTACGAGTCCTTGCTGGCCATTTTCATAGATCTGGTCTCGCACACCTTGCACGTAAAGATCATGGCGAGGTCATGCCTGGGTGAGATCTTCAGGTTGGAGGTGTCCCTGACTTTGAAGCCGGACTCTGGTGTCGGGACAGAAGCTGGTGGGGGAGTTGTTTCGGAATCCTGTTGGTCCTGGGGATCTGTTGCAGTATTGCTTGCTCCGGTAACAGTTAGGAGGGACCTTAGCCCTGCAGTCGCGGGTGGAGCAAATGAGAATCCTGCAATGACATGAGTTTCCAGTTCAGTGCTCAGCTAATCAGCTTTGCAAAATTGCAAAATAGCTATGGTACACTCAAGGATGAAGCAGTAACAAGTGGTGGACCTAGGATTTGGCCAAGACTAGGGCCAAATCTTAGCGGCCAAAATCCGAAAGCTACAGCCTATAGTATAGTATAAAGGACCATATATATAAATATATGTATATGTATGTCACAGAAAACAATTATTCTGTGCAAAGTTTGTTCTACAGAAGGTTGGATTATCCATAAAATCAATATTTTCATTTATAGCTTGTTCTACAGGAGGTTGGATCAGCTCTGGTCCTAATTGTCTCCTCTTGTGTACCTTGAGATTGCGGTGTAGGAGCTTGGGCGTTTTGCTGTCCTTGTGCTGAGGATGGAGTAGCTTGTTGTTCGGCTCCCTGTTGCCCAGGAACTGGAGGGAAATACGAAACTAAAGTCCTTGCCCCCTTTATCTTGCACACTGTAATGTAACGAGAAATTAGAATCGAAGGGTCGAAATTGGGAAGTTGGAAATTAGAATTTTGGAATGAAAAACAGTTTTGGATCCAAACCTAACGAGGGAAGCTTGCTCATATGCTCTGCTCGGCTGCTCGGCTGAAAGGAAGGAGCCGGCAGCGAGCGGGCGGCCAGCGCCCATCTTAGGAAGAACCGCGCCATCGCGGAGCCTAGAGCGGAGGCCGGAGGGGGGCGACGCCGCAGAGCTGGAGCACAGAGAGGAGAGCCGGAGGGGGCGAGGGGCGGCGGCGGTCGCGAGTCGGCGTCTCGGCGAGTCGCGAGCGATGGAAGACCTGCTCCCTTGTTACATGGGTCGCGAGCGAGCAGGCACCGAGCGCTTTTCTGTGGGCTGCTGCTTCATGGGCCAAAACTGAAGACCTGCTCCCTTGTTATCTTTATGGGCCGCGACTGGCCTGGGCTGTCCTAGTGCTGCCTGATTGCCGTCGCCGTCGCTGCCTTCGCTGATGGTAGCAGCCACCTCTGAGTACTGCTGCGTCTGGGATTGAGCGGTCGTGCTTTCAAGTCTTTCCCTGGCCTGCCTGGGATTCCTGTGCTCTACTGAATCTTCAGTGTGAGATCTCCTCAATCTCTCCCCAAGCTAAGCTAACCAGTTCCTTGCTGCTTTAATTCTCAATGTAATTCGGGCTGGTTAAAGGGCAAACATTGGGTTTTCTTCTCGGCCTTGGTTGCATTTTCGGGAATTAGAAGCGGTAGCACCTTTGGTAAGCTATTCAGTTTGGGAATGGCTGAGTCTAACTCAGGGCTGCAACACCCTGTAAGGGAAAGGGATAGTGACCTTGATGTTTTGCTCCAGCAGTTGGAGATAAGAGAGGATGAAGAACAAGATATTGTTTTAGAAGAAGATCTGGAGGAGTTAAAAGCAGAGGCACGTTGGACAGCTTTGGCAAAGGTTTGTTCCTCAAAAACTTTCAGTCATGCTGCTTTCATTGCAAATATGAAGTATGCATGGAGCCTAGCAAAAGATGTCAGTTTCAAGGCCATAGAGGAAAACTTATTTGTGCTTAAATTTTCTTGCCTGGGAGATTGGCGCAAGGTAATGGACGAGGGTCCTTGGATTTTTAGGGGGCATGCTGTTCTTTTGGAAGAATACGATGGGATTACAAAGCCCTCCAAAGTGAGATTCAAATATCTAGCAACTTGGGTAAGAATCTATGATTTACCAACAGGTTTTAGAACGAAGAATATAGGGCGCCAATTAGGAAATAAAATTGGTGACTTTTTGAAGGTGGATCTGGATGCTATCACTAGTGGGTGGAGAGATTTCTTACGTATCAGAGTTAGGCTAGATGTGGAGAAACCTCTTACTAGGATTGTCTATATTTCGTTAGGAGGTGGAAAACGAGAGGCCTTTCGTGTGAAGTATGAGAAGCTCCCCAGATTTTGTGCTGTCTGTGGTTTTTTGGGACATGTTGAATCTGAATGTGGTGATGGAGTGCATGAAAAAAAGGAACTCCAGTATGGAGACTGGTTGATTGCAAGTCCAGAGAGGAAAGCAAAAGTAAAAAGTAGCAGATTCTGTGGTTCAGAAGATACGAAGGGGTTAGACTCCAGAGATTCTATCAAGCCTTATTTTGAAAGGAGATTCTTGGAACCTAAAAGTGGAAATAGCAGCCAAAGAGACTTAAATGACTTGGTTGATGATGGCACAAGAAGTCCCTTGAAGAAGGATAGTGGTCGACACCTGAAATCCAATGATGGAGAGGCTAAGAAATGTCTTACTCTACATTATGAAGAGATACAGGAAGATGACAATTCGGCCATGGCTCTTGTTCCTACCTCTGATTTGAAGGTGAATCTACAAGAAGATACCCATTTGCTTTTAGAAGATGTGGACCAAAGTGTTGTTGTGAGAGATGGAACTTTGAAAGAGCGAAGCCAAAAGCGACTAAGAATAGAGGATGAGAAAGAGTTCTCAGATGACATTGATATGAGATCGGCGGGCTCCCTCGAGGAGTACCACCGAGAGAAATGAGAGCCCTATGCTGGAACTGTCGCGGAATTGGCAACTCCGCGACAGTAAGAGAACTTCGCGGTCTCGCGAAGGAGTATGCCCCCTCGGTACTATGTATTCTTGAAACACAAATTGCTAAGAACCGAGTAGAAAATTTAAGGTATATTTTGGGTTACGATAACAGCTTTGCTGTTAGTAGCAATGGAAGAAGTGGTGGTTTGGGAATTTTTTGGAATAATGAGTTTCCATTAAAAGTCACAAAGTTCTCTCAATATCATATTGATACAGAGATATGTGAAACAGATAGGGTTCCATGGAGGGTTACTTTTGTTTATGGTGAAGCAAATCGTGCTCAAAGACAGAAGACATGGGATTTACTAAAATTTATTAAGAGCCAGTGTGCTTTACCATGGATATGTATAGAAGATTTTAATGAAATTCTGCGACTGGAGGATCAAATTGGGCCAAATCCTAGAGAAGGTTATTTAATGGAGGGCTTTCGTGACACAATGGATGTATGTGGTTTTTGTGATATTGGGTATACTGGTTTGGACTGGACTTGGGAGAAAAAAGTGACTAATAATGAGTATGTCCGGGCAAGGTTGGATCGTGCAATAGCTACAGCTGAATGATGTAGTATGTTTCCAATGGCTTCACTGAAACATTTAATTGCTGTTAAATCAGATCACTCTCCGTTACTTTTATCTACAGAGGGAGAAATTCAAAACACAAAAAATGCTACTAAAGGAAGGCCGTTCAGGTATGAGGTCATGTGGGAATCAAATAAAAGTTTGATGCCACTGATTTCTTGTGTGTGGAAAGATGATCTACATTGCAGCAGCATTAAAGAGTTGAACCAAAAATTAAATCGGCTAACGAGTGCCATTCAACAATGGAGTGCTACTTCTTTTTGTGCAGTAAGAAAGGAACTAAGGACTTTGAGGAAGAAAATAGAAATTATTCGGACCAATCAACAAAGAACAGGGCCTTCAAATGAAGAGAAGGAAGTAGAAGAAAAAATTATAATGCTAAGTCTGCAGGAGGAGATAATGTGGAAACAGCGCTCACGTATCCAGTGGCTCACAGAAGGGGATAACAATACAAAGTTCTTTCACCAAAAAGCTACTCGCAGACATAATAAAAATAGAATTACAAGATTAACCCGTGTTGATGGTACAATCACAGAGGTGATAGATGAAATGCAACATATGACAAGAGATTTTTATAGAAATCTGTACTCTTCTGAGGGTACCTCAAATATGGAGCAAGTTCTATGTCATGTGCCAAGAAAGGTAACTGATGAGATGAATACATTTTTATGCAGACCATTTACAGAGAAAGAGGTTAAAGAAGCTTTATTTCAAATGTCCCCTTTAAAGGCTCCAGGACCAGATGGATACCCAGCCTATTTTTTCAGAGGAATTGGGATATATGTGGGCAAGATATTACAAGGACAGTGCTTCAGGTGCTCAACGGGGATGAATTACCAGAAGAAATTAACAGTACATTCATTGTTCTAATCCCGAAGGTGGCAAATCCAATCTCGATGGGGTAATTTAGACCGATCAGTCTTTGTAATGTGGTTTATAAAATCATTTCTAAGGCATTGGCTAATCGACTAAAGTTAGTCCTCCCTAAAATCATTTCCGAAGAGCAGTCTGCATTTGTCCCTGGTAGGATAATTTCTGATAATATAATTGCTGCATATGAATGCCTACATTTTATGCGAACAGATGGCACAAAGAGGAATGGCTATTGTGCTCTCAAACTTGATATGTCTAAGGCTTATGATCGAGTGGAGTGGCCATATTTATTTGCCATCATGGAGAGGTTGGGATTCAGTAAGAAATGGATTGATGTAACCATGAAATGTGTAACCTCAGTATCTTTCTCAGTTCTTTTCAATGGAAAATATTAGAACAGTTCAAACCATCCAGAGGAATTAGACAAGGTGATCCAATTTCTCCATACTTGTTCCTTATTTGTGCTGAAGGCTTATCATGTATTCTAAATAGCAATAGCAATCAGGAGAGGGGAATTACATTAGCTAAGAATGCTCCAAGAATCAACCATTTACTTTTTGCAGATGATAGCATTTTATTCTTCAAAGCGAATGTAAGAGCGGCAGAAATAATTGATTCACTTCTTGCTGCTTATAGTGATGCATCTGGACAACGAATCAACTACAACAAGTCATCAATTTATTTTAGCAAAAAATGCAGCAATACATTAAAGGAGGAGATAAAAAAGAAGATATGTGTGAATAATGAGGCACTGGCTGAACGCTATTTAGGATTGCCAACTGATGTGGGTAGGTCAAAAAATGGTGCTTTTAAATATTTAAAAGACCAGATATGGAATAAGGTGCAGGGATGGATGGAACAATGCCTCTCAGCTGGCGGCAAAGAAGTGTTGATTAAAGCTGTAGTCCAAGCAGTACCTACTTATTCCATGAGTTGTTTCAGACTACCAAGGGGACTATGTCAAGCTATTAATGCAATGATTCGAAAATTTTGGTGGGGTAGCAAGGAAGGGAAAAGGAAAAATTGCTGGGTATCATGGGAAGAAATGACTCAGCCTAAATACCTTGGTGGGCTGGGATTCAGGGATATAGAGCTCTTTAACTTGGCTCTTCTTGCTCGGCAGGCTTGGAGGATTATGCAAAATTCAAAATCCTTGAGTGCTAGGCTATTGAAAGCATTATATTTTCCTGATAAACATTTTCTTAATGCAGTCTTGGGAAGTAGACCGTCACAAATTTGGAGAGCTATACTTGATGGACGGGACGTTCTTGAGCAAGGATTGATCAAAAGAATTGGGAATGGTAAAAGTACAGATATTTGGAAACATAATTGGCTCCCAAGAGATGGTGGGTTGCGGCCGATTGCATCAAAGCTATCAAACCCACCCAGATGTGTTAGTGAATTAATAGATGGAATAACTATGCAATGGAGGCAAGATGTGATTCAAAAGTACTTTTATGATATGGATGCTCAGGTAATAAAAAATATTCCTTTGAGTTATTGTTGGCAAGATGATTTTTGGGCATGGCACTAGGAAAGATGTGGTATATTCTCAGTTAAATCTGCTTACAGAATGCTTGTCCACCGTAGGAATCAAATACAAGATTGGCTTGATGGCAAAGTAGAGAGCTCAGACACTGAAGGAGCTAAAAAAAGATGGAAATTATTCTGGAAGGTCAAGGTACCATCAAAAATTCATATCTTTGCTTGGAGATTGGCCCATAATTCTTTAAGTACCGGTGAAGTTCTTAAAGAATGATCAATGAGTGAACATAGTGGATGCAAGTTATGTGGTGCTATTATTGACTCGTGGCGCCATGCTCTTTTCTATTGTACAATGTCAAGATGTGTTTGGACTCTAGTAGATGAGGATCTCATTGACCATATTGCTGCAACTGAGATTAATAATCCAAAGATGTGGCTGTTTTTTATGCAGGAAACTTTATCGGCAAAAGAATTTCAGAAACTTCTAATCATATGTTGGGCAATCTGGAGGGCACGAAGAATGGCATTACATGAGGATATATTTCAAAGCCCATTATCAATATTCAGTTTATTACAAAATATCTTGATGATCTCAAACTGGCTGGTTTGATTGAGGACATTGATATGACCAAGTCAACAAGAAACAAGAAATCAGCTCCCAAATGGATACCTCCACCTGAAGCTTTCGTGAAGTTCAATGTTGATGCTGCGGTGGCACGAGCTGAAGATAAGAGGACTGTTAGTGTGGTGTGTCGAGATAATGTAGGGAATTATGTGGCTGCAAGTGCTATGGTCATTGATGGTTTAACTGATCCGTCATCTTTGGAAGCTTTGGCTTGTAATGAAGCAATTTCTTTGGCCATGGACATTTGGGTGCGTAAGTGTGTAATAGCTTCAGATTGCTTGGAAGTGATTTTGAATCTTCAGAAGCAAAGTTTGTGTGCTTATTCCTCAGTGTTGAAGGAAATTAAAGCTAGAAGCACTTTGTTTCAGGAAGTAGTTTTTAAGCATGAAGGTAGAGAATCAAATTGTGAGGCTCATGCTCTTGCTAAAGGTGTTTGTAAATTGGCACCAGGGAGATATTTATGGCTCCTTGGGCGTCTAGAAATTTTGCATGTACCTCAAAACATTATGAATTAATAAAAGTCTACCTTCCTCTCAAAAAAAAAAGATAGACATTTGTGCTTCCAAGTCACAAGGAGTTGGTTTATTATTCTAAAAAGAAAAGGAGTTGGTTTATTATCCTACTACTAGGAGTAGGAGTTATCATTAGCGCTTTGTGAAAGTAGGGTATAGAGAGAGAGAGAGCATGTATTTTTAAATTTTGTTGAACCTTATGTTTAACCAGCATACATGGCGCACAAAAACTTTCAGCCACAAATCCAAACCAATCAATCCTTAGCTTGTGCTTATTAAACACCAACTGAAATAAACCAACCCTGAACTAATAGGCAGCTAATAAGAATAAGATCAGACCCAGCAACCGAGGAAGAAACAGAGAAGGACAAAGACGATGTGGGGATGGGATGGGGCTACCTCGGTGGGAGTAGGGAGCTGGCGATCTGGCGATTGCGGCGACGAGGCGGTGTCATAGCAGTGGAACCAGCCGGCCAAGGCGGCACGACGAAGGCTGTTGAAGAGGAAGAAACATGCGCTTCGTCTCGTCAGTCTGCCTCTACTTGGAATTGGATTGCTTTTTATCGAGAGGTTGGAACTAGATTGCTGGGGAAGAAAGAAGGAAAAAGTACCTAGACGTATAGGCACCCCATGGTATTGAGAGGATCGACCAATGTCGCACTCACATCTCTGTACACATCATTTATTTGTTTATTAGTAATTACCATCATTCATACACTCGAAGTCAACTCTAGTTTTATACTATCTTTTCAAAATTTCGCTACAACATGTTTGACCTCAACCTTATCTGAAATGATAGAGACTATATGAAACCCAATAAATGGAGCTAGCACAAGAGGAAATCAAATCGCATATAGTGATCTTGCGAATGAGATTGTACCCGTATGTCATTAAAATGAAACATCATGTACGTATGAAGACTGGTGTAGTATACATTTTTGCTTGTGACTGGGACTCGACCAGGTCTTTGCGTTGAGGCGGCGGCTGAGATCAACCGATGACAATTAATTACTGCTAAGAACGAACGGGCAAACACTACCCATATACGTAAATGACATGACATGTAATGATAATAATGCAATAACATTGACGCCGTATCTATTGGCTACCGTATCAGCATTTCAACAACAAAAATAATGCGTCATGAGAGGTTAGTTTGGCTCAATTATTTGACTCGTTATTCTTCCTTATTGTTGCTTCCCCATTTCAATAAACAGCAATGCATGCAATGAGCTGGTGGCCATTAGTGATCGTCCCTGAGCTGTGTAATTAAGCAGCAGTAGCCGCAGCTCATCTCATATCATGGATGTTAACCTAATAACAAAGCCTACCACACGGCTGAGCTAGCAGAGAACCAAGTGAATATATAATGGAAGTATTATACGCACGCATGCAGCATGTAAATATCTTATATGCTCGTCGATGGATATGCTGGCCTTTAATTTTCTAAAAACAATTAATTTGAACACGAAAAAGGTATTGCTATACATGTTCATCATTGCTTAGCTGATGATGATCTTAAGCCTAGCAAGATATGTGGAATCACCATATGCATGTGCAGGAAGTTAGCAACTGACGGAATATATGATTCTTCTTGTTAATTGGCCATCCATCGGATAGATTAAAAATTACTGAAAATGCGTGTACAGTTCTGATTTTCTGAATCTGCTTAGCAGACATAATTATGTATATCGATCGCGTCGGTCAACCTAGCTACACTTAGGCCCTCCCTACTAAATTTTAGCTAGCTAAACTTTGGTCACTTTAGAGCAACTCTAAGAGCCTGGCTAAAATTAGTAGTCAAATTCTATTATTTAGCCATTTTGTAAAGTATAAAACTTCTTAAAAAAGAAGAGATCCACATCAATTTTGGTATTTTACAAAATCATATAGCTTATGTCAGTGGTTGGCTATATATGGCAGCAAAAATTAAAGAATAGCCAATTTTCTATTTTACAAAACTAGATAGCACATATGTTGGAGTCTACCTTTTGTTATGCAAATTTTAAAATAGCCTCCACAACAAGAATAGCCAAGCTGTTGGAGTTGCTCTTAGTAGCTAAAGTTCCAAACATATTGATTAAATGGAGCTAAAATAGTTTAATTCTATTAGTCACTCAAGAGTAGCTAAAATAATTTTGGCCAGCTAAAATTTAATAAGAAGAACCAAACAGGCCCTTATATACCTTTTTTTTATGTTGGATGGGATTGTGGGAGCTTTAGTGACCGACTAAGGTAGGATTTTTTTTGAAAATACAGCAGACTTATGTACCATATACATCACGTTTACACAATTTACAGAACGTGAAAGAATATTTAATGTAATACTTTTTTTTAAATTGTAATTCATTTCAATTCATAAAATTTAAAATATATCTAGATATGGTATAATTGTGTACCTATGAAAACCGAAACAACTTACAATTTACAATAAATGGCTAAGTAGGCCGCACATAGCTACACTTTTCGAGATACATAGCTTTTGGTATATACTTACATATACTCATATGACACCCCAAAGCTTTACACTTTTGAATAAAAAACCAAATTGTCTTGTAGTTGGGAACAAAGGATGAAAGGAATAGAAGGTGGCCAAGTCGCACAATCTCAGGCACCAAATTAATCATCGATTAAGGGGGTGTTTAGTTCCCCTTTCATTCAAAAAATTCTGGATTTTGGTCCATCACTTTGAATAATAGAACTAAACACCATGTAAATTTTTTAGTAGAATAGTTATCATTCTCCATTTTAGATTTTGGCCTAAAGAGACAAAAAAAAAACTCGAAGTAACTATAATGATAACAATAAATTCTATATTTTAAATGAAACTAAATATCATCCTAAAAATTTTGACATTTTATATTTCATCATTTCAATGTAGTTGATATTTTCTATTTTATATTATATGGAAAACTAAACCCACACTAAAGCGGATTCACGATGGAGGAGGACAAATTCAAAACGCTGGATCGAAGAGCTTGCACATCACCTTCGTCAGCACTCAGCAGTAGCTTCGCTGATCGCGTGATATTGGCATGCACAGATAAAAAAAAAGAAAGTTAAATTCAGCACTTGTGATATATACATTGGACGGAAAAGTCACACAGTCACGTCGCTCTCATTGTCAACCATGCAATTTGTTCTGTTCTGCTCCTTTTAGTTTATTGATTGACCAGATAGCAAAATATTTTGTCTGGTCCGGTGGATCACCTTTGAATCATAATAATATGGTAGAATAATCTCTGTGTGATCTATGCAAAGACCCCCACTAATTACTCCTATACTATCAAAATAACCTAATTTTAATTATATATTCTTTGAAACGGTAAGGGATTGTAATTTGTACATACTCCATCCACACTGAAACACAAAGCTTTCAAACAATTATAGGACCAAATAAAGAATGTAGCAAGAGACTAACTTCCCGCTAATCAGTTTTTCCAGTTTAAAGTTATAAGATGTTTTAACTTTTTTAGATACATTATTTTACTATGCATGTATAAACATGGCGTGTATCTAAGTAAATAGCAAAAGCTCACGTCCAATAATTCGAAATGGAGATAGTAATTTAGTTGTTAACTTGCTTAATTTTCTAGGATCTAATGAACCAGGAAACCTTTTGCTTTATACACGAGCACCATGCGTGCGTGTAAAAAGATGTTTGGACGCTAACATACTCCTTTATTTAGATCTAGTACGGAGTAAAGAATAACGTGCCTTTATGATGATCTGACCGTCGATCCATCACTGGAGGTGAAAAAAAGATGAAAAAAGGGGCAAAAGTACCGATGCAAGCAGCTGGCATCTTGAAAGAAAGAAAAAAAAAAAGCTTCCTCTTGTTGATGAGTTGATGGCTGCATCTGGTACCCCAGAGCAGTTGCACTGCATAATGACTGCCCTACAGTTAGGGTGTGTTTAGTTAAAAAAATGTAAAATGCAAAATGCCAACTATTTTTGAATGGTGGAACGCAAAATGCCAAAATTTGCAGGGTCATGTTTAGTTCCATCCAAATGCAGAATTTATTGTCTCATGAGCCTCTCTTGAGGATCATTTTAGATTTTTTTTTGGCCTCTTGAGGTCAATCCAAAATGGAGAATAACCACATTTTTGCTAAAAATTTTACATAGTGTTTAGTTCCATTTTTAAAAAATGATAGACCAAAAACCCAATTTTTTTTAGGAAAAACGAGGAACTAAACACCCTTAGTGCAGAAATGTGTAATGGCAAAGCATATAAACTATTTGAAGTACTGATAATGTTGTCTATAAATTTATTCAAATTTATAATAGTTTTACTCAGATCGAATCTAAAAAATTGTATTGTTTTGAACCATAGTAGTACACGTGAGAATTGACAAAGCATGTGATCATCATCAAGGAGAAGGAGAGGATTAGGATTAGCCTAACGAGTGGTTAGAATATTTGACCTGACCTGACCTGATCATCGAACGCCAAAACATCTCTTCTCCGTTGCTCGTCTTCCCCATCCATCCGTCCATTCCAGATTTTCCAGTTCACGCACGCCGGCGGAAGGAAGGGGAGGGGAGAGAGAGAAAAGAAAAGGACCAAAGCTTCCTTCCTTCCTTCCCTGCTTGGCACGACGCGGTACTAGTACAAGAGGTGGGCGGCGGGTGGTTTGCCCCGATCGGCCGCCTCCCATGGTCGGCCCCAACAAGCCCAATCGGATGTGCAAATCCAAGAGCGCCACCGCCACCGCCAACTCCTCCTCCTCATCCGCCATGGCGGCCGCCGCATCCACGCCGCGGCACCACCGGTCGCCGCGCACCACCGCGACCTCCTTCCCGGCGGTGTCGTTCTACTCCACTTCCTCCTCCTCCGCGGCGTCCTCCTCCGCAGCGTCCCTCGCCGCGCTCCGCGACTCCCTCCCGGAGCTGCCCCTCCTCTTCACCTTCCAGGACCTGGCCACCGCCACCGCCAACTTCTCCGCCGCGCACCGCCTCGTCCCCGCCGCGCCTTCCTCCTCCAACTCCTTCCGCTGCGCGCTCCGCGGCCACCCCGCCGCCGTCTTCCGCCGCCCGCTCCGCCGCGACGCGCGGGACGTGGCCGCGCGCCTCGCCGTGCTGGGCCACTGCCACCACGCCGCCATCGCGCGCCTCCTCGGCGCCGCCGCGTCCCCCGACCGCACCACGCTGTTCCTCGCCTACGAGCTCGTCCCCGACGCGTCCCCGCTCTCCGTGCTGCTCCGGAACCCCAAGAACCCGTCCTTCACCCCGCTCGCGTCCTGGCACTCGCGCCTCCAGCTCGCCGCCGACGTCAGCGACGCGCTCTACTACGTCCACCTCCAGGCCGACACCGTCCACAACCGCCTCTCGGCGTCCTCCGTCCTCGTCTGCGGCGACGGGCCCCTCCCCCGCGCCAAGATCGCGCATTTCGGCGCGGCCGACCTCGCCGGGGAGCTCCCGGTCGAGCACAAGGACGACGACGGAGGAGGGTCCAAAGGCTCCTCCTCCGCCTCCTCGGGCGGGCACCGCCGCACCAGCAGCCGGGGGAGGCGGATCGAGGGCACGCGCGGGTACATGGCGCCGGAGCTCGTGGCGGGCGGCCCGCCGTCGCGGCGCTCCGACGTGTTCGCGCTCGGCGTCGTGCTGCTGGAGCTGGTGTCCGGGCAGGAGCCGGTGCGGTACGAGCTGGTGAACCGGGGCACGGGCGAGTACGAGAGGACGTCGCTGATCGACACCGCGGCGGCCGCCGTCGCGGAGGAGGGGATGCGGCGGTGGGTGGACCGCAGGCTCAGGGATTCGTTCCCCATCGACGCGGCGGAGTCGCTCACCACGCTGGCGCTGCGCTGCGTCGCCAAGGACCCCCTGGCGCGGCCGGACATGGCGTGGGTTGCCGCCAAGGTGTCCAAGCTCTTCCTGGAGGCGCAGGAGTGGGCCACCAAGTTCAATATCCCCACCGACATCTCCATCTCCATCGCCCCCAGGTGATGGTTCCCGGTGAGCGGCACGCCATTGCCGGTGACGGCCAAAGCGACTTGCCGATCGCCACAATTTGACTCTTGAGCTGCTGATTTCATCATGCTAGCTACGACGCTTAGGCGCTTAGCGATTGCTATAGAGTTGAGGATTTGAGAACTGAGATGCTGATAGATATAACAGTATAGAGCTGTCGCTGCTACGTACCACTGAGGACATAGGTTGCCTTGGACTCCAATTGATTCATTGTTAATTTTGGGAGGAGTTTAGGCTTTACATATAGATAGATTAAACTTCGTTTTCCCCCTCTTGTTCTTACCGATGATGTACATAGGATAGGAGTGACATGTCATATACTCCATGGTACTAACATATAGAGATTCAGCTTTGGTTGGTAAATAGGACCAAATATCATATGCAATTTGGTCAGTCTGTGATTAGGCCGATGTTTACTTTTTAACTGTGAATGGAAGAATCCCAGGAATTCGTAGAAATTGGTCAATGCTGCGTGTATGCATGGATAGAAGGCCTGGGCATCTCTTGGATGGATCCTGCCGACTCTTTGGCACAAAATTACCACGGCTTGTTATTTCTTGCTGTTGATGTGGATGTGTCTGAATTCTGATGGCCAATTCAACGAGGAGAAAACTGCAACCCCCAGCGTCATCGTCCATGGAATTAGGTCACCAAGTGCGGCATGTGCATGTCGTAGACGCCACGCACGACGACGGCCAAGGAATCGGATGCTGCTGCCGTTGCCGTTGGTTGCTGCCACGCACGACGACGGCCCACGACGACAGCTCATCCACTCACAGGAGTAGAGTAGTACATCATCACACATGTCGCATCGACATGGCTAAGACCTTTTTTTTTTAGGTTTTCACCGTGTGCCATTATAAAGGTTCAAAATACCCTACGTACCATTGAAACAAAGAAAAGTTTGTCAGTGCTCTTGCTAAAATTTTTCTTTACCTACGTACCATTTTGGTCGAATTACCGTGTATTTCAGAACTGGATGGCAACTACTCTTTTGCCCATCACTCTTTCTATCCTCGTCGAGTTTCAGAGTCTTCACTTCTTTCACTCTTTCTATTCAATCCCCATTGGTCTTTACTTCAATCCCAAACCCTAGAGGAGAGGAGAGAGCAGCGGGTGGGTGTGGAGGCGAGCGGCGGCGCCAAGCGCTGGTGCCGAGTGAGTCCGTCCCCTAGGGGCCGAGCACCGCGGGTCGAAGGGTGCGTCACGTGGGGGTCGAGGGGCACGTTGCGCGGGCTGGCAGGCTAGGCATCCAAATGAAGTCAATGTGACCATCTTTGTGTGCAAACTTGATTATGTAATCAAGCTAACTATGAACATCATGATAAATTTGGACCTCATTTGAAATACTTATTGTGGTTGTCGCAATTATCGATTATTTTGGATGCATTTGAAATTTATTATTATAATTATTAAAGTTTTTCATATGCACATATACAGAGAAAAGGGGAAATCATAGGATTACATTAGCGCCATTTGATGCATTCTATAACCGTGGGCAAAATCGTCTTTTTCTGTTGACCGTTAACTGCTGTTATAAGGTCAGTTTCAATCTCAATGCATAGTTTCATGGCACAGTTACCAAGACTATAAATTAGGTAACCGAGCCACATGAGTTTCATGGAGATGAAACTCCTTCATATAATGACTATGCCACATCAGCAATTTTGCTTATGTGGCACCCTATTTAACGTGCATGACACTCTCATGAATAAATACAAGACTAGCCTAAGCAAAACTAGCTGAAGTGGCACCTAGAGAAAGAAAACTTTGGATAAGAGTAGGAGCTTTTTTTTCGTTTCGATCGTATATAGGTTATTTTAAACTTTTATAATAACACACTGGTAAAAAGCTCTATTTATTGGCACAAGACGAGACGAGAACCATCCCGATGCATCAGAGGCGAAGAACATGGTTGTCGAAATTCCAAAAATTAAGGTTTCTCATCACATCAAATCTTTAAACGTATGCATGGAAAATTAAATATAAATAAAAAAATAACTAATCAAATCTTTAGACGTATGTATGGAGTATTAAATATAGATAAAAATAACTAATTACACACTATAATTTGCAAGACAAATTTTTTAAGCCTGGTTAGTCCATGATTAAATAATAGTTGTCAAATATAAATAAAAATATTACAGTAACCAAAGCCAAAAAAATTTCCCAAACTAAACAAGACCTTACTAGTTGCTAGACTGAAGGGTTTTTTTGAAGTTGAAGGAATGCAGGGCATAACACAACACAGCCATGCTTTGTGATATCATAGCAGCACAAACCTGATCCCTATTCATTCAGCTTTCTACCTGGCAAGCAGCAAAGCTTACTCGCTGGATATATACAAGTACTCCCAATTCAAATCATTTTGGATAAGACTTAAATTTAATAATAAATAAATTTTAAATTATTAAGTTTAGAAATATGAAAATTATATGAATAAATTTATCATAAAAAGTATTTTCATAAAAATATACATATCACCTTTTAATAAATATTTCTTCTTATAAAAAATAAGAAGTCAAAGTTATATTTTGAAGACTGCATTACTATTCCGAATGACTTAAATTACCGATACAAACAAAGTATATTTTTAGGACAAGACAACGAAAAAACCTCTGGAAACGCCACGTTGCATCGTGGATGACCTTGCATATTCCTTCCAGAAGCTCAAACCAAAAAACACATGGAGAATCCAATTCAGACAGCTCAACCACCAAATGGGGGCAAAAGGAGAACAATAATCAATAATTCCTAACGACTAGATTCAGAAACCGTAAGGAAATGGTGCTGGCTTTTGTGATCACTGTGACCACCCATGCCCACAGGATGGAAACTCGGTTCAAATGATCTGGCTATTTTTTATTGGCGCTTGCCTGCCTGAATCTTTCGAATTTTAGGACGCAAAGGAAAGGGGGTAGTACTCATTCACATCCTCTTATATCATAGGAGATCCGCATAGTAAAAACCAATAATAATACATTACAAGAGTGTTAATCCAACATGGAAGATGCATAGTTCTACATCTGCTTTTGCCCTTTCCAGGCTCATGAGGTTTCCGCAACAATTCATATGCCTGTTAGTTGCAGCCGCTGTAAGATGTACCCATGTCGATCGTAGCATGCTCACCATCAGGCCATTGTCACCATCCTCTCAATGACTGTAAACGAAGAGTCAAAAGATGAAATTGAGTTCCATTTAGATGCTGGTGTCATATATAGGTGTATCACAGCCACTTAATAGTACAGATGATTTTGAATTATTAGTTTGGCCGCCTATTAGTTTTCCTAAGTGCCTGATAAAATTGAAAATCCAGGTTACCCATCCCAATTAAGCAGGATATCCTGTTAAACTGTTAATAATGTAGAAGAGGGCCAGAGCTAGTTGAGTTGCCCATTTCTGTTTGAAAACCCAACATGTATCATATAGAGTTTAACTGTTCATCCAAATATTCAAGGAAAGGATGTACAGCTAATTCCTTACATCCTCATATCTCATATAGAGTTAGCAAATAAGCCTTCTACTTCAGCTAACCATCTGTCATATTCTTGTTGTGCCATACTCAGTGGGGAACAGAACAAGATAGGTCAACTTGAAATATGGGTTCAACTGTTAGGCCTTGTTTAGTTCCGAAAACTGAAAAGTTTTTTCGGAACTGTAGCACTTTCGTTTTTATTTGACAAACATTATCTAATCATAGAGTAACTAGGCTTAAAAGATTCATCTCGTGATTTACAGGTAAACTGTACAATTAGTTTTTATTTTTGTCTATATTTAATACTCCATGCATGTGGCGTAAGATTCGATGTGACGGGGAATCTTGAAAAAATTTTGCTTTTTGGGGTGAACTAAACGAGGCCTTAGTATGCACTGATTGTAGGAAAGGTCACTGTCAACCAACTATGCACTCAGTGACAATGACATGCACTTCCGCAGCATGAACCTAGAAAAAAAATATGGTGGGAGAAATTGAAACCTGCCCAAATATATCCCAAAGCAATATAAATTTGCTATGCAACTTGGCACATATTTTCACATGGCAATGTGACAGGATCAACTTCATATTCCTATGCCAAGTGTATAGTAAAGGAATTTGCAGCCATTTGCTGATATAATAGGTGACTGCAAGAGATAGGCTTAACAAATGCCTATAAATCACCATGACATCAAGTCGAGTCAACTTGGAAGTACTATTAAGAATTCAAGTTCTACGAGAATCGAGAACTTTCTCGCATTCACACCAAAACCGAATTTTGCAGACACAATATTAGTAATGATGCAATTGTGTAAAACGGAAGAAAGACCTGTCAGGTGCAGTAGTTCTGGTGAAAGGTTTGGCACCCAGACTGAGAAATTATTTTGAATAATCATTCATTCATCATTTTGAAGCAAACAGTAACACTAGGATGCCACACTATCATGTTATAATGCCTTGAAAAATTAAGAACACTAATATCCAGAGGGACCAAAAAAATTGTTGGGCAACATATTGTGCTTATTTGACAGATATAAACTGCTTCCATGTTAAACATGCATACCTTGAAGCCAGATTTGTTATTAGTTGAACCACCCAGCATCTTCCTTGCAGGCTTCAGTATTTGGAAAGAGCACATCAATGTCTCATCTACACTCATCATGGCACCAGCATTATCGAATTCTCCACAGTAGTTAGGGGCTGAGAATATTGTTACGAGTTGGCGGTTAGCAAAAAACTCATATCCATCTTCGACAACCTGCATTTCGGCAATGCAAAAGCATAAGTAAACGATTGATACACTTATAGTTTATAAGGGAATTTGTAGGTCACGTCTTTAAGAACACAGCAACCTGATGAGCTCGGCAGATGAGGTCCAAATCATGCTTCTCAAGGAATTCATTAACTTTATCAGGACCAAATGTGAATGAAACACCTCGGTCATTCATGGCCCAGCCTGTTGCTTCATTGGAAGGATCAGACCAAAGAAGATCACAGAGCAATCCAGTATCAGGCACATCTGTGGGGCGATTCAGGTTGAGTATTTGCTCAAGCTTGTTCAACTCTGGAGATAGACCGCCATGCATACAGAGAATCTTTTCATCTATCAATGCTGACACTGGCAAGCAGTTAAAACAATCTGTGAATGTTTTCCAGAGCTTTACACTGAATCTGCGTTTGCACTCGTCATAAAAACCATAGATGCGATTTACTGATGCACATTCATGGTTGCCCCTTAGAAGAAAGAAGTTCTCCGGGTACTTGACCTTGTAGGCCAAAAGAAGACATATTGTTTCCAGGCTTTGCTTTCCACGATCCACATAATCACCCAAGAAAAGGTAGTTCGCATGAGGCGGATAGCCACCATAATCAAATAGCCTCAGGAGATCAGAGTACTGCCCATGGACATCACCTGATCAGAAGAAAATATGTGAGATAGATATTTGTCAGGAAGCTCCACTAAAGATATTTCAGGGTAACTCATACTCAGATAAACCAAAATCACTACATATATCATTACAGGTACTCAAATAGTGTTGAGATTCTTTTGACAATTTATTAACTGAAGGATTTACTTTTATCTAACATGAAAGGAAGTATTTATGCCACAGCGGAGCCAGAGATTGTCACATACAATTTATGCACAGCATGAAAACCTATAAGCAGGATAATGTAGATGTGCTTACTCAGAAATATAACACTGCCAAGGGTTATAAAAAAAACTCAACCTGCGCGACCCCACCCATACACAGCAGCACCATACGACCACGACAAGGGCCAGACCTTAGACCTGTGCTTTGGTGTGGGAGAGACGAAGAGATTTTTTAACCCCAGCCCAAAAACTCACTCCCACGAGGAGTCAAACCCAGGTTGACGAGTGCTACTCAAGCTACCTAACAAACTCGGATAGAGGGGCCTTTGCTGCATTTTTGTCAGCAATACATACGAACTAAACATTCAAGACTTACTCCAAGACAGTGATGATAATCATCCAGTTTACATAGTACGCTTAGTGAACTTTCATTTAAGTATACTGCTTTCATTTCTCATAGGATGCATGGTTATACGCATCTAGGTTGTTCACTTTAACATTTGCACAAAATATCCTGACCGCAACCATGTCGTATAACATTATCATCCTTCTACAAATAGCAGGAGCCCTCTGAAAGATTGATGAGGTGCTGCATTTCTGGAACATCTGAAATGTGGTTTTGATATTGCCATTCAATCATACAAGCGCAGCAATGATTTACTAGTAACCCAAAGCATTGATACCTCAAGATTTAGCATCACTAGTTGATAGTACCCGCAAAGTCTACAATAGGACCATCAGATCGATGGTAAAAAAAAAAACTAGCAGCTTTCTTTCGGCAACTAGAACCAGAGAGTTTCTATTCCAAGTATGCCTAATCACTACAAACAGGAAACAGCTACCAACATATGTACACCTATATTCCAGTCCTCAATCGATTCTTCAAGCCATGACGACAGTCAAAAGAAGGATTGAGAATGGATACTTCTAATCACAAGATCGGGTTTAGGACATCAGCAAGACCCAAAAAAGGCACAGACCAAACAGTGCGATACCCCGTTGACCAACCAAAGTAGTCCCCAAGATGTCATCTTGGGTGCTACCGACATGAAGAACTTGCTCAGGAGACACGGGAGAAAGGGGAAATACCGCAGATTTTGATGGGGGCCTCGAGCTCCAGCAGGTTGGGCTGCGAAAGGAAGATCTCCTTGGCGGCAGCGCAGAGCTGCTTAATCTCCGACTCCGACAGCTGCGCGTTCTTACCGGGCTTGAGATTCTTCACCTCCAGAAGCCGGCGTATGACGTCGTCAAGCAAGGCCGGATCCATCTTGAGCTCTTCAACACTCACACAGCACTCTTCTCGAAACTTCTCAACAACCCAACGCTAGTAACAGTCAAAGGAAAAACAAAATCTTTACACGGAAAAAAAACGCAAGCACAGATCGAAGAAATCTCCGCTGCTCTACGCTCGGGATGGACCAGAGGAGGGGGGATTTGGTCTGTGATCGGCGGTGTCTTGGTGACACAAAGATGCTACCTTTTTGCTTGGTCAGCTGGTCTCTCTGGGCTTCTTTTTTTTCTCCTATTTTTTTCCCTACTAGGATGCTCTCCTGCTGCTCTTGTTCTTGCAGATGGGGGAGGCAGTTTGGTGGGTTTTTGGAGGGGATTCGGATTGGATTCGCGGCTGTCCTCTCTGGCTTCTTGTTCTTGGCATTGGTAATGGGTGATGGGTCTCCCCTTCTCTCTCTCTCTCTCTCAAGCACTGCCCCTCTCTCCTCCCCTGTGCCAATTCCCCAAAGACTTGTATTGGACTTTGGAATAAAAGCAAAGCCATTTTATGGATAGGCCCTCCGTTTACTTCTATGCAATGTCTGAGTCCTTGGCTGAAGATTACAAGAACCCAAAAAAAAAAGAGTTTTGGATGGATGCCGTCTCTTTCTGCTCTCTCCACATCTCCTCATCTCCTTTTCGTCTGATAGATCGTTGCTCGGGTCTGTCCTGCTTTGGAGCCTCGCATAGATAGCAGTATCCTTCAGGAATTCGTAGAACAGTCAGTGGCAACGCTGATGTTCGTAGAAAATGTGGGTGCAGGCATTTATGACCTTTCAAGAAGAGAACTACGGAGTATTCTTTCTTCCTGTACTGCATTTGTCCTCGTAATGGCTAATTGTAACTGTGACGCTCTGAGCAGAACATGGAGGTCGCTGTACATGTAGTTTTCTCTAGAAAAAAAAATTAATTCTGGTATGAGACCGCAAAGAGGCAAAGAAATAAACTAAGGAGATGACCTAGGCCTTGTTTAGTTCCGAAAAGTGAAAAGTTTTCGGCATTGTAGCATTTTCGTTTGTTTGTGATAAATATTATCCAATTATGAACTAACTAGGATCAAAAGATTTGTCTCGTGATTTACAGCTAAACTGTGTAATTAGTTTTTATTTTCGTCTATATTTAATGTTTCATGCATGTGCCACAAGATTCGATGTGACGGGAAATCTTCAAAACTTTTTGGTTTTCAGGTGAACTAAACAAAGCCCTAGTTATTACAGGACATAATAATGGTACACAGTCGTGGAGAAAAATAAGCTTTTCCTTTTTTTCATAAACTTTTCAGTTTAACCGCTGCCAACTTCTCAGCTTTATTCGTACATAGAAATAACTTTCGATTATTCACCGGCACTGAAAGAGGAAAAACGTTCCTTTCTATGCGAAACTGCCTCTGCACAGCAGATGTGCCCAAAACTCTACTATTCCTGCACTGATCCTTTTCAAAAAAAAAAAAAGGGGGGGGGGGGGGGGGCGTTGGTGATGCATCTCCGGGAACGGTAAAACTTGTTTCCTGGTCTTAAATAGTGACATCCATTTTACAACCACTACCACTAGCTGAAAGATGGTGATTGTATTGTATGCATTCTTCAAAGTAGTCTAATCCGAGGATTACATCAGTAGTTGTTGCAGTGAACCACCCTCCAATGATGCAAGCAAGCCTGGAGTACATGTATATGTATTACTTTCTGAATGGGATTTTGGACACTTTCTCGATCTCTTCTTGCTCTTTCTCTGGATGGGGATTGGGGAGGTAGTAGGTGTGCTGTGCCCTCATGCTCATACATCATACTTGGCGATGATCATGCACATACTCTGGACCAAACCAAAGACCAAACGTGGAAAAGATGCATGATGACCCAAACTCAAGACTGGTGACTGATGAGTGAGTGGGTTCATACTTGCATGTTTTTCTTTTTGTCATCCTGCCCGTGGAATCTTTGAACACGGGGATCCATGCCAATGCCATGGAAACTTCTTCCCAAGTAGGCCTACTAATCATTGGTGTCCACAAAAAAAAAATAAAGAGGGTCATTATTGGGTTAAGGAGAAATATATATCCATAGGGACAAAAACATTTGTCACATCTGATCTTCATCTTTAGTTATATACGTCTCAGTTACAAGAGCAAGTATAATAATTCATATCAGCTTGTCTTATAGCTAAACTATGTCTGCAAATGTTTACGAGAGAGAAATGAACAAAAGAGAGAAATTGCTTGTCGCTTGCAGCTTCAACAGAGCGCTAGCATAGTTCTTGTGTGGGACCCTCCAGCACCCGTGTTCCATTGAGTCTATGACTTTGCATTTTCATTACCTTGGCTATAAGATAAGTTGAAATAGATTATTACACTTGCTCTGATATAGCATACCCTAATCCACTGCATAGGAGTATATTTTAAGAGATATGATATATGCTTAAGTTTCATTCCATCATCACGCGCGCTACATGATGTTCTGATGAAAACTGGGCACTGCAGCAAGATCTGAATAGCTGTCATCTCATTCTATCTCAAAAATTTCGGCAGGATAAATGGAGGCTCTGCGTGATTAAAAAAAACAATGTAGGCATCCGCATTAGTACGTAGTTAATCATAATAAGGCTAGGGTGTTGCTGTTATGCATGTTCCAGCAGGATCTGTGTGCTTCCCAGGTGCACATTTTTTTCAATTTCTGCTTTGATACGACGAGAATAGGATACTGGGGCAATCTGGCAACCAGTACTTGTTGGTCACCACCATCAATGCATTATGCATGACTTATATTGTGATGCTCATAGCCATAGGATTCTATTCCGTCACAGAAAAGACATGATTGTGGTAGGAAACTATATGCGGACTAAATTAATCCGCGCATGGACTTGTTTGAATGTATTTAATCCAGTATGTTAGTTCAAGAAAAAAGAGGCACACTATTCCAACAAGATGAGAACTTTTGATCACCGTCAGCGTCCCAGCATCAGGCTGAAAACGACATTTAATTTTCTTTCTTTCATAAACAAAAAATAAAATAAAATAAAACTCGCCTAGTCTTTGGAATCTAATTTTGACTAGTATTTTTTTATTAGAACATAGTTATAATGTAACAGCCCAATTAAGTCCAAGTATGTCATAATTCATACATGCGCATCATCCTTGCATTAATGAAAAAATTAAGCTTGTTTTGAGTGCTGCTGAATTTAATTTCAAATTAAAACATTACTGTTTTTTTGTAGGTGCTTGAGCACGTACAAAAGTTGGACCGAACGTGCAAAAAGCCCGACAAGTTTCGGGCCTAGAAAGAAACTGTGCTCAAACCCGCCCAGTGGGTTGGTTCATAGTTTTTTTTTTTTTTTTTTTTTTGAGATGGGGTTGGTTTATAGTTGAGCAACTTTAGGAACAATGATTCTGGTTAAAAATGTCTTTAGGCTTTACGGTAATTCTTGCTGACTAATGCTTTTATTTGTACAAACATCTCTAGCGTAAGTTGGCTCTACCGGAATGCCTGGCTAAAAATTAGCAACACAGAAACTCTCTTTTGCCGTAATTTTAATCTTCAAAATTTCTGGCACACGCCCACACCAACACAACATGGACGACGTGAGTACAAGTACTGCATCTGCATAGTATCGTCTCAAGCTCTGGCCTCGGTGTCTATCAGATGCAATCACTGATGACAAGTGACCATGTCCTCCAAATTAAATTTGTTGTGTCTCTTCCATCACCAATTCCATTTCTTTGATGTGACAGAGAATTTTGAAAATTTTTGGATTTTTGAGAGGAAATAAACAAGTCCTAAAGCCATACTGAAACTCAATCGAAGCGCTTCACCTGCCGCGCACCCCGACGCCATGTCAAGTCAAGGAGTTTCCCATTCGGGCAACATTGAGAAGCTAGGCGGAACTTGCATCTACCGAAAGAACACAAGAAGAGCAAAAACAACTTGCATCCAGCACAGTGCGAATGTACTACGATGGCAAGAGCAAGACCGAGATAGCGGCTGGAGGAGAGCCATGGCGCTTCGCTCAAGTATTCATGACCAAAGCGAGTATCATAAATTCATAATTAGTACTGTATTTTGCTTGCAACAGCATCAAGCCGGCGCATTAGCCGCCCAAATAGTAAAACTACTTTCTAATTTGCTTTACAAACAAAAACGACAACTTGTGGTAAAGTAGAGCAGAGTGCTACTACTGGAATGCGAATGCGACGAAAAATATAAATAATGGATGGATGTGTCCAAGCAAGCTTCGGTCAAATCACGAATCCAAAAAAAAAAAAGAAGCTTTCATCGCTAGCTGTATAAAATGCAGGCTCATCTGAATCTGAACTTCTGAAGGAAAGGAAGCAAGCAAGAAACAACCCGGCGTCAGAGGAAGGAGATGGCCGAGCCCCTCTCCAATGGCGCCGTCTACCATTCGGTGCCTGAGTCGTACGTGCTCCCGGAGCACAAGAGGCCCGGGAGCTCGCCGCCGTCGTGTTCCGCAGCGGCGATACCTGTAGTTGACCTCGGCGGTGATGACACCGACAGGATGGCGGAGCAGATCGTCGCCGCTGGGAGAGAGTTCGGTTTCTTCCAGGTGAGAAATTCTTCAGTCCTGGAGCAGAGCTGTCTCTGCTCAGAAGCTTCTCAATCCACCTTGGGCGCTGTTACAGGTGATCAACCACGGCGTGCCGGAGGACGTGATGCGCGCCATGATGAGCGCGGCGGAGGAGTTCTTCAAGCTCCCGACGGAGGAGAAGATGGCGCACTACTCTACCGACAGCACCAAGCTTCCACGGTTCCACACGAGCGTGGGCAAGGAGCAGGAGCAGCTCCTGTACTGGCGGGACTGCCTGAAAATCGGCTGCTACCCGTTCGAGGAGTTCAGGCGCCAGTGGCCGGACAAGCCGGCGGGGCTCGGTGCCGCGCTGGAGCCGTACACGGCGGCGGTGAGGGGCGTGGCGCTGCGCGTGCTTCGGCTCGCCGCGTCGGGGCTGGGGCTCGCCGACGAGGCGCACTTCGAGGCCGGGGAGGTCACCGCGGGGCCGGTGATCATGAACGTGAACCACTACGTGGCGTGCCCGGAGCCGAGCCTCACGCTGGGCATCGCGCCGCACTGCGACCCCAACGTCGTCACCGTCCTCATGGACAACGGCGTCCGCGGCCTGCAGGCGCGCCGGCGGCACGGGCACCAAGGCAACGGCGAAGGAGGAGGAGGGTGGGTCGACGTGGACCCCCCGCCCGGCGCGCTCATCGTCAACTTCGGGCACCAGATGGAGGTGGTCACCAACGGGCGCGTGCGCGCCGGCGAGCACCGCGCGGTGACCAACGCGCGCGCTCCCCGCACGTCGGTCGCCGCGTTCGTCATGCCCGCCATGGGCTGCGTCGTGTCGCCGGCGCCCGAGATGGTGGCGGAGGGAGAGGCGCCCTTGCTCAGGCCCTACACGTACCAGGAGTTCGTCGGCGTGTACACCGCGGCCAACGGCGACAGAGACGCCGTCCTGGCGCGGCTTCAGAACAACAATGGCTGACTCACTGACTGACCGACTGCTCGTCGCCGCCTTCTTTCCTTTTTTTTCCCCCTCTCGAAAAACAATCAGCAATAAGTGTGCCGGTGGTGTCAACTGTAAGCTGTCACTATCTTTTTCTTTTAGAGAGAAAAACTGTCATTATCTATGTCGCGTTAGATTGATGCGGTGCAACGCAACGCAACGTTGTTCCGACGTGTCGCCATGTCGCGATTGGACATGGACCTGAACGTCCTGCCGCTGCTGCCTTTTCATTTGGCAGAAAATACTATTAACTAATTTATTACGAGAGAAAAACATATCTGAATAATTGATATATTCAACTTATAAGCTCAAGCGAACAAAGATCTGACTATAATTTCTCGTAAGTTATTTGATGGTCCAAATAGACCCTAATTCATTAATTAATCATGTGATCAACACGTCGGAGTGGAGAGGAGGACATGTGGACCATTATCTCTCCATCATTCAATCTAGTACTCTCATCTTCCCGCGTCCAATCGCATGTACGGATCGTTTCGTTTCCTTTTATTTCATTTAATCTCCTTTTATATACATGCACTATGATTGTTGATTATGATCTTGTTAAATACAGACAAGGACAGTATATATGTAGTAGGAGGAGGGTTATGCATATTTTCAGAGCCTCTTTGACAGGGATTTTTATGTGGCTTCTACACCGGCTTAGTCCATGTTCAGTTCACAGGTAATCATCCCCGGAACCAATCCTGTCAGGAATACTTTAATAATTTGTATAGCTAACTCTTATCAGAATTGATTCCTGCCACAAATAGCAGCAAACGAACGAGCCCTTAGTCAGAAGCCTTACCAAATGAATGGTTTATTTAGAACACAAAAAAAACATATTTTTTTTCCGTTTCAAATGAAAAAAATATGTTTTTTGTTCTTATTTTTTCTTTTCTCTTTTTAAACAAGTCCAAGCTCTATGAAAGAGGGTTTTATAGTGCTTATATTAATTAAAACAGCTCCAGTCCAATACAGTACTCCGGCCAGCGGCCGTAGCGTAAATTGGGAAACCGGGAAGCAGACGCAGACACGGCTGGCGTCCCTACAAGAAAGGAAGAAAGGAAAGCAAATGCGTAGCGCAGGCTACACGTTAATCGCAAACGTCCGAAGGCTAAAACAAAAGCGTGTGAGCGCCGGAACCGGAGCACAAGTCTCGCCGGGAACACCGCATGCACCGGCGTCGCTGTCTGTCTCCGTCTCCGATCCGTCGTCCATAGCCATAGGCGAGCGCGAGGTGGGGTGACCCAGCACGCACGCCAACGCCATTGCCGTTGCACTCGGAATCTACATCTGCTACTGCAGTGCAGCCAAACCTGCAGGGAAGGGCGACGGCACGCCACGCGCACTTTGGTCGTCGTCGTCGTCGTCGTCTCCGATCATCGCCTTGGACCTGCGTCTGCGTCCTTCTAGAAGACCAGACCACCATGCTTTGTCACCGCGCGCGCGCGTTTTTCCAACCTCACCACCATCCCTTCTTCCCGCCTACCTTCCCAAGACCCTACGCTACATTAACATACGGCAGCAGCTAGCACTAGCAGGTGAGTGAGTGAGTGACACTCAGCTCTCAGCTGCAGAGCAGAGGAACTCCCCTCACTCCACTGCTTCACTCTTCACTCTGCTAGCTGCCCTGCCTGGCTGCCGCCGATGGACGCGAGCCACGGCAGCAGCAGCAGCAGCGCCAGCATCTTCCCGATGCCGCAGATCCCGGCGCTGCTCTTCGCCCCGCCACCGGCGGCGGCATTGCCATCTTCTTCCCTCTCTCTTTCCTCCTATTCCTCCTCCTCTTCCTTGCGCGGCCACGCGCCGTCCATCACCAGCTTCCCCATCCTCGTGCTCACGGTGCTCGGCATCCTCGCCGCCTCCGTCATCCTCCTCGCCTACTACGTCTTCGTCATCCGCTGCTGCCTCACCTGGCACCGCGGCTCCTCCGGCGGCTCCTTCTCCTCGTCCGACGTCGCCGGCCTCATCGTCTCCCGCCGCGGACGCCGGCCCCAGCGCACAACCGGCACCACCACCACCGCGCCCGCCGACGCCGACGCCGGCGCCGAGCCGCGCGGGCTCGAGGACGCCGCCATCCGGGCGCTGCCGGCGTTCAGCTACAGGAAGACGCCCGCCAATGCCGCGGAGTCGCAGTCCGCCGCCCCCGCCAGCGAGTGCGCGGTGTGCCTCGGCGAGTTCGAGGAGGGCGACAGGGTCAGGATGCTGCCCGCCTGCCTCCACGTCTTCCACCTCGGCTGCGTCGACGCCTGGCTGCAGAGCAACGCAAGCTGCCCGCTCTGCAGGGCCAGTGCGGACGTCGCCGCCACCCTCTGCCGCCTGCCCCCGCTGCCGTCCGAGGAGGACGTGGTGGTGACCATCCAGGTCGTCGTCCCCGGCGCCGAGGAAGACCAAGACGCCGTGGCACCTGCTGCCGAGGTCGAACCAGAAGGTACTGGTGAGAAGACGAAGAGCACCATCAATGTTCTTCCACCGAGGTCCATGGACGGAGACGCAGTGGCTGCTGGCGGGGAGGTTCACCTGCAGATTCAGAGCATTTTGCAGAGGGACAGTCACTCCCGTACACATGATCATGACAGCGTCAGCGGCGGCGGCCGAGTGTAGTGTAGGCGATTGGATCAGCAGTATTCTTTCTTTGCTGAAAAACGTGATTTCAACTGGGCTCGTGTGTGGAAGACTTCTCTTCTTTTCCACTTTTTACTATAGCAATATATGGTCCCATCCCTGTTGATAGAGAGTGAGTCAAGTTTTATTTTTGAAAGGTGAAGTATTTTCATTACTTGCAAGCATAGTAAAGCAATGGGGCAAAATATTCCCCATTGGAAGTAAACTTCCATTAGCAAAGAAAGAAGATCAACAAGAGGAATGGACAATCTTCTTGACAGGAGTAAAGACAACAACCTACCTGCTAATGGAAGTTTACCAGTTATTTTAGTTAAGTTTAAATGAAAAGTTCAAAACTAAAATATTATAGATCTTGACGAGAGCCACAATTTTCATTTGAATTGCAGTATGAAAAATATGTTTTCTTTCCTACAGTAACAAACCGCTGGTGCTTAATATATTGCTGAAATCTTGTATCAAATTTGTAAGAATCTTAAT
Source organism: Sorghum bicolor (assembly GCF_000003195.3). NCBI lineage: Eukaryota > Viridiplantae > Streptophyta > Magnoliopsida > Poales > Poaceae > Sorghum > Sorghum bicolor. Next base: position 67,760,381 of record NC_012873.2, read on the forward strand.
GCTCGCAAATGACCCCCCCCCCCCCAAAAAAAAAAAAACTCAAACTACAAAATTGTTGATCTTATTGAGTGCTACAATCTTCATATAATAAAACCATCTTTTAATATCTGCATACTTCTCAAACAATACGATATAGTGTGGTAATCTGATTGCAACTCCCAACACGTCTGATATGCAAGCTCCATGCTTTTGTAAACTACACTAGCCCGGCCCAGTGCGCTGCCTTGCCGTGCCTGTTATTCTAAGTAATGACCAAAACCACATACCTAAATGTCGTACCAAATACTTCTAGTTCATAAAAAAACAGGGCACACGGACATATCTGTCCTGAATACATCATAGCTTGACTTATCATGTCTTTCCTTGCTGCAGGGAGCTGGCAGTTCACCAGCCATTGATTTCGGATATCCAAAATATCTGTAATACTACATGTAACAACTAACAAGAAAACATCCTTCAACCAAATATTTGCAGAGTCTATCGTTGCACAGCTTTAGCAGTATCTGAATCTGTTTCCTGCTCCTGAGGTTCAGGCAATGCGTTTGCTGAACCTTCAGGTGATAGGCATGCGAGCGCCTTTGCCTTGATCTGGTTGTAGAGTCGCATAGCTTCCTTGAGCTCATCCCTAGCATCGGCACCATGATTTCGCCATGAATCCACCACTCTCTTTTGGAACTCCATAGCCAGGGGATAACTGCAGATGCAGAAACATGAGGAGGTCCATACTGATCAGTTCGAAGTTGGAATACAAAGCAGCTTCTATTCCGAAAGTAAAAACAGAACATCTTATGGCCACTGGTGGAGCTTGATCTTAAATCTAGGGGGTTGGGGGGTTACTGCACCCCAGCTTTCATTTTTTTTGGAGGGAAGTAGTAGAGTTGGAAATTTTGAAGGTTGCTTAGGCATGCCACATGTTGGCCTGAACACAGCTCCTCCCCTGCTCACAGCATGTCTGAACTATCTCCACTACGTGCTTAGAAAATTAACATCAATCAGCCAGTAAGCCACTATGCTGCCTGACAAGTTTGTGTGTAAAAGACAATAATGCACTAATATTGACATTATAATCCCAGCGTCTAACATCCAACAGTATATGCTAACCCATCTAAACTATCTTAAGAACAACTATGCACAATAGTATGTGAATTATCTTAGCATCTCTGTTTTTTTGTCTGGTTATGTTTGAGTTGAAGCTAACAAAAATCAGGCTCAAGATAGATTCGAGAGGAAAGGAAAGAAAACTCATTGTAATGCATTTGTGAAACTATACCTTCCCATAGCATCGTAGGCCTTAGCAAGGCTCTGACAAGCCTCGATGGTATCTGAATGGTGAGGTCCTAAGGAGACATCCATGACTTCTTTAGCAAGCGCAAACATCTGAGCAGCGGACTGTGGTCGGTCCATCTCCATGTAAGCAGCACCCAAGTTGTTATATACATACCCTACTCCGTAATGCTTCGGACCAAAGCTGTCCTTCATCCTCTCCACTGCATCCTCCAAGTACGGGACAGCTTCAGTGACCTTACCGGTGAAGAGCAACAGCCACCCAATCCTTGCTGCGACATTGCCCTCCAAGTGCTGTGCCTGAGGGATCCTCTCAAGCATTCCCAGGCCCCTCTTGAGCAAAGATATTGCCTTTTCAAACTCATTCACCATCTCATATAGTGAGGATACCTCTGTATACATCTCTGCCACTTTGTCGGGTGTGGCAAATTCCTTCTTCTCGAGGATGTCACAAGCAATCTCCAAGCACCTCTTTGTGTCCCCAACCTTCTCCTGATTAGCGAGTGCCTTCGCCATTGATATGAAAACTAGAGCTCGCATCTCGTTATCTTTCTCCACCTGCTTAGCGACATTCTTCAACACACTAACAGCCTCATCGAACTTTCCCAATGCGATCTTGATGTTTGCAGCATCAATCTCAGCATGCAGGAGGTCAGAGCCAGCCGCACCCCAGCTCTTCATTACCTTCTGTGAAATCTCATTCTGCTCCAGAGCCTGCTCATGCTGCTCTAGCCCAGTGTATATCACTCCAAGCAGGCGCCTGTCGTGCGCAACCTCCACGGAGTTCTTGCCGAGCGTCGACTCATGCAGCTTCAGCGCCTTCTGGCAGAACGGCAGCGCCTGCTTGAAGTCGAGCAGGGTGGCGTACGCCTCGGCGAGGTCCCGGTACGCGACTCCCAGCTCCCGGCTGCCCGGCGGCAGAATGGACTCCTTGAGGTCGAGGCAGGCGCGCATGTCGGCGAGCGCCTCCTCCCTCCTCCCAAGCGCCGTCTTCACGTTGGCCAGCTGCAGCCGCACGGCGTGCGCCACGGGCCTGACGTCGAAACCTCCCGGTTCCTCCCCAGCCCCGAACGCGACGCCTTCATCAGGGAGGAGCGGAGCTAGGAGGCGTTGCGCGCGGGAGAGGAGGGAGAGCGCGTCGTGGAAGCGCGAGAGGTCGAAGGAGGCGGAACCCGCGAGGTGGAGTGCCATGGCGAGCGAGACGGCGTCTGAGGCGGAGGCGGAGGCGGGGGTGGAGGCGTTGGGGCTGGCCTCGAGGATCCCCAGGCATCGGAGCGCGAGTGCGAGGACGCGGGACGCGTCGGCGGAGCCAGACGCCTCGAGGTGCTGGCCGAGCTTAAGGCAGGCGAGGGCGAGGCGCTTGTCGTTGGCGGGAACTGCACCCTCGAGGCGGGAGAAGGCCGCGAGCATGTCGTTCGTCGACCTCGCCGCCTCGAAAGCCTCCTCCGCGGCGTCCGCGACAGCAGCGGCGGCGGCGGGGACAGGAGGCGGCGGCCGCGGCGAGAAGTGGCGGCGGGGCGGCGCGAGGAGTGGGTTTATTAGGGCTTTGCGCGGGAGGGACGTGACGGGGGCCCTCAGGCGGGTCCTGAGGAGAACGGAGGCGGCGCGGCGTAGCGCCATGGTGGCCGATGGAGCGGTTGCTGGGTCGCAGCGGCGGCGGCCGGCGGTGAGGGCGAAGAGGGAGGAGTCTGGGCGATGGGCTGGGCTTTCTCTTCTTAGCAGTAAGTAGATACTGTCTGGGCCGTAGGTGGTCTGGGCTGGGCTGAGAAACATGTGCTGCCAGTTTCCTTTTGTTTAGGAAAAAGTCTAATTTTCCTTCACCAACTTTTACGAAAGTTCGTTTTTCCTCCCTAACTCCAAAACCAAGCAAATCATCTCCTTCAACTTTTTAAACTATGCATTTTATCTCCCTGAAACAGTTTCAAATGTGATTTTGCTAATAGTGGTTTTGCTACCGTGATGGTTGTTTTATCTTTTTCTTTTTTTAATTATTTTGGCTGAATCATGGAAAACATAGTAACTAGAAAAAATATAAAATGGAAAATCTAATTTTTTTGGACTCCACATAAGTATATTTACATAGTAAACATATAATATGGTATGCTTTAGTATAAAGTTTTTCCTATAAAGGTTTTGTATTTTTCTTTTCTTTATTTATTTATTTGGCCGAATCTTTGAAAAATCATAGTAAATCATAGAGAAATAATAAAATAGAAATTTTAATTTTCTTAGACTCTACATGAGTATATATACACAATGGACATATAATATATGTATGTTTTTAGTCTGATAAAATAGTTATAGGAACTGCAACTATAAATTTTTTTAATTAATTAGAGAAAAGCATAGATCTAAAGGTACAACAAAAAATTATACTAAAGCATATATATTTAATGTGCAGATATACTCATGTGGAGTATAACAAAAATTATATTTTATATTTTTATGATTTTTCTATAAATTACTATGATTTTTCAAATATTTAGCCAAAATAAATAGAAAAGGAAAAAGACAAAACCTTTATAGGAAAAACTCTATACTAAAGATACCATATTATATATTCATTGTGTAGATATACTTATGTGAAGTCCAACAAAATTGGATTTTTATTTTATTATTTTTCTGTGATTTACTATGATTTTTTAAAGATTCAGACGAAATAATTTAGAAAGAAAAAGACAAAACCATGTCATTGTAGCAAAACCACTATTTACTATAGCAAAACCGCCTTTAAAACCGCTCTAGTGAGGTAAAATGCACGGTTTGAAAAGCTAAGGGAGGTGGTTTTGCCGATTTTGGAGTTGAGGGAGGAAAAGTGGATTTTCGTAAAAATTGGTGGAGGAAAAGTAGTCTTTTTCCTTTTGTTTACAGGTCTCCAAGAGTTCCAAAACATTCTCCCAATCTGATTTTTGAGCATATTACCTATGCAAAATAATAGACCAAAACCTAAATTTTTAAAAATAGAAGGGGAACTAAACACCCTCTGAATAACTCTCCACTCCATCTTCCAATCTTTTTTTAGAACTTGGAAAAACCCTCGTTCTCCTTCGTCCCTCCCTTGATTACAACCACGGATCCTCTGATTTTTCATCTAAGCATAAGCACTTTGCTTTTGCATATTTTTTTATGTTTATTTAACCTTTATTTGGGGCTTGTTTCAATAAGCTAGGACTAATTGCAAGTTAGGCTAAAAATTATCTTGAATTAGCTAAGATTGGCTAGCTAATTAGCTAACCAATAGTTGAAGGCTTATGTAAACAATTATCACATCTATTTGTTCTCCTATTTGGATGCACTATGGCTAATTATTAGCTCGCTAACAATTACTCAATTAGCTCTTATATGCAAACAGACCCTTGATCCGGGCTCCTTCGATTTTTGCAGAAAACTGAAATGGACCAGTACCATCACTCCTTGTCCGCAAACCAAAGACACAATGTAGTTATGTAGTAGCCAATGGAGCACATGTTTCCATCGCAGAAAAGAAAACGCAATACTAATTTTGCTGATTATTCAGTCAAATTCAAGTTTTGGAGAAGTGCTCTCCCACACTTGACGTCTCTGTTATACATCCTTGTTTCGGACGTAATGAGAACTAGGGCATGTTTGGTTGGAGGTATTAAAATTTAACAGGTAATGTAGCTTTATTTGGTAATCAGTGTACAATCATTACTATTTAGGCGCAAAAGATCCGTCTCGCAACTCATTAACTGTGTTTTAGTTTTGTAAATAGTCTATATTATATAAACATTCGATGTGACAAAAATTAAATTACCATTGTAAACCAAACAGGGCTTAGTCGTCTCCAGCTTCGCACCAGCAAACGCCAACTAGCAAAGCTCGTGCCATGATGACGCAGACACCTAACGAACCAAAGCAGCAACAAACAATCTCAACAACACAAGGGATTTGCGCTGCATTGTGGACTGTGCGCGTACTGGCGTGGCCTAACCTGAAAATGACCCAACTAATAACTAACGTTCATCTGATCATGGTCCAATGCCCCCAAGAACACACGGCTACTATTCATCATATCATAAGAGCAAAGATTAAGGTATTTGCAGAGACTCACACAGTCGTTTTAAAATATCAGTCATATTCGGCTCTTTACTTCTAAGATAAATAATCAATCCAACAATATCAGTCACACTCTTAATATTCTCGCACATTATGAAATTTACTCCACAAAAATATGAAATATATGTATCCATCTCTCCCTCAAATATACACTTCGGATCATCTCTCTTTCTATATATTTTGTTACTACACCTTAAACCACCACCAATTCATCGCTTGTCGTCAACGGAGCAGCCGCCGTCGTCCATGCTGCACAGCTCAGTCGCAGAGCTCCTCCAACGCGTCGGCGAAGCAGGAGCTGAAGCGGGCCATTTCGGCCTCCGGCAGCACGACGCCGATCTCCACCCCGGCGGCCTGCGCGCCGTCGGCGTCGCGGCCCTCCGCCAGGGACACCGTGCCGGGCGTCTTGTCGATGGACACCAGCTCCACCTTGGCCGGCCGACCCAGCCCGAAGTCGGTCTCGTACACGCCGTACCTCGGGGACCCGCCCACCGACATCGGCCGCTCCGGGACCAGCGACAGGATCTTGTGGAACCACCCGCCGGCGCCGTCCAGCACGCCGCCGTCGAGCCCCGCGACGGCCGCGCCGATCGCGGCGGCTGCTGCTGCCACGCCGTCGCCCCCAAGCAGCTCGGTCGCGCCCACCTCCACGAAGCACGGCCGGAGGCAGTTGCCCAGGTACTCCTGCGGGATCGGCGGCGCCAGGCGGCGCCGGCACTCCACCGAGAACAGCAGGTGCGCGCGGGGCCGCTCGTCACCGCCGCTGCCCGTGCGCGCCAGGCAGGCCCACGCCAGTGCGCACGCCACCGTGAACGCCGAGCAGTGGACGCGCTCCGTGCCGCCGCCGTCCGCGAACTTGGAGGTCACGCGCTGCTTCAGTCCGTCGATGCGGTCGCGGGTGAGCGCGAACGACGCGATGACCAGCTTCGGCGGCGGGCCTGCTGGCGCCGCCGGCGGAGGCGGAGGCGGGCCGTTGGCCGCCAGCTGGCGCATTTCGTCGAGCGTCCTGGCCGCGAGGCCCTCGGGGTCGGCGACCACGCCACGGTCGAAGAAAGGGACCGGCACCGCGTCCGCGTCCGCGTCCGCGCCGGTGACGGCCACCCGGCACCGGGCGGCCCAGGTCTTGACGAAGTGCATGTAGCTGGAGTCATCGCAGGCCACGTGGTGGATGGAAACGCCGACGGCGACCCCGCAGGCGGGGAACACGGTGACCTGCGCCGCCGCGAGGGCGAAGGACCCGTCGACCTCCGGCGGCGGGAGCCGCGGCACCAGGGCGTACAGCCGGGCGACGTCCCTCGGGCCGCCGCCGGCGAGCTCGTCGAAGTCGTCGGAGCTCTCGGCGACGGTGAGCTCGACGGCCTCGCCGCCCTCCCCGCCCGCGGAGCAGAAGAACTCGTACCCGCCGCTGCTCCCGTCCGGGCACGGCCGGACGCGGCCGAGCAGCGGGTAGAACGCGTGCAGCGTGGCGGAGAGGGAGGAGACCAGGGACGGCAGGAGGTGGGCGGCGAAGTGTTCCGCCGTGTGCGCGTAGTGGTAGAAGAAGACCCGCTCCACGGGGCCCGTGAAGAGCCAGGGCACGTCGAAGAAGGTGAGCGGGAGCGCGCCGCCGGGCGCCGGAGGTGAAGCCCCCACCTTGAGCCTGTCAAGAACCTTGGTGGCGGCGGCCATGGGGAACTGGAGATGCGGCCCCCTCTCCCGCGCTTGGAGCTGGAGCCGCACAGCAGCAGGGAGAGAGGATCTCGTTCCGGGGAGGAGAGGCCGGGAGGTGGTGAGCAGATCGGAATGGTGATTCAGATCCACCAAACACAAGCAAGCACTAGAAAGAAGACGACCTGCTGGTGCTGGTGGTGGGATGGAAATGTCACCGAACAAAACATGTCTGCCTGTCTGCTGCTTCGCTTCTCTTGAGGAAGGAAGGAATGGTACAGGCAGAAAGACAGTGGCAGACTGACAATTTCTGCTGCAGTAAACAGTAGCCAATCTCCTGCACAGCACAGGCAAAAGGCTTCTGATGACAGCAGGGAAATCTGTGTTCAGACTTCAAAGAAATTAACCTGATGACAGCCCAGTGAATGGGATTGAAAAAAAAAGTAATTTTGAAGAATTTAGTGCAGTCACACCACAATGAGATCAGTCATAATTCCTAAAGAGAAGTACTACCAAATCCGGTATTTGCGCACTCATCAGGTAACGAGGCATCTGCAGTGTTGATCTGAACAGATGGGGTGGGTGTCGCCGGCCCTTGTGTCTCTGTCAAACAGCCAAACAGGCATCCAATGACAGCATTGTCAAAATTTCTGTTAAGCATCTCTGTTCTCTGGCTTATGATTTGGAAGCTACATGTCCTTTCAGCCACCCACTTGATTACACGAAGGGCTGCAGGTACTGTGCGCATCCGTGCTCCAATAAGGCCCGGAATCTACAGAACAAAAGAGCAGGGAAATTTTGGGAAGAATCAGCTCTCTGATTGAAAAAAAAGGCTTTGTCAATATGCGTCGGCGCCATGTGCTTACCATCACAGAAGATGTCTTTGGCTTTGGAGGCCGACACTTTGATTCTCTCAAGGCTCATCTGGATCATGTACGTGAACCCAATTTTTTTATATATAAAAGAAGGAGACAGATGCAGAGTTTTATCCTGCTAATCGTATAGTTAACTGAAGGTTAGACCTTGGAAATACATCCCCAACCTGACTGCACGCAGAAATCGTGTAAGTAAAGACCGCTCCAAACTTAATGTATTCAGTACCAGCGTTGTGGTTGGAGCAATCCGAAAGGGAAAACTTTGCACCAAATGTAGCAGTTGGCTGCTATGGCCTTCAGAAATGATGAACACTTGACAGTACCAGAATGTGTTCGTAGACAGCATGAAATGAAGTTGCTGTGATGAGAAGGCATGAACAACCAGACAGACGCTCACCAACCCAACTGAATGGAGGGTATCAACTGAAAGGTCACAAAAGTATCTAAAGTGTCTGCCAGGAAATTGTGTGCTTTCAGCAGGTTCACAGAGAGCCAAGGACTGATCTTAAGCAAAAGGTTGGTGAGCCGAGGTGATTGGGAAGAAACACTTGGAAGTGCTACTGAAATCAAATGGTGTACCTCAAAAGGAAAAGATGCAGGCAGTGATTGATCATGATCATTTAATAGAAAATTATTCAGACATTCCTAGTTATAAAGAATTAGTATAAGCATCTTTATATAAAAAAGTTAGTAGCATCAGAATGGCAAAAACAAATGGCAGTAGTTGACACAATAAAAGCAGATAACCATCAAAATACTACAGTATTTTTTCATGAGCAATTTGCTGGACATACAAAAGGCAGAGCGCATGAGCTGTATTTGCGGCATAAGATCCGAAATTAACAAGATACAAATGGCAGTAGTGGAGATATGACTGGCAATGACATTATCTCTTACATTGCCCAGGGACAAAATCACAGAACCCATGTGATCCAAGCTCACTGAAAAATAGAAATATGAGCAGCACAAAAGCAGTTCGTTAACACCACAAAGCAGATTCGAATTCTTTTGGCATATTATCTCATTCTACTAACCAGATTTTTAACCCAAAAAATAGAAATAACAAAAAAATACCTATTATATACTCCGTATTAAAATCTTGATCCATGAAAGAAATGGACACCTTTAGATTGACGACGAAAAGGTTCTGTTTTTAGTGTTTTTCCATATGATATAACTGGAAATGGACCACAACTAGAAGCACAAAAAGAGTTGAAAGGTTAGCTCGTAGTCTCAAACTAAGGTGGCATATGTCTAAATTTCTACAATCACTATTAGATGAGTGGAGCCAAACAACAAGCACAAAAATTATGAAAGGTTTGCTCCCAGAAAGACTGAAACTGATCTGACACAAGTTCATATTCCTCCCAGCACTACAAAATAAGAAGCATTTATGCAGTGGCATCTAATTCAGATCAAAATATTCAAAACCTCGAGTACGTATATTTGCTCTTGTGACACTTAGTTTCCTGCACTGCAGTGACTAACTACTTTTCTTGGCAAATTGTGGGCCTCAAACTGATCGAGAATTCCTTTTCCTGTGCCTACTACAGTAGTAATTTAGGCCCAGGCCCATGCTTTTGGGCCTACATACATATACAAACTACACAAGCCTTCATCATCATCAATCAAGTACTAATAAGGATTCCCTAAGAAAAAGTATAATAAGGAGCATCTCTTCATCAAAGGAAACTACAATTCCACTAAAAAATAAATAAAGATACCATCAGTAGAATTGCAAACAGTATAAAGTTATCAGCAGCTCTGACTTCCCTTTTATTTGTTTTATTGAAAAATACTAGAGAGGAACATTTGTGAACGCACATCCAACAAGAACTTCATTTCTAGAAAGAGACACAAATCAATAAAAAGCTCTTCAACTGAAATGATGGGGGAGGCGCCACAAGCACAATTCCCGAGGCACTTGTTCATCACCAGATAATAATACTAGTACTACTGTATAGTGCACTGCCACTGCATCCCCTGCCCGGCCTAATGGCCTATAGCTTCTGCTCTCTTTGCTTTCTTCCTAGCTTTTCAAGCTATATCCTGTTCGGAACAAGGGTTATTATGGTGATCGATCGCACTTGCATTGGTTTTGGTCTTTTTGGAGGGCCAAAGTTGGTGCATATTTTGACTCCTCCATTACGAGCTCTAGCTAATGCTAATGCTAATGCATGCTGCAAAGAGCCAAAGACCTCGATCACCTTCAATTCTTCTTTTGCCCCTCCTCCACAAAGCAGCTGCATGCACAAAAACAAAGACACCAGTCTTGCTTTCCATTACGTGCTTTTACGTCTTGGGATCAGTGCTAAATAAGTCGGTTGATTAGTGGGGTCTAATCACTATCAAGTGTCATAATAAGCCCTTGCCTTTAATTTATCCGTGCTTAGCTTTATTTGTTTGTTTGACTGATGACCAGCCAGCAGCCCCTTGACCAGGATGCTAGCTGATGAATGCCTGCCTGAAGAATCCAAATAAATACTCCTGCTACCCCATGCTAATACTAAAACTTGGTACAAGACACAAAGTGCCAAAGCAAACAAAACTAAATCAGTCTGCATTCGACTTTATGAGACATCCATCTAAACTTCAGGGGTTGTTTCTCATGGTCATGGTGGCATGGCATGCATTTTCAGGGACTGTAACAAATACTCAAATTCGATGGCTTGTCATCTTCCCTGTGGTCTGCATAATTGACCAAGCTAGCTTGTGATCTTGAGACAGTGATAAGAACAAGCTTGATGACACGTTGTTAGGGCCGGCTGGCCGGCCGGCCACCTAATGACGGGCTATTAGCATCCTAGGCTACCTAACCATGTGTGTAGATCTTGTTATTCTAAGCCACATTAATCACGCGTTAAATCTACGGCTTTGCATGGATCGATAAAGCAAGAGGGTACGGTGGATTCATCGCAAAAGTCACTGACCTATCCTTGTTGTTAAATCAGCTATAACATTCATCGTCGTCTTCAAGTAGATTGCACTATTGCTCAAGATTTGTTTGTTGTTGAGGTCAATTCGTCTTGTTGTGTACGTAGCTTGCTTGCTTACTCTGCAGGCAGCAGCTAGCTTTACAACATCTGAACAGTTAGCTGTTCTTCGGCGTCGATCAAGAGCCTTAATTACTCCCTCCGGTCCATTTTATCTGGCGCAGGTTAGAATGACACGGTCTCCTAGATTACATTTTGACCATTCATTTACTTTATATTATATTATTTATGCTTATAAACTTATAATCATTGGATAGTATAATTCTTTACAAATCTAATTATATAAAATTTATGTTATAATAGTTAATAATTATTAGTCTAATTAATGGTCAAAGTTTTAAAAGTTTGAATCTTGATATACGTGTGCGCCAGATAAAATGGACCGGAGGAAGTAGCTGCTAGTTGCGGTAATTTTTATTTTTTTTAAAGATTTACTAGGTACTAGATATCAGTAGCACATTAGCCTTCCCTTTTGTAATGGATTCAGTAAGAACACGCATGTCTGCATGAAAAATTTAGAGTTCCAAGATACTAACCCTACAAATAAACCTACTGATATGATTGTTGTCCTTATCTGATGTCTGAAATAAAGAAGCACTTCATTATTTGGCATGTCTATCTCAAATAGTACTACAATGTGATTAACGTTGGATAGTCAAGCACTCCCATCCCCATGGCTACCATACCATGCTCATCAGGTTTTTTGAGTGTGCCAACAGAGTCATTTTTTCTTTCTCTGCTGCAATACCACGAGCTTGTATTGCAGGAATAATTTACTGCTCTACACACTACTACCAGTAGGAGTAAGTTGGTCAATTCTCCGATCACAGCCAATTATTCTACCAAGAAATCAGCCATTGGGATCAGTGGCCTAGCTATGTAGCCTCACCGTGTTTCTGTTTCTGTGCAATGCGCGTAGTAGTACGTGCTTAGGATTAAAAGGTCAACAACTATGTACAGTAATGTAGTAAAACACACTCCTCTCTCCTGTTGTGGTTGCAGTTGTAGGACGCAAAAGTAAACGTTGCTGCGGCTGAGGAGTTCATACCCTGTCCTTTGTCAAGGGGACAGTCACTCTGCATGGCATGGAAAACTAGAATTAGCAGCAACAGCAGCCTACGAATGCATACAAGTCGTTTTAGGGTCTCTAGAGAGCAAGATATTGGTGCCAAGTCAAAATCTTGCTTCAGCTTTTGGTACTGCTACTGAAGCTTCTAGTACTCTCCACTCTAAACCTGTGAGCTGTGAGCCTGTGACAGTGTTTACTAGTATCTTATATTGTTGTCATCACATTTGTACATAAATCAGCTAGGGGGTTCTAGGGGTGGGAAAATAGAATCCCATCGACTCATGGTGACATGAATGAATGAATGTTTGCACAAAACTTGGAGCACAACACTACACCAGATGCAGTTTTTCAGGGCCAGAGAAACATATGGGGGCACAGAAGTTCAGAGTGCAGTTTGACTGCATCATCTGCTGACCAGTGTGATGGCATAGGAGTATATACTGAATGAACTTTCTTTCAAACAATTCTTGTTGTTGGAGAAGCCTTGTACTGTATCAATCAATCATGTCCAGATAGCAAGACTGGACTTCCACATTGCCAGTCACAGTCAGTGTCAACTGCCAATGAGATGTGACGGCCTTGTTTAGTTTCCAAAAAATTTTGCAAATTTTTTCAGATTCTCCGTCACATCGAATCTTTAGACACATGCATGAAGTACTAAATATAGACAAAAATAAAAACTAATTGCACAGTTTGGTCGGAATTGACGAGACAAATCTTTTGAGCCTAGTTAGTCCATGATTGGACAATATTTATCAAATACAAACGAAAGAGCTACAGTGTCCATTTTGCAAAATATTTTGGAACTAAACAAGACCGTCATGCTCATGCATGAGAAGATGAATTTATCTACTCATATACTCCTAGTATCAATAGCAGTAAGTTCTTATTTAACCAAACACACTTGTTAAAAGTAATTAACAAAAAAAGGGAAAAAGATGCATACTTGCTACCAACCACTATATATGATTTATACTAGTACTACTCGTCACCATTATATAAGATCAGAACACTGATGATATATAGTAGTAATAACAAAAGAGAGAGAAAAAAGAGAGAGTACTTCATCACTACTAGCTGGTACAAGTTGTTAATTTCCTTTTGTAGGTAGGAATTTCTAGCTCATCTCGCACTTGCATTAGCGGAGTGGAGAGATGAGATGGCACAGCATGGCTCCAAAACGCATGGTCTCTCTTATCATTCTAGCAGGCAGCTACAGGGAGTAGTTGGGGCTCCTCATCATGGCCTGGGCCAGGTACTGGAGCTCGCCGGCATCCACCTTGCCGGCACAATGCTGCGCGGCCGCGGCGACGTCGTCCCTGAACCCGGCCATGAGCTCCGGCATGAAGCAGTCGTCGAGGGGACCGGGTCTCCTGGCGCTGCACGCCGTGTCCTGGCGGAGCAGGGCGCTGATGCTGGCGCTGTCGGGCCACTGGTGGCTCGCCGGCGAGTGCGCGGCGCCTTGGACGCCGCACGCGAGCTGCGCCTTGGCCTGCATCAGCTGCGCTTGCAGGATGGCGACCTGGAGGGCGAAGCGCCAAACAAATTTGATGTTAGCTCCAATTAAACAACTAGCTAGATCGATGATGATTGATTGATTAGGATTAGGATCAGGATCATGCATGTGATGATCTGATCTGATCGAGAATGTGAATGTGATCACCGGCCTGCTGCTGGAGGGCGAAGATCTGGGCGACGCAGCCGTAGACAGGGTCGCGTAGCCTGGCCTGCGCCTCGTAGGTGATGGTGACGACGGCCTCGCAGCGGTCGGCGACGGGGAGGTGCGACAGCAGCTTGGATGCGTTGCTGGCGCCGAACACCTTGTGGATGGCGGCGAAGCGCGCGGCGCCCTGGTCGCTGCTGAAGTAGGGCGCGAATACGCACTCCGGCACGCACCGCCGGCGCAGGAACTTGCACGCGCCGCACGGGGACCCCGCGCCCGTCGCGGCGGCAGCAGCCGCGGTCGTCCCTCCGTTGGCAGCAGCGGCGGCGGCGGCTCCGGCCATGTCGGTCACACTAGTACGCCGGCTAGCAAAGGAAGATGTCTAAGTATATAGCTAGCTAGCTAGTCGATCGTCGTCTTCCTACTGGCCGGTGTGCTAGCTAGCTATGGCTATGGTAGGACACGCATGCAAGCTGCACCCACCCTGCTGAGCTTGTGGACTACCGGCCGGTGCAACTCGAGATGGATTTATAGGAGCGAGGGAGAAGGCGAGGATGGGGATGGAGCGCCGGAGCCCGGCCGGAGGACAGGTAGGGCAGGGTGTCTGGTTTGAAGGGAGCAAACGTGTTAATGCTGTGTTGAAGAAAAGGAGCCCCGGCCCGGAGCTTGGCTTAAGCTGCCACCACACAGCCTGCAGCTAGCTTAATAAAATATCTTAGCTATAACACTCCCCACTCCGCTATATTTGCTTCATGCATGTGCCGCAAAATTTGATGTGACGAGAAATTTTGAACTAAACAAGGTCTTATAGGTAAACTGTACAATTAATTAAATTTTATCTATATTTAATGCTTAATGCATGTGCCACAAGTTTTGATATAACGAAAAATCTTGAAAAGTTTTGTAAATTTTTTAGAAAATAAACAGGGCCTTAGATGGGCTAGAAATAAATTTGAGTCCTACTACTATCAGAAGAGACCCTTGTTGGAGCATGTCGTTGCAGAGTCAAGAAAGGAGCTAGCTAGTAGCACGGCAGGCTTCAGGAGATGGGCGATGAGGTGTACTGGTGTCAAATCGAACCAAGTCGAATCAATGGATGGACAGGTTGAATCGAAGGAAGGATTTGAGGTACTGTAGCCAGTACAATAGCACCAGTATATTATGGCCAGCTTCCAAATATTTTTGCAAAAAAATTCAGATTCATCGTCATATCAAATCATATGGTGAATGTATAAAGCATTAAATATAAATAAAAATAATAAGTAATTGTACAGTTTGACTATAATATACGAGATGAATCCAACAATATTTGTCAAATACAAATGAAAGTACTGTGATATTGATTTTGCAAATTTTAAGTCTATATATAAAAAAATGGAGGTGATTGTGCACGTACTGTACGTACGTGCTGGCGGCATAAACAAAGCATTTCGCGCCGAACGGCCGCACTCTGCGCAGCTGCACGCCACTCGCCATTTCACTCGTCGTCGTCCTCCTCCCAACCTGCCCGCCGTTGCCGCTGGATGTATCTATCTGCTCCTTTCCTGCTCACATTAATTAGTCTATCTAATCGTATGACGACGCCCATGCATGCATGCATGACTTCATCCATCCATCCATCCATCGATCGCCTTTGACTGCTCATTCATCCTTTTCACAAAAACATTTGGCTTCTAGCTTCCTCCTTATCAAAAAAGAAGAAAAAACCAGCAAAACAAAAACATTTGGCCTCTTCCTCTTACTTCATCAGTTACTAGTAGAGTGCCTGCGTGTGTTTCAGTTTGAGTGTGCTTGCAATGCAAAGGTTTGGCCTCGAGTCCTCGTCTCGTTTTCTGCCAAGCCGCAGTCACTGCTGCTTCCGGGGCACCGCACTGCATACAACAATGCTGACCAAGGCAGACACTCACTGGGGCTGGAAAGCTGCAGGTGCCCATGCCAAAAAAAAAACCGAGGGCTCTGTGTTCTTCTGTGTTCGCCGACACTGCACTGCCGTCTCAACCGTCGCTGCTGCTCACAAAGGGAACCCAGACAGTCACAGGGGAAGTGGTACCATGGGAGACATTCATCAGAAAACAACCACAAGCAGCAGCGGCAGCAGAAAGCCACCATCGCCATACATACTCTGTCCTCCTAGGGAACAAGCACATGCTACCAAACCAACCATACCGATACCGTGCTAACACCTTGCTAGCATGATATCACACGTTTATAATACAGGCGCATGCCTGTCAACAATCAAACTTATTGCAGTTACGAGGAGAGGAGACGACGCAGCGAATCAAACTTCCCGGTGCACGCACGAGGCCAGGGCACTTGCCCACACGTGCACACGGTTGTTGGCCCGTCTCCTGGGTGTGCAGTGCAGCTACGTTACGTACACCAAGAGCCTTCACATTCAGTCAGTCATTCACAAGGTTACATTACACCATGCTACGGAGCTGACAGATGAGATCACGGGGATGGAGATGTCAACTCTCCTCTCCGAAAAACCAAGCACAAACAACTCCCACGCCGTGTCGCTGAAGCAAAGGAGGCATCATCCGCATTGATCACACACTCTGCACCGAAATCCATGGGGGGGCATCAGGCCAACGCCGTCCTTGTTGAACTCAACCAGATCATCATGTTACGCCAGGGAGAAGAAGCAACGGCTCTGCCGACCCGGCCGTCCTAGCCGAGCCACGCAGTTGCCCGGCGCTCGCCGCCACCGCCGACGCTATGCCGGATGCTGATCTTCTCATGGGAGTACTTCTCCTGGAGGTACTCGAAGGCGTTCACATCGAGCTTCCCGCTCACCGACTTGCCCTGCTTCCGCCGGATCTGCTGCTCCTTGATCGAGTTCCACAGCTTCACAATCGCGTCCCGCTGCTGCCGTGTGAACCGGGTCACGTTGTCGTACGCGTGCTTCGCAAAGATGTCAATGGCGGTTTGCGTCCTGACAAGCAAGATATCATTCAATATGAAATACGAAATAGAATACTGAGCATATGGATGGATGATGCTCTATCACCATGGGATTCTGTAGCGCCGAGCAGCTATTTCCAGGCATTTCAGAAGGGCCTCCCGCTGCGACTTGAGGAATCTTTTTGCTTCCTCCTCGTCTGCTTTTCTGTTCAGAGCTGCAATTGCCTTTTCTCTAGCTCTCTCAGACTTCTTCAGCTTGTGCTCAAGGAGACCATCTAAACCAAAAGGATCAGAAGATTCTTCTCCTGGCTCTGAGGCTGCAGCATGTGTGCTATCATCTGCCACAGAGTTAGAAGCTGCAGCTGGGGCGCTATGATCAGTTTTATTGTCCGTCACTGAGTCAGTTTTGCTTGCGGCAGCAAGAGCTGCAGCTTCATCATTGTCATCATCCACTGTTGCCACTGGCAGGGCTGAGATGGCATCTTTGATCTTTCCTACAGCCTTTGAGAACTACAAAAGTAAAACATGGTTCAAGCATCAGTATCCCCAGGGTGATATGTATTGGGTTATGGCAGCATGTCTGATGATCACATATCTACAGCAGCTGCTAAGTACATCTAGTAAACTATTTCATACTTAGGTTGCCAAGATAAGCAACGTGTCGTGTTCAGAGAAAAATAAAAATACTCACCACAAAACTGTCATCAGTGAAAAGATCATTAGCCACCACAGCATGCAGCACCCATATGTCGAATTGATTTTTCTGCTGTTGGTTGAATAACTGCACATTAATTGCAAGTTGTTAGTGAAAGTAGTGAAACACATAGTGACCCGACACAACTGAGCAACTATTTGTTTCAGCTGCATTGGAAACTTCACCTCTGTGACACCCTGAGCAGCATCAAACAATTTGTGGTAGTCTGCTCGTACAGAAGGCTCATTGCATGCTCCCGGTGAAGACATCGCAGCCTCTAGTATAGCAAAGAAATGACTGATTGTTCCAGGCTTGACGCTTCCAGCTTCAATAAGTTGCAAAGCTAGTTTTGATGCCTTGCTGAATTTTGAAGTATTCCCTATGTGTGAAGCTATCTTTTGCATAGCCTCAATCACTTGTGTTTCTGATGCATCAACGGTTGTTCTGAACCGAAGACGTTTCTCAGGAACTGCAAGAGAATATGAAAGTTAGGACATATAACTGCCTGCTAAGTTAAGGAGTTTGCTTATTTGTTCTTATTATGACAAGAAATTGGTCAGGGGAGGCCACTACATATACCAAAGATTGAAAATAACAAGTACGGATTTGAGCAGTCAAGATTGTCAATATGTCTTTTTTTTTTCTTGCAGCTGGTGCAATGCACTAGGTGCTACCCCAGTTAATGCAACAGTAATGAAAACAGAACACAGAGACACTTACAAACCCATGAGAGAGAGTTAAAGGAAACCAATGGCAGACATCACCTAATGGTGTAATCAAGCAAATATGTCCAGCACAGCACCAAATGGAAACTCCTACTACGTGGGAACACATCACTCATAGGTGTGCCTTCTTGCAAGTAACACTACAAAAACTCAGTGAGCAGAGATTGGTATTGGTAGCGACAAAATCCACACAGAGACTATCATTGCCATGAACAGTTGGGACAGGTTAAGCGCGTCAGTAACTAGGTGCAGTGCCCAGTTAACAGAACAGTAATGAAAACAGAAGGCAGAAACAATTACAGTTACCAATGACTCCATGAGAGAGTTAAAGGAAACCAATGGCCAGACATCATCTAATGGTGCAATCAGGAAAATATGTCCAGCACAGCACCAAATGGAAACTGCGAAGCTTACTACGCGGGAACGCATCACTCATAGGTGTGCCTTCTTGCAAGTAACACTACAAAAACTCAGTGAGCAGAGGTTGGTGTTGGTGGCGAGAAAATCCACACAGAGATCTGTTCATATAAATTAAAAAACCACTTAACATTGTGGACGGGTTAAGTGCATCCGTAACTCTAGCTCTAGCATACACCTACACTGTTTCTATATTCTAAAGAATGAGAGGAAGCTATTATCCTCCTGGTGCAAAAGCAAAACAAAGAGGAGGTTTTCACTACTTGGGTCTTACATAGGCCCCTAGGGTAGTAGCAGTACGCTTTGAATCACATCGATCCTACTAGTGTGCCACATAATCCAGGTAATTTGCTCAGAAAAACCATTCTGGTTGCTTCATCAGTAAAAATCTCAAGCCACCCATCCAATCCAAATCTCCTGAATTGAAACAACCTCTGTTTCGCCCTCGTTGAGCTTGTCCTGGGATATGATCATATGGGAATGGGGTAGTCAAATCCCGACCAGAAATCCCCTCCCCTGTCAGCCTCGACCTGGGAAGTCGCAACTCGACCTCAATTTAGGCTCCTAAACGGCCGGTTGCTGCTCAATCTCCACTTAAAGTCAAAGGGGGCCCAATTAAACGATTACGGGTTCCAGTTCAAAGCGGCGATGGCAGCAGCAGAAGCCGCGGATGATTCGGTTTGGAAAGTACATGAGGATATGGGGCAGAGATCTCACCATGGGATTCGGGCGCGGCAGCCGATGGGGAAGAGGTAGTAGCGTCGGCGGAGGGGGAGGGCTTGGTCCGCTTGAGGGAGCTCTTAAGCGCGGGCTTCGGTGCCGGTGCCGGCGCTGGCGCCGGAGGAGGAGGAGGAGGAGGAGAGAGGGAGGCCGCGCCAGTTCCGCCGCCGGCCGGGGCGGCGGCGGGCGGAGGCAGGCCGTCGAAGAGGTCGTCGGAGGCCATGGACGTGTGGGTTCTGTTTGGTTTGGCAGGGTCAGAGACTAGAGAGAAGAGGAGAGTAAACTACGGGCCTTGGATTTGGATAGCAGCAGCAGCAGCAGGAATTAAACAAGGCCCGGCCCAGATCCGGCTGCGCATGGGCCTTCTGCCATCAATAATTCCTCCCATACGCTCGCCTTGCTTATTGAAAAGAGCGACTTTTTTATGCGTTCCAACGGGAATCGTGGATTCCATTTAAAAAAAAAACCGGGTAAACCCCCTCCCTCCCCCGAAATTTCTATTGAAAAAATCATGAGATCTTACACGTTTTGAGGGAACATCCGAAAAAAAAATGCTTTTGCAAAAATACAAATTAGTGGTTCCCTTCATGCATAGATCTGGATTCGCATTGGTGATGATAATCCTGTTTTCTTTGGGCCTGTTTAGTTCCTCATGGAATGCAAAACGTGAAATGGTAACTACTTTAGAATAACAAAAAAATGCTAAAAATTTTCAAGGTTATGTTTAGTCTCATCCAAAATACAAAATTTATTGTTCTTATTATGGTCTCTTGAGACTCTTTTGGGCTTTTTTCTAGCCTCCTGATGCCAAAATCCAAAATGGAGAATGACTACATTTTTGCCCAAAAAAATTGTATGGTGTTTAATTTTATTATGAAAAATAATAGACCAAAACCTAAGATTTTTTAGATGAAAGAGGAACTAAACATCCCCTTTGTTGCGAATGCATAAATATCCATTGGCGGAAAATGCAAGCTGCTGAACTTTATAAGTTTTCATTCATAGTTTACATGGTTTCGTTTCCATCTCTCTTCATGTTGCTCCTTGTTTCAGCCTCCATATCACGATTAACAACAAAAAAAGATCCTACCAGGACAAGAGTATCATTAAAGCCAGTGGATATATGGCTGGTGCAGTCACATTTTAGCCAAGAAGCTTTCAGTCAGTTCAGCATTGAGTAATCATCGATGCAGAGGAACCTAGGACTGCACATGAGGAGTCTGAAGGAAGAGAAACTGCATGGAAAGCAAACCCTGGTTTAAGTAAATTCACACCAAACAAGATCTTATGAGGGACAGATAGTTCTACGTGGCGATATAGGCATGTACCTCAAAGGACTTCCCCGATCTCTCATACTCAAGCATACTGAGAGCTACTTCACAGCTCTGCGAGACAATGGGCTCAGGATCCTTTGCAAACTCCTCCAAAAGCGCAATGCTTTCTTGGTCTACAACGCAGCACGATCACAGTCTTAGGTAACTAGTGAATGTGTATGCATGGACTGGAGTTGGTAAATGACATTCTGTCAAAGCTTGCAGTTTTAGTTACCTGCAATTGAGCCAAGGGCTTCAGCAGCTTCATGCCTGACCATTGGATGCTCACAGACATCCTTCAGGACTGTAGAAAGTGCATCTGAAGCGGCTTTGTTTTGCAGCTGACCTAACACATAAGCAACCTGCAGAATGATACCAAGAAAATGGTATTATATTCGATAAAACCAAAGACATTGGAATGCAAAAAAAAAATTAAAAAAATTCTTGAGAGGAATATGATGTTATGACCTAGGTGAATCAGGCAATGTGCACACTAGGTCTGAAGCAGTTTCACACCACCAACCTATTACCCTACCCTGATTTGTTACTATGTTTCTTCTTTTCAGAAAGGGAAACACCAAACTTCCACTCCATCACTAAATAAATATAACAGACAATTTTCTTGAGGATCCTACTGACCATAACTAAGAGGTTGTGACTGGATGTTGTCCAATCTAAAAAATAGCTGCAAGACTGCTCAGGTATTCAGGTTTGTGCTCAACTGTCAACTCTATTTTAATTTATTATGCCAGTTCAAATTTTCAAGTGTAAATGTTAAATAATAATCTAGACTGCCAGAAAGAAGAAGAAGAAGAAGAAGAAGAACTCAAAGGATACATTGCTGGTTGCTTTGATTTATGATTGTATAAAAAAATGACAACATGGATTGCCAAGTTTTGAGGAAACCTCGTGACGTAGAAGAGCACTTTTGACGCTCAGAGCTGCAACAATAGCAGAAACAGCAGCATCTCCACCATCATTCCTAAGTGCAAAAAGAGCTGCATAACGTTCGTACATGCTCTCTTGTTCATTGAGGAGTAGATCCCTGAAAAACATCCACCATGTTGACAATGGAAAGACTGTGGGCATAGGATACAATCAACAAATGTAAGAATCCTTTGAAAGTTGGAAATGATACCTTAATTGATCTACTGAAAGTCCATGCTTTGCAGGCAGCGCTGGATCAACTGAGAGAAAGGGTGAAGCGACTGTACTCTCAGCACCATTAGCTTTCTTCTGCTCTTCTATTCGTCTTAGCGCCAGCTCGCAAGTTTCTTGTACCTCCACAGCAGGATCAGTTGTTAAACTTTCCTCCAACAGGGGGATGCTCTTTTCCAGGCCAATAGCTCCAAGAGCTTCTGCTGCCTAACCAATACACATACACAATACACAATTATTTAATATGGATACCCAAGTACTAGAAGCAGCATATTATATTGAATTCACTGAATACCTCATGGCGGACAATTGGATGTAGAGAAAGATCTTTGAGCACTGCCACCAGTGCAGGAATAGCCTCAGCATCCTGCATTTGTCCAAGTGCAAATGCAGCCTCATGGGCAAGCAAGTTAGAAGGATCCCTTGCAGCTGAACAATTTTATAAACTATGTCAGGTTTTCTTAATCACAACCCTTTGATCTCTCAAACACTAAGTTGAAGAAATCTGAAGACGCACAGCTAGCAGTGCAAAAGTGGGTGGTTGTAAATCAGGCCCTTGATGTGTTTTTCACTTCTTCCATAACTATTCTAGTGCAGTTTTGTTTTTCAGTAGGACTAAAAAGACATTGATCGACATTAAGAGGTAGCAGTTTTGTCTGTAACGGTCACTGTTGACAGCAGAGTACAAACTAAAGCTAATAACATAATCTCACAACTATACATATCAGCAAGGGAACAAAAAAGCAGCAGGCAACAGAACTTTCAGGAAATTAACATGTACGTACTACATAGCAATAAATATCAAACAGCCTCAACCAATGAAACAATGCCGATATTTGATATAACACTCTAAATAGTAAATAACAAATATATTGGTCATATGTTCAGCAAGTCCTACGAAGGGCCTGTCGAGAACTGAAATCAATTTGATAAATAATGCAAAGAATCAAACAATGTTAAATTTCCTAGTATCATCAGTTCATCAGCTCACTAGCTCAGCACTAGTTTGGACTGTAAGGCCACAAGAATTTGGAACTAAACTGAAGTACAAAGGAAGCTTCAATCAAAGCACCCAATTAGTGAACCGCAGCACGGCATCTACTCGATTAGTTCGGGAAAGCAACAGGGACCAGAAATCTGTTGCACCGGTTGCTAAAACCAATCCACAAGCTGCTAGTCATCAACCAAGCTTTGAAGAATAGCAAAGCCGAGTCAGTGAAGCGAGGCGATACCTTGGAGGAGGGCGCGGCGCGGCGCATCCCCGCGGAGGTTGCGGAGGGAGAAGAGCGCCCGGAAGCGCTCTGCGATGGGCTGCTCCGCGTCCAACAGCCGCTCGCAGAGGAACCGCTCCATCTCCGGGGATGACTCGAACGCGGAGGTGGCCGCCATCTCACGCCGACGATTCCGTACGGTTCACACGCTCCGGCAAAGGTGATCAGTGGTCACTGGCGGCGGCGGCGGCGGCGGCGAAGGAAATCCCGCGTCGGAAAGAAAAGGAGAAGAAGAGGACGAGCTCGCGTCGAGTCGACGCGGACCGTCCGATCAGAACGCGCCACGTCACCTCTCCGAATGGACGGACCACAGCGACCTATCCTTGCAGGTCCTCTCGCTGCCGGCCGGTCCCACACCCCTTTGACCCAGATCCTGGCCCACTTGGCAGTTCCACGCTACTTGTGTCGGCGAAGCGCGTAGCAGCATTCCTTCTCGACTCGTTCCCTTTTGCGGCTTCTCGCAGCGCCGCGAATCCCAAATCAGAGCCGATCCGACGCGAATCGATCGAGAGGTGAGCTCGCTCGATTCCCCCGCAGATCGCCGCACTCACCCATCCCTCTCCGGAATTTTTCCCTCTGCTTTTTCGTGCTCTTGGCGCCCTCTTCGGCGATTTGTTTGTCTCTGATGGGTTTGGGGTTTTGTTCCTGCAGGCAGGAGGCAGCACGATTCGGATTGAGCCGAGCGCCATGAACCCGAGAGGGTAAGATTCTGCGCCTTTTTGTTGCTTTGAGCTTGGGATTTCGTGAGATGGTGTTCGGATTTAGGGTTGATGAGCGCGTGCGATTTGTTAGTAGGACCCAATGTGGCTGCCTCACTGGATGGATTGCATGCGATTAGTGCGATCGGTACGCTGCATTTGTTAGGGGTTAAGATGAGTGATTAGTGGTGCTTCTATCAGTTCTTCTTCTTGTTGTCCTGTAGTTATGGTTGAGGAATTCCCTCCAAAAGACAAATCGTTTGTTGTATAGGACAGTTTCGTTTCCCCAGCTCTAAGTTGGTTTAGGATCATGAATATAGGTTTATCAGACATGGAAGTTGGTTTCACATGATTATTGACTGGGCTTATTTTGCTTATCTGTCCCAAAAAGAACTTGGGACTCTACGAGCTATCATTCTAAAGCTAATGATATCTATGTTTATGCGTGCTGATATTTCTCTGCTTCAACACATTGATACTTTGCTCACTATCAGCCTTATGGTCAAAATTCTTTCTGTTAGGTCTTCTCTCTGTCCCTCTCTATCTCTGTCCCAACCTCTGTAGTCTGTAGTCATGCATAGCAATGCATCTTTACAAATAATCCAATAATGGAAGGGGATGAAAAGGATCTGCTGGAGCAATTATAGCTAAAATTAGAAAAATATAGGACACGGTGATCCTTGGCCAGCATAACAGCAGTACATGAATTTCACCCAGACGAAATGGGCAGACTCTCTATGGCAACTATGGATCTCAATTGTATTGTTAATTGGGCCTAATATGTACCACCTATGTCATTGGATTTTGCCTAATTATTGCACTTCCTTTTTTTTGTCACCTTATAGTAGTTTTCTGTTGTACCGGCATTTTAGCAGACAATGTTTTGACTTATTTCGTGATATGGGTCCAGATAACTGTGTTTGTCAGTCCATGACAGCAAGTTCCCTGTTTCCAATTCGTGGGCAATATATTTTTTTATAATTCTATTGTTATAGGTTATATCGAATATTGATTATTGTGGAGCCGACCTTTGTTAAAGTTAGAATTAGAAAACATAATTCAGAAGTATGCACCCTTTAGGGGTACATATATGTTTTTCTCAGTTTAAATGCAATTTATAGTTTGGATACCATATTTGTTCAGCTACTTTATCAAATGAATAAGGCTGTTTGTTCTTATTCATCACTGTGATACACGTGCCTAGGTCATCATGTACTTATAATCTTTGAATTTGTGAACTTGAACACATAGAAATGTTAGTCCTGGTATATTTGTGAATTCCTTCATACTTCTAATAATGTGGAATCCTATTTTTATCTGAACATCCTATGTTAACTGTTCCTTTGTGAAAAATTCATGAGCATGTGCTGATGTGGATATTCTGAACCCCTTTCACTTTGCAATTATTCTGTATGCATCCTTCGTCTATTGATTATATGCCCAACTCTTATATTGGTTATTTTATGCACTTTGTGCAGCTACCGTAGCAACAGAACTTCTCTCTTCGATGGCATTGAGGAGGGTGGAATCAGAGCAACATCCTATTCTTCCCATGAGATAGATGAGCAAGAAAATGATCGAGCTATTGATGGACTGCAGGATCGTGTCAGCATTCTCAAGCGGGTATTGTGCCACTTAAACTTCTTAATATTCTAATTCTATTGATTCTATTATGCAAATAATTGTAGATATTACTATTATCATTAGTAGTATATTTACTAGATCAAGCTGTGTTGCATAGATAAGAGATAAAATAGGTTTGTTAAAACAATAGTGTGTTCCTTTAAAAATAGTTCTTCCCTGCTGCAGCTTTAGTGCATAGTAATAGTAGTAGTTGTGTAGATAGGGGATTCTTGATTTCTTGTCAACCGTGTCCTTTCCTGGACCAGTTTAGTTTTAAATATTTGGAAGTAGTTCAGCACAGTTTTTTGGTTAAATTTTACCAAAAAGGAATCTGATTATCTGATGGGCTTACAACTAAGAATTGGTGGCTGCATTAATGCTATCTGAATATTTCATTGGCCTAACTTTTTTTTTTGAGTGTGGTATGCATATGGTAGCTAACAACTAGAATGTCTACATTAATAAGGTATGACTTTCTTTAAAAGTTAACAACTAGATGAGATATAGAAGGATTCTTATGTAATTTGGTACGCTTGAAAAGCACTGGGAGTAACCAGCAAATAGGAAGTCCTGGAGAATATCTGGACATGGGTCATGCCATGATTGTCAATCTGATTCTTTCTATCTGACATCAGTGTAGACATTCTCCAAAGTCCAAATTAATAAATATATGACGAGCAGATTAAGGTTTAGGGTGCTTTGCTCATTTTATTAATGGTATGCTAGAAAATAAATAAACATTCAAACATCCCATCCATTGACTAGTTTAAGTTTGTTGGAATTGTTCTAACTTTAGGATTCTTTCCCCATTTATCAACCTGGATAAGCTTCTAGACAACTATATATTTGTTATTAGGTACTGAAACCTCTTTTACTTTCCTGTAGTTGTCAGGTGATATCCATGAAGAGGTGGAGACTCATAACAGAATGCTAGACCGAATGGTATTTGCAATTACCCTGTTTTGGCCCCCACCCCTTTTTTTTGTAAGTTCTGAATCTGCTATCCTGCTCCCTTACCATCATGCCTGATTCAGGGGAATGATATGGATGCATCAAGGGGTTTTCTCTCTGGAACCGTGGACAAATTCAAGATGGTAAGTGACAAGAGAAACAATTACTAGCACGTAGTTCATCTGCCCCTTGGTGCCCTTCCGATATGTTTCATGTGTGAATGAACATGATACAGGTGTTTGAGACCAAATCAAGTCGGAGGATGGGAACCCTCGTCGCATCATTTGTTGCTCTTTTTCTGCTGGTTTACTACTTGACCAGGTAGAAGCATCCGCTGTGAAAGCTCTGTGGGCTGGCGTGCTCAAGAACATGCTGAGAATGGATGTGCTGATCTAGGCAGATGCCGTATATACCTTGAAAACTCACTGTCCTGAGTGCAAAGCATGTTGATGTGGGTTTCGTGAACTCTGCACTGTATAACACGACTACAGCGTGTTGGGTCGATCCTCTGCTCTGTTGCTGGAGCTACAGAAAATGGATTCAAGTTTGTTGTCCGTTCCTTTGGCATGTTATGTTTATGGATATATGGTATTAGTAATAGTAGTATGTGGAATCTCTACCGTGATGTATCTAGTTGGTTGCCTTGTGGCTGGACTTGTTTAATTGTAGAAGCTTTGTTTGAGCACTATGTGAGGTCGACACGTGTCCCGTGGCATCTGGCCAAACAAATCCAGATGGAAGGAATGATAATGTGGTTGCACCATGAACAACTGGTATAATAACAATTATAAGGAGTATTATATGGTTGCAAGACTTAAGGTCAGCGTGTGATTAAACGCAGGAATCACAACAAACGCAATGATCAAGGATGCAATTATTGAGGCAGCAAGATGCTCTCTACTCGTGCGGGGAAAGGGTACAAGCACCAAACACCTGTAACTAGCTTAGATAATTGCACCAGCCGGTCCTAATCACATGCATGTATGCCCTATACATACCTATGCCTCATATTTCTATACTAATCTCGCTAAATGCACTACCTCTGACAGGTCGATTTTGGTTTGAAATATTTGTCATTCTTGTCCTCACAGCCAACAAACTTGATTGTGGTTACATTATTTGAACGAACTGGGATGGAGAAATAATTGAAACCGAAGCTGTAGATATCGTGAGATATATTACTTTTTTAAAAAAATGACAGCTTACAATAGAAACCTAATGCACAAAACAATTAAATACACTCCTCATCTGGTGGACTAACGCAGATTGAGCACACAATGCAACCTGTGTGTTAGTTGCTGCAACGTCGAGTTCAGTTTGTATTAGGTGTAGTATTCTTCTGTCTAATAATTTAGTGTGTGTGTACCACCTTGGTTGGGCGAGGTTAGATATGTCATGCAGCAGACCACCCCATCAGTGTTTGACAAAGCTTAGGTTATCCATCTCCGGGAGATGTGCCAACTATTTTAGTCATGATAGTGGGCAATGCTTTGTTAAAACAGCTTATTAGTTTAGTTGGTTGCAGTTAGCTTTTGTTTTGTTCCTTTAATTTGCTTCTTTAGATTAGCTGGAAGTGGAGGCATGAGCATGACAGTATCTTTATTTGCTTGGGTTTGCCTTTGTTGTACTTTGCAAGAGTGCCATGCCGTGTTATTTGTCATGGACCACAAGATCGCGAAGTCACGCATGCAGGGATTAGTTTTTTTTTCTATTTCCTCTAAACTTCATGTTTATATATGCATGCTTTCTGAGGATTATATTCGTACACAGCACCGTACACCGTAGCAGGTGTAAGTGTAAGTCTCAGTGATATATTAAGATGCAGCATTATTCAATAGCACAGAAGCGGTTTACATTTAGTAAACTAAAGTTATGACCTTGACATAATATATTGCGTTGTGAAAATGAAGGATATGTGGCATATGTGTATCTTCAATAAGATGAGTACTAGTAATCTTATTAGTAAATATTTGTCTAGTTAAGGCTACCAAATGTAGGGACTACTGTCAAGGCTTTATTATTTAATCTGCTGAAAGATGCTGTGTAGTGGAATCTTGTGCCACAAAGTTTCTTAATCTTATAACACATAAACAACAAACGTATGCTTCAGGTCACAAGACATGCATCATCCTTTTGTTTTTGTGCAGAGATCTAACATAAAAAGCATACATGTAGTTTATACGTACTTTGCCTAGAATTATTAAAACAGAGAGCCTACTTCTAGCCCCAAAAATCTTATTGTTCTCCTTTGGCAGTGTAGGCCTTGCTAAGTACTACTAACTGCCTAGCTTGTATGGCTGCGCTCCTCCATGCCTCCATGTTTGACATACTGAGAGCAAGTAAACTACATACCATAGGTCATCATATAGAACAAATAAACCCCTTGCCATTTTTAATTTATTGCCACTAGTTTGGGCATCCCGAGGATAAGTGAGTGATTGAAGGCCTTTGAAAATTATTTATGGATATATAATTTGACAAGAGAAAAAGGTACATATATTAGATCTCTACATACATATATAGATGTATTTGATAGCTGCATCATACATCTCAGTTCATTAATTTATTGTTTGTCTCAAATTTTGAATATATATATATATATATATATATATATATATATATAACATATACCAACTTAATAAGCACAACAGGAGGGAAAATGAAATCTTAGTTTAATTATTCAACCAGCACACAGCAGCAGCAACATGTGCAAGCATGGTATGGTACATCGCACAAGATATACCGATAAATTATGTTTCATAACTCTCGTGGATAAATAGAGTATTAATTTTTTTAATAAAAAACTCAATCTGCAGGGTAAGATAGTCTCCAACCATTGTGTGATAGGAAAGATTTACATAGCTGCACCATAGCTCTTGTGAGAGCGACCAATGGCCTAGGTTAGGCCTTAGACGTGTGTTTTGGTATGGGACATTATCAATGCTCTATTTGGAGCAGGGAAGTTAACTTATGCTCTTCTGTCACAAATGTAAGCATTCCTGAGTTTGTGATATGTCAAGCTATTTTAAATTTGACCAAATTAAGTTATTATGTGCATGCTTGCCTGCTCTTTCTTGGAGATTAAGATGGTTTTTTCTGTAGAAGGAGGGGGTCATGACTCATGATCAATACATGGAGGGCGCCTACGATTTATACCACCAAACCAGTCTACATTCATTAATATAGTCTGATATGGTGGTATAGCTGCTGATAAGGCCAGTCTCAATGCAATGTTTCATCTCCCGGTTCCAAAACAATGAAACTGCACATGAAATGGGTATCTCTCTCAATGTACTATTTCGTTGCACGGTTTTACTTATTAGTTTATCATTCATGGGTCCCACCTTCTCTCTCCCCTTCACTCCTCCTCGCAAGAAACACGATGGAACGAGCATGGCGGGGCGGAGGAGTGAGCGCCTGCCATGGGGGAGCTGTGCGTCCGCGGCGGAGGAGCTCGCGGCCCAACGGAGTCGCTCGCGCTCGCGTCCGGCGGAGGAACTCGTGGCCCGGTGAAGAGGCACGCGTGGCGGAGTCACTCGCGGCTCGTCGGAGTCGCTCGGCTGCGGAGGAGCTCGCCCGGTAGACCCGCTCGCGCTGCAGAGTCGCTCGCATCGCGGCCTCGCCCAGCAGCGGACGCAACAGAGCCCACGCGCGGCACGGCGAGCGGCCGACCGGCGACGGAACTCGCGTCCACAGAGCCTACACGCCGGCGGAGTTCTAGATGCAATGATATGATGAAACGAATCGATGCTCTCAGTGCGAGTTTCGTACTATTTCCAATGTCTAGGAAACAACGCGGATACGTTTCATGGGGATGAAACGTTTCCCTTCTCTCTCCTACTCGTTTCATGCAATCTGCTGATGTGGCACCTCATTTAATGTGCATGAAACCCCCCATGAAACCTCATTGAGACTGGCCTAAGTGTACCTCAAATTAATGATGGTCAAGATAAAACATAAGAGCAACAAAGAAAATTAGGAAATAACTAAAGACAATATTAAAGGTGAACGTAGTATGTATAAATTATATTGTAGCTAATCATTATTAATTAGCAAATCCATAAGAAGCTAACTAGTTAAGAAAGAGACCATGTCCGCATGTGTCCCTTGTTTGGATTGTGGTCATATGACAACCTTGCATATATCATGCAAGTGACAAGCAAACGAAACAACAATATTCGTTGTACGGATAGCATCACTGCAATCAACTTGTCAAGTAGGACGACCACTTCTATCTAGTCTCATATGTGTTGTTCTTTTTTTTTTGTTCATTAAAAGTTGCATTGTGGCGTGACATCATTACTAATTCAAAAAAGCGTACATACTTGGAAAAGAAACAACAAATATAACACATTGGATTTTATTCTAGCTACTTTTGAGAAACAAACATTCCCTGTCAGATGATTAGACAATTAAAATTTTAAACGATGAATAGCAAAATCCACTTGCCTGCAGACCAAATCTTTCTCTCCTTTTTTTTTCTAGAAAATAACTAAATGCAACACTCCATAAAAGATGGAGACACACAATTATTCATGTGAAGAACAATACAGGTGTCAACACACATTTGTTCAATTATTATTGGGCAGGAAAGTTGCAAACGGAATAGTTTGTGATTGGCCGAAGAATAGCAACAAGAATTGAAGGCAAAGGGCAGAGTAGTTTTGTTTAATTGTGACGTCGGAGTTTTGTGAAAAAAAAAAGACATGCACCCTAGCAGCCTTCCGCACACATCTCGACACAAAAAAACCCTAATCAATTTGGCCCAGTCCTAATTACCGTCCACAACAAAGCTAAGGCCACCCAACCTTATCACCTTTCTAATTGAGGACCAACATCACACCAGCAATTTTAAAGGATGGTGGATCAGAACGGCAAGACATCATATCAAAAATGTTTTAGTGCTAATGCTTCTGCTGGTAGCTAGATGAAAAGAGCCGTGTGGGTATAATGGTCATTTCAAATATGAATGACGCTGCATATCGACACGCTAGATTCTTTCTTGTTGTCTGTTTAAACAATGCCCGAATACCAATTCTCAGCCACGACCGTAGAGATAGAACTTTTAATGTTGTTTTTTTTATGTAACAGTCCTTAGCACACCAAACAACGCACCACCAGCTCGACTGGGGACAGCCTAAAATATGCACGACCTCAAAGAAAAAGAAATTTCTTTGAAAGTAAACATCTAGCCTGTAACTTGCATATAATACACAATCTCTTTTGAATTCACATGGCATATTGGGGACCAGTAGGCAGTCAAAATCAAAAATAAAACCAAATAAGCCGGTGGAGGAACATGGATGGGAAATGGGGGTGAGAAGAGGGGAGTGCTCCTTGCAGAGAGGCCAAGTAGATTACATATTATATAGAGGCACCAAAGTCTCTCTCTCTCCCCCCTCCATCTATCAAGTCTTCCTGCTTACATGTCCACCTTTCTTATACCCACTTGTCCCTTGCTGCCCTCCTCAAAGTTCAGACCAAGCTCTGTGCTCTTCTCCTCCTCCTTGATCTCTCCAAGCTCTCTCCCTCTCTCAACACAATACCAAACTCCCACTTAGACAAAGGGGGAGAGGAACCCATGTAATTAAAGAGAGAGACTTATATATGTTGTGATGGGCTATAGCATATGATGCTTCTCTAGCTCCACACAAATTATTACTCCACAGCAAGTGAAGAAAAGTTCTCTCATATCAAAGGTAATTATCTCTGCATCTAGATCTGCTTGCTCAGATATACACATAGATATACATCAAATCTTTTCTTATGCTTGGTAGTAGTTTATTTCATTCCTGCTGTATTTCTTATCTTGTCGATCGATCGTGCTACAGATGATTAAGCTGATTGATCTCTTCTGTGTTTTGCTTTGTTGGTTCAGGCGTCAAGCTGGCGAACCGGTGGTGGAGCGTGCCCGGTCACTTGGGCCTGCCGGAGCAGCCGTCCGGCTCGTCGGGCCCCAAGACGGAGTCCCCGGCCGTCAAAGACCCGGAGCCCAGCCCGGCAGGGGGCGCGCCGGGGGACCACGCCGATGAGACCAACGAGTCCGGCGGCGGGGAGCCACGCGAGGGTGCCGTGGTGGCGGCGCCCAACCGGCGGCCCCGGGGGCGCCCACCGGGGTCCAAGAACAAGCCGAAGCCGCCCATCTTCGTGACGCGCGACAGCCCCAACGCGCTGCGCAGCCACGTGATGGAGGTCGCTGGCGGCGCCGACGTGGCGGACGCCATCGCGCAGTTCTCGCGCCGCCGCCAGCGCGGCGTCTGCGTGCTCAGCGGCGCCGGGACCGTCGCCAACGTGGCGCTGCGCCAGCCGTCCGCGCCCACGGCCGTGGTCGCGCTCCACGGCCGCTTCGAGATCCTCTCGCTCACGGGAACTTTCCTGCCGGGACCCGCGCCGCCAGGGTCCACGGGGCTCACCGTGTACCTGGCCGGTGGCCAGGGCCAGGTGGTTGGCGGCAGCGTCGTCGGCACCCTCATCGCCGCCGGGCCGGTCATGGTGATCGCGTCCACGTTCGCCAACGCCACTTACGAGCGCCTTCCGCTCGAAGAGGAAGAGGAAGGTCCAGCTCCACCGATGGCGCCCGGCGGCGCCGACCCGCTCATGGGCCCCGGCCACGGTATCGCCGACCCGTCAGCGCTGCCGATGTTCAACTTGCCGCCGGGCAACGGGCAGCTTGGAGGGGGAGACGGCTTCCCAACATGGGCGCACCCGCGGCCACCGTACTGATGCCAAGTTCGAGCGCAAGTTGCTAAATATAATGGAGAATGGTGGCGCTGGCGCGCGGCATGATCGATCGTTACTGTTCCATTGGAGACGAAGACGACGGAGTGGCGCCATTAGTAGGTTAGTACATATGATGAAGTGGCCATTAGAGTACTGTGGTTCCTAGTACTACTTTGTTGTCGTCGTGAAATAATCAAATATAATGTTGGAGTGTTTATTTGTACTTAATTCAGCTATATTTATTTCTCATCAGCTCGGATGTGCTGTTGTTGTTGCATCATACAAATGTTTGGCTTTCAGATAAGTTTAGAGACTGTCTCTCTGCAACTTGTGTGTTCTTAAATCTCTCTTGTTTAATCACTTTGAATTCGATCATTTGTGTTTTGCAACTTGTTGTATGCATGCATGTGTTCCTAGATCTTAGCGCAGTGGTCTTTGCATTTTGATCTCTTTTAAGTTCTTTAGTAACATATAAAAAGTGACAGGGGTCCCAAATCAAGTATCATCTCTAGCAAATGCTCTTCTTGGTTGTCTCTCACCTCCTCCCTCTAATAACATAATTGTCTCTTTGGAGTTTGGGTAGGAATTCAGGATTTAGTTCAAAATCCTACAAGTTTGTATACTTTCTTATTTTGAAATGAACAAGTTATCCCCTCTGTTTCAAATTGTAAAGTCTTTTCTAGATACATAAGTTTTACTATGTATCTATATATATATACATAGTTTTCTAGACATAGTATATATACATCTAGTCGTATAACAAAAGCTATATATCTAAAAAAAATTAAAGCGACTTACAATTTGAGACATATAAAGAGTACTTATTGTAGAGATATCCAGTCCTCCCTATCCAAGCAGGCTGTAGCTAAATCTGGTAGGGAAAAAGAGCACACAGTGTAATCTCAAGCTTGTTTGAATATAACAGAACTCTCGGCATGGTGAGATCAAGAGCTGATGCAGCTAGCTAGGACGGTCTGATATACTGTTAAAAATGTTAATTACATTGCACTCGTCTTCACAATGTTTCGATGTATTGCATTGCAACAACTTTCACACAACTGCACTCTGCAGTAGTGTTATTGTAAATAGCGAGCCATTTTCTTAACCTTCTTTTATATAAAAAAACAGAAAATAAAATATGCATGATTAGGATATACTAGGTTAGGATCGGAGACACACACATGCATGCATGCATGTGCAGTAGATATTTCATGTTCTGTCGTTATTGATACCTGCTCGATCTCTGAAGAAAAATGTTCTTGTGCATGATATATGCGCTATAGCTATATATTTGCATGCAATATGCATGCTCAGATATATGTTGAGGCATGAAGTTCAGATTTAAAACTTGATTTGTGTGAGCAAACCTTAGCTACTGATGCTGCATGCGCGTGCGCATATATAGTTACTACTGTGTGCAATGGAAGTGTAGTAATTACTGAATTGTAAAACTAAACTTGTGTGTATTATCTCAAATGAAGGCAACAAGGCATATAGGATATAGCTACTATATATATACGTGCGCCTTATTTCACTTTTAATTTGGGAGCAAGTGCATATATATCTTGCTCTAGTGTACTGTTGTCGATCAAAAGTGTGTATGGGGTGCAGTGTGCAACATTCGCATGTCTTGATATTTATCATTATTGTTTCAGACTCACCCACCTGGCATTTTTTTTCCAAACAACGTAAACGATTTTTAGGCCTTTTTTTGGCTGCAAAGTATTTCTGAAGTTTTGGAGAAATACTATGGTTCCCAAAAGCTAGATCGATGTTTCATGTTTGGATATAACAAATCTTATAGCCTTTAGAAGACTAAAACTGTGATTTTATCAAAACTGTAGTCTTTTTGGAGTTTCAAAACTCAACTGATGACCTCTTTTTTTTTCTAAACCAAAATTTTGTATTTCTTTGATCTATAAAACCACAGTGTGATACTATAATTTTTGAAAACCACGTCATCCAAACAAGCCTATGTTAGCATGTGCTATTTTCATGGATACATTAATACTAGTTATGTAGTAGCGTTTCCACAAATGAAAATATATATTATTATATTTGTTATACAAGAGCCTAATATACTCCCTTGAATGTAAATTATAATTTATTTTAGATTTTATACACATATAGTTTTTGTTATATATATATCTAGACATAGCGAGGTGCATAGCAACAGCTAAGTATTTATAAAAAATCAAAACAACTTATAATTTGGAATTTGGAATGGAGGGAGAGTATGTTTGTTTTAACTTATCGGCCCCTTGAAGTTTCGAGTCCCCCCTCCCATCATCCTAATTTGGAATTCGCTTAGTTGAGGAAGCAGTACATGTTATTGCCAACTGTTTTGCAGTATATGTAAACATGTAACTCTTTTCCTATATAAGAACTGGCCCCTGAACTTTTGTTCAAGCTAGGGTGCAAGCTCCGGCACTATTTTCCTCTCTCTCACTGCTGTGATCAGCGATGGGATTACATATCCTACTTCAGCGTCATAGCTTCTTTTTCACTGAGATTAATTTATATACTACTAGACACATCACATCTATATACATGCATCCAGACCGTGTTAAGAAATAATAATAAAATGTAATTTAGCAAGCGCAGTATGCCATATTTTCCGACAACAGAAGCTTCTATTATTTTCTCAAGTACAATACGTAGAGTTTGATAAAGTTCTGAAAAAACCTACTACTTGTGGTTTCTACTTGACATGAAACAGTGCAAACGGCCACCGAAAGAGAAGAACCCTGTCCTAAAGCTGATATATATTAAATAGAAATGTCCATGTACATTATATATATATATATATATATATATATATATATATATATATATATATATATATATATATATATATATATATAATGCATGTCTAGCATGTGTTTGAGCTTATCTGCCGAATTTGTCAGCTACTGAATAGTGTTTTTACTTACAATAAATTAACGAACATTAGTTTCAGCTATGACTTTTCAACCAAACGAACAATACTTTCAGCTATGTGTAAAAGGAACTGAACTAATAAAAATTGCAAGCATAGCTTCGTCATTTAGTTTTAGCTAGCTAGTGTCTATCACTGGAGATTAGCCTTTGACCTTGCCACATACGACGGGATTGGACGTGTCTCTAGCTGTATACGTGGCTCTCTTATCTTAGTTTTAACCTAAATTTCTTCAATCCAAACTCGATTGCGAGATGTGTTCGCAATCGTAAGCGATTGATATATACTAGTAGCAATAAGAAAGGTAAAGTGAATAATAAGAGGCCGGCCGGTGAGCAGAGCTTATCATAAGTGCATGCACATCAAATAGCTCATATAAGGGGACAGTAATGCAATGAATTAAAATGAAGTATCTACATACTAGCTAGTTCTGGGTTCAATGAAGAAGAGTAAACTGTTAATTGCACTCACTATTTTTCTTGCTCATATATAGTACTACTATATATATATGCATAAACTGAAGTGTTTAAGATCTCAATTGCTCCTGATGGATGTGTTTAAGAGATCTCGAAGAGATTCAAGTGGCCTAGCTTCTGTTGCATTAGTTAACCTAATTGTCTTTAATATGTAGATCGAGCTAACTTGATGAAGACACGCACGTATATAGCAAAGTGGTGTCAGCTAAAGCTAATGGAAGATCGAGGCCCTATAGCTTAGTTGGCTGAGACTGGAAGAGTGAAGAGTGAAGAGCGAAGACACGACGACACGACGACGATGCTGCTGCTGCTGAGGGACCGCATGCGCAGGGGGACCAGATATGCATATTATTAGTCTGTATAGAATTGTTGCACCCCATTATAGCTAGTTGCATGCATGCGTGCCAATGTGGCAAATTAAAGTGTGTAATTAAGCGCGCTTGTGTATATATATATATATATATATATATATATATATATATATATATATATATATATATGATGCATGTAATCTAATCGTCCTTTTATTTTGCGTGGAAAGTTGCTACAGCATCTCCAAGAGTTTTCAAAACACTCTCTCAAACCTTTGATTTTTGGCAAGATTAAAAAAATACGTCACCAACAACTCACCTCCCAATCTTTTGGCGGTTGGGAAAAACGAGCATCTCCAACAAGTTTGCATAATTCACTTGGCAAATTTCTGGATTTGCCAAGTCTAAACCCCAAATGCCAAGTGAACAAAAAGGTATACTCCAACAAGTTGGCATTTGGGCTTGGCAAATTGAAAACTAAAGGCCCACATGTCTTAATTTTTTTGGTGGGTCCGGTTCCAGACATCAGAAAGCCGCCGTACTCCTTCGTCTTCCGATCCAGAGCCGCGCGCGTCCTTGCATCGCTTCGCATGCATGCCGTCGCACCTTCCTCAGCCGCGTGATCTGTTTCCTTGTAGGACCGCGGGAAAAAAAGGAAAGGCCGAGAGGTTTTCGCTCGCGCGGGACAACAGGAAACACCCGAAAAAACATCGATGCCAAGCGCTCGAGTGCGCGCAAATATGCGCTGGGAAGGGCTGGTTTTGCCAACCTTGGCAATTTGCCAAGTCCATTTGCCAACTTGTTGGAGGATGGTTTTGTGGTTTTGCCAAAAATCAAGATTTGCCAAGTGCATTTACCAACCTGTATCAAAATTACGCGCATGCGCTCTCGTGTATCCTCCATCCTTCTTCGCCTTCGCACACGACTTACTCCAAGGAGAGGCGGCGGCATCATGTTGGGCAGGACTGCTGGAGCAGTGCAAGACGAGCGACTTGTTATGATGCACAGAGGGAGCACCTAGTGACGCAGATTGGGGAGCTCTGAAGAAGATGAAGTTTTGGAATCCAATTTTGCGGAACTATTGCAGTTGCAACTTTTCTTTCTCTCCAAAATATTTTGGGAAGGTTGAAAACCAGTTTTTTTGAAAGTATTTTTTTTTTAATCTCCAGAGTAACCAATAAGCCTTCCCAATCAATGATTTTGGGAAGAATGAAAAAAAATCCATCAACAACAACTCTCAAACTCACCTCCCAATCTTTTAACACTTGGAAAAAATGTATCCTTGTGTGTTAAGATAGAAAAAGTATTCCTGATGCAAATATATAAGAGAGGATATATAAAAGTAGTTAAGATAATTTTGATATAGTTTAGGATTTCTGATGTAAAATTGTTTTTTATATTTTAATAGTGAATTATTAGAAACTATTGGGATTATCTTATTTATTCCTTCCAATACTTTTTAGCGAGTTGGAAAACTAGATGGTTTTGGAAATAATTTTTTGGAAACTCTCGGAATGTTCCATATATGATTTAATATATACCACCTCCGGTCCTGGTCCTGAAATATGTATAATAGGATTAGAGGGTGGCAAGTTAAATTATCTTAAGTTTTATCAAGTTTTCTAAAGAATAATTTTTCGATGTGAAATGAGGACCATATATATTCTGTGGCCTGATCTGCTAGCATGGTATCACAGTGATGCCCGACTCTCTACAAGTCTCTCTTGGGTAAAGTTTATTTTACTCTTAAGGGCATGTGCTCTCACTCTTCTATTCATTGGATTCGTTTTGAAAAATGTGCAAACATATATCTCTCTTGGTTAATCACAAGGCTTTTCCCACTCCTCGCGAATCAGACGAGACCCTGCATGCCATGCCAAGACCTCCCCCGCAAAGCAGTTTGTTCAGTCCATCTCCGGTTCCTCCAAAATTTGTTGAATTGGCGCAGCAAGCATGCAGGGGCTCTGAAACGAATTGGAGGAGAAAGAGCTCCGTGCCCCTCAAAATTAAAGAAGAGCTAGGTAGGTACTGCATCTGTTTTCCTGTCAAAACCATTTCTATATCAACTAGCTGCAAACAATAATAATAATAACTCTAGCTGATAGATCTATATATACGACGACTTAGCTTTAGTTTCTTTTTGAACTATTCAACCATCCAACTTATAAAAAACTATCAACTTAATTATAAAAACATTAGCTGATCCAAATGGGCCATCAATGACTCCTTTTCCACGTATGTGCCTAGCGGGCTGGGCCAAATACCTTGCCATGTTTGTGCAGGAAGTTGAGAGCATTAATTTGTTACAGGTAAAAACCATACTAGAATATATCGCTGTTTTGCACACTTTAATTTGATCTTACCCCGGCCTTGATGTTTTTGTAATGGTTGTTGTGTGCATCGGGTTCATCAAAGTGACTACGTATGTACTTCATACACCTTGAATGTGTTTCACTTTTCATTGCTAAATTAAATCTTAGCATCCAAGCCAAAGAATTAATCAACTTCCAACCTTTCTTCTCCATATACGTAGAACACTTGAAGGTTTTATCATCCTTTTGCATCATAATCAACTTGCTACACATGCATATAAAAGGATATATATACTGTGCAAATTGCTATTCTTGCTTGCACCTGTTTTGTGTGACAACACTCGTACGGGGGCACCAGTCAGTTTCACAAAACTTTGAACACACAAGTATTGGCAAGCGTACGTTGCTAGTTAGGCGAATCATGCATTGTTTACATATAAGTTCTTTTGGCCGGCGTGTTCTTGATGAGTATTATTTGATTATTTTTTTTTTCCATTTGTTTGGAGATATAAATACTTCAGACACCAACACCACGAGATATATAGATACGTGGACTTGTTGTTCTGCTGCTAGCTCTGCCTGATGATATGTCGTCTCTCTCGGCGCCGGCAGCTTCCTCCATCCTCCTCCATGCCTATGCCTTGCTGGTCCTCACGACGAGGACCCTGCTTCTCGTCGCCGCCACAGCATCATCGTCTGTCCCGGTGGACGACGTGAACACGACGACGACGATGCTGACCACCAACGGTTCGGTGACGACGACGACGACGTCTCCCATCATGAGTGCCGCTGCCGCTGCCGCTGCCGCTGCCTCCGAGAAGTGGGAGATGTACTACTGCTTCCTGTGCACGGGGCGCCACCCGCTGCTGATCCACCGCTGCCCCATCTACTGGGACGAGTGCCATATCAACTGTTGGGATGCCATTCCCGACGATCCATCATCATCAGCACCCCCGGCGCCACCAGTGGGCTCATCGTCGTCGGCGCCGGCGCCGGGCAAGGATTGCTACGTCATGAAGCTGTACAATTCCGGCCGCTACGTCATCGTCCAACACCTGAACTGCGATTACGTCGCCACGTACGCGTGCTTCCTCACCTGCGGCGGCGGGGAACTAGTAGCCGATCATCAGAAAGCTGCAGGCGCAATGGCCACCACCACCACGGTCCAGCAGGGGAGCCTTTTGCCTTTCGAGCTCTGCAACACGCAGCTGCTGGTCAATGCTCTGCGGGCTCCACCATCAGCAGGCGTCGACGTCGTCACGGCGGCTCATGGTGGTGCACATTGATCGACGTACGATCGACGGTCCTAGCTATAGCTAGCTCTAGCTCCGCTGATATTTATGTTAGGTTTTGTCAGGAGTTGTTCAGTTTCCAACCTGTTCTTTCTCTCTAGCTCGTGAGAATGAAGGTTTTATCATCCTTTTATTTACATCTTACTTATTAATCAACTATATATGGGAGGACACATGCATGGCAATGCGGGGCTACTTTTCATGTTCACAAAATTTGAACTGACATGCGTGCGTTGCTAGTTAGGCGAAGAATCATGCATACATTGTTGTGTACATGCATGTTCTTTATTAGATCAACGGCGTGTGCGTGTTCTTGATGAGTATTCAAATTTTACTGAATTTCACAAAATTTGGAACACACAAGTATCGGTATGTGTACGTTGGTAACGTTGCTAGTTAGGAGAATCATGTACGTACTGGCGTGATGTTCGTGGTCCGTACACACTCCGATCCGCCCGTCGTCTATTTCTGAAGATTGTTTTGCCATATATGTAAATAAATTTGTAAAACAATGCATGTTTGGCAAACAGATCGACATGCCCAATAGTTTTGGAAATATAAATAATAAGTACTTGAGCATGCGTGCCAACAACACCAAATTAGCTAGCCTAGCCATCGTCCTCGATCTGCTCCTCTGCCTGGCATGCATGTCTTCCACACTCCTCCATGCAACCGGCCTGCTGGCTGCATGCTCCTCGCCGCCATGCAATGCAATGCATGGTCGTCTCGTCTCCGCCGCGACATCCATTAATTTCCAACAGCTCGGCAATATAATAATGTTGTCGTCCCCTGATGACAAGGAGCTAGCTAGAGAAGTTTGAGATGTACTTGTGCTTCGTCTGCTCGATCGGGGCGCGACCCGCTAGCTGCGCGCTGATATGATGATTCACCACTGCCCCATCTAGCTACTGGGACGAGCTAGCTAGTGCCACCTCATCTGCGACGATCGATGACATGTCCAGCAGCAGGCAGGGGAGCTTTCTGCCTGTCGAGCTATGCGGCCACGCAGACGCCACCATCAGCATCAGAGGCGTGTCTGCATACGCGAGATCATTTCAGACTGACAAACTTGCTATTCAGTTTTACGCCTGTTATGTCCCTTCGACTCATCAAAGTGACTACACTTGAGTGTCTCACTGGCGATGTTTTTTTGTCATTGTGTGAAACTTTAGGTTTTTACCAGAAAATGTTCAATTTTCAACATTTCTTCTCTATATGGTCAAAACAAATTTATCTTAAAGGGTGTATCATCCTTTTGCATCTTAGTAACAAACTATATATGGTACACATGCATGATGGAATGAGATCATATACTATTACTGCAAATTTCTAATCTTGCTTGCGCCGTGGCAACACGCGGGTACCACCTAGTTTCACAAAACTTTTGCATTGAACACACAAGTACTACTAGCATGCGTACTATGTTGCTGGTTAGGAGAATCATGCATGTGTTGTTTGCATGATCATTAATTAGCTCGGTGTGATCTTGATGAGTATTTAAAGTTTTTTTTACTGAGTTTCACAAAAAAACTTGAACACACAAGTTGCGGCATGTGTATGTTCCTACTTCCTAGTTAGGGCACTCACAATGCAAGACTCTATCACAGAGTCTAAGACAATTAACTACATATTATTTATGATATTTTACTTATGTGGCAGCATATTTATTGAAGAAAGAGGTAAAAAAATAAGACTCTAACTCTTATTTAGACTCTAAGTCCACATTGTTCGAGGTAATAAATAACTTTAGACTCTATGATAGAGTCTGCATTGTGAGTGCCCACTCATGTATTGTTTACTGGCGTGTTTGGTTCCCACTCGCCTGACCTCACCTCGCCCTGCCACCGCAGAAACCAAGAAGCTCACCCAGGGCCTTGCTTAGTCCTGGGTGAAAAGTTTTTTTTCTATTGTATTACTTTTATTTATATTTAGTAATTATTGTTTAACTATGGACTAACTAGGTTCAAAAAATTCGTCTCTCAAGTTATAGACAAAACTATACAGTTCGTT
Source organism: Sorghum bicolor (assembly GCF_000003195.3). NCBI lineage: Eukaryota > Viridiplantae > Streptophyta > Magnoliopsida > Poales > Poaceae > Sorghum > Sorghum bicolor. The sequence goes on from NC_012873.2 coordinate 67,802,522, forward strand.
TTTTTATCTTTACTAGTTAAGTACTCGTGCGTTGCAACGGGAACACTAAGTACTACAATAACACATATATATGAGAGTGTTTTACAATGTTGATACCAATCATATTACATAAATCTTCAAGAAAGGTAGATAACTAAAATATAACTCTAAATTTAATTGCGAAACAGAAACATCAATAGCACGTCAGTAAGACATAGCTATTTGTCTCTCATTTCTTTCCGACTTCCTCTATTACTACCTAAAATTCAGATGTATACAATACGTCAGTACCTAAGGACGCAAATATAAAAATACTTGATGATAATATTGCTCGTGATGTGATGTAGTTCTTGTCTACTTATTAGCACTGAGGGCAGGAAATATGGAGTCAATTAGCGTATCCATATCACTGCCTTCCCCAGTCTGTGGTATGCATATATGAAGCCGGATTTCACCATCACTATTAGCTCCCCAATGCGTAGCAAGTATTTTGCATACCATGGGCCATTCTTTGCCCTTATGTTGTGCATCAGTTTGAGATGTCGCATGGAATTCCAAAGGTATGACATCCGCAGTGAGGCAATAACTATTTGAGCCCTTGACCATTTTCGTACAACTGGGAGAACCTGCATGAAATCTCCACTAAATACAATAGTCTTCCCACCAAACGGCAAGTCACGACGGTCCATGATACCACGGAGGCTGTAGTCTAGCGTTTGAATTTGAAAGAGAGAATATGTGAGGAAGAGAATCCGTGGACCCAGTAAAGTTTAACTTCCGTCATATCAAATATTTGGATATATGTATAGAGTACTAAATATAAACTACTTACGAAACTAAAAACACAAATAAAAAGTAATTTGAGAGACAAATCTTTTAAGTTTAATTAGTCTATGGTTAGACATTAATTATCAAATAAGACAAAAATGTTACACTACCTGATAACTTTAACATCCCTAATCAAATAATGAAGGTGAGTTTATTTGGCCTAACACAGAAAAACAATAACGAAAAGAAGTAGAACCACATTAATTTAAAACTCATATACAAAAGCCGGTGGATCTCTCATCTATCTACTCAACTGCTCTCCCGTTGCGCTGTCTAGGCGTTGGGCTTCCCGCTTCCTTCACTTCCCAGTGACGCTGCTCTGCTTCCTCTCCCAAGCTATGCCGATCCATGAGAGACAAATTGCAAAGCGGTGGCAGTGCCTCTGCACCCAAACACTAAATCATATGTGCGGTGCTCAAATCCTACGTTCAGGAGATATAGCAAATGATGCTTCTACATTTAAACACTCAAACTCAAAAATTTAAAAGATTCTCTATTACATCGAATCTCGCAGCCAATGGATGGAGCACTAAATATAGATAAAAAAATTAACTAATTACACAGTTTACCTATAAATCGCAAGACAAAATTTTAAACCTAATTAATTTATGATTAGATAATGTTTATCAAATATAAACAAAAATAATACAGTATCAAAATTCAAAAAATGGATCTAAACACACCCTAGGTTAACACAAGCCAATACCTAGTTGTTTGGTTGAAGTGATTGTTGAAGCCTGGCTAAGTTTTGGTTTGTTTGGTTGCTGGCTTTGACTTGTATAAAATCACCTTATCCTAATACTGGTAAGTTTACCCCGTTGACACATTTTGTCAAACATATTACCTTGGCCATGGCCACTGCAACATCTCCAGCATGGATCAAGGCACCACCGTGCACACGCGCATCAATCAGCGAGGCACTACCCACCACCGCTCTCACCTGCTTCGTCCCAGGCTCCACCTCCACTGGCGACGTGAGATCGACGAGGCAACGGCGAGGCGTCCTTCCCCCGTGCACACCGACGACGAGGAAAGCCAAGGACCCTGCTGTCCACCCGCGGCGGCGAGCCGTATTTGAGCGCGGACGCCGAGGATGCTCGGACTCGGGCACGGACACCATCCCCACTGACCTTCCTACATGGGCGGAGGAGATGCAGCATGGTGGTGTGGAGGAGATGCGCGGGCGGGCGGACGAGGAGGGATAGGGCGAGTACGGAGGGGCCGAGGGAGGGGGGAAGACCTCCTACCGTGGCGGACTCGGAACGCCAGGACCTTGCCGCCGGGCGAGCACAGCTTCCATGGCAGACTCAGTCGCGACCCACCCGCCGGATGTGGAGAAGGAGGAGCCCTGCCTGCGGCGTGGGGGAGCGGCGCGCTCTCTCCACGACGTTGGGGAGTGGCCGGATCCAGCAGCGGATTCGTCGGAGGCCGCAGATTCGTGTTGTTCGCATCGGTCGGATCCAGCAGCACCGTTGCGGTGCCCTCAGCCATGGGCGGCGACGGCAGCAACACGGGCTCCGCGCGCGGGGGAGCAACGCATGGGGGAGGAGGAGGTGAGCGCGTCGGGGAGCAGCGTGTGGGGGAGCAGCGCGTGGAGGAGGAGGAGAGCAGCACAGGCTCGAGGCAAGGGAGAAGGAGGTGACCGGATACGACTGTGGAGGCTGGCCAAGCCAGGCTTGCCGAGAACGGCCGAATCGGCTGTTTCCAGCAAGCCCCCCAAATCCTCTGATTTTGGGCTTGCTGGAGCATGGCTAGCAGGCCATCCAGCCAACCAAACAGGCTCAGGTTGCATTCCACAAGCCTAGCTAGATCCTTAAGCAGGTAACCAAACACATTCATAGTTACTTCAGGATAAAATTTGAATGCTATGAAAATTAAAATTTTAAGATATAGAAAGTATATTACTGCTTAAGACATGTATATAGAGGTTAATAGTACCTTATATTCTTCGAATACCTGTCTTAGTGGAAGTTTTTTATGAATTTTATGAATATCAAATAAGTTGATGTGATATAATATTGATGAACAATGATATGATAACAATTTTATAGGATAAAATAAGATTCACCGAGATAAAAATTTGTCTGCACCGTTTTAAACCCATATATAAGAGTTAAATCTCCACTGAGATCGGTCTAGCAACGATACAAGTGTTGTCATCGATCGTCAATACCGATGAGACTGCACTTTACTATTGGTCACGGTGTTTCCACATTTCAATAACTTTATAAAAATGGATAATTTTAGTTGTCAAAACTTTTTAGCGAGGATAAAAGTGCCAAGAAATTGCTTCTTTTGCGCGCGTGATCGTCCTACACGGCTACGACAACGATATGGAACCATATATGGATAACAACGACGACCAGGGCGCGTGGAACGTTACCGTACATTTCGGTAGCCGTATATATATACACGCGTGGAGGTGGGGCTAGCACGTACGTACGTTCATGAATCTTGCCAAGTGGATGGGAGTGGAATACGTACTGTGGACTGTCGTACGTGCTAGTCACGGTTTATTAGCAATTAATAAGTAGCATTGTGGCAATTAATATGTCAGGTTCCACAAGCGCTAATATACAAATAAATATAGATACGGGTATGCATATAGATACTCACTCCGTCCCTAAATACTGTTATTTCTAGAAAAAAAAATTTGTCTACAAATACTGCTATTTCTACTAGCATACTCAGTCCACCAGCTCATTTAATTATCCTCAGAACTTGCGTGGTTCACCAACTCATTTAATTTCTTCTAGGGAGTAGTACTTTGGCGCATGGTAATTGGTTGAGTCTATTCAGTTGACATTAAATGCAGCTCGTTGGAACTAGAGAATCATGGCTTAACGTGCATGATTAAATGGTGGAACCTAAATTAATTAAGGGTAGAATGGTCTTTTGTTTGTCACACTAATCTGTCTGAAATCTGCTAGAAATAGCAGTATTTGGGGACGGAGGGAGTATAAGAAAGGCTCGTTCCTCCATTCTACCCACTCCGCCTAAAAAAATCAAATTTTAATAGTGGTTCTAAATCAATTTTTTTAACTTTGACCATTTTTTTTAAAAAAATACTAAAATATATGGTATCAAGTTAGTATTGTTAGATTTATTATAGAATATATTTTCATATGATACGTATTTTATGTCATAGATGTTGTTACTCTTTTTGATAAAGTTAATCTAACTTAAAAAAATGATTGACACAGATTTTAGGAATTAATTCTTTAAAAGGAGTACATTGTAAGTCGTCCTATCCGGATAATTTACAGTTTAGAACAAATAGAGTATTATCACCCGGCTAGTTATTAATAGAAAACATTTGGATATGCCAGCTAATAGATGGTCGATAGTTAGTTGGAGGTGCATATAAAGTATTAGCGCCTCCACCAACTAATAAGCTAATGTCTTCATTTCAAATTTAAAATCATTTATTTATGTACCTAGACAAAGCGTGCATATATTCGTATACAACAAAATCTAACTGTCTAAAAATACCAAAATGACTTAATTCAGAGCTATGTACTAATGGTTAGGAACTTTTTTTGCCAATACTAGTTAAAAATTCTATTATCAAGTCTGTTTGATATCCATGTACTAATTTCAGCTGCTAACTGTTAATGTAAGTGGATTCAACAAACCTGGATAAGGAAAAAAAAAAGAGAGAGAGACAACAACTACCTTCGTCCAAGAAAGCATTAATTCTAGCATAATATCACGTTTTAGTATCTTAAGTCTAACGAATTATAGATAAAATATATTAGTTTTTATGATATTAAATAAAAATTACTATATTAGTTATGAAATGTATTTTCATAATAAGTTGATTTGGAGCTATAAATATCAATATCATCTAGGGCCTTGTTTACTTCCCAAAAAATTTTGTAAAATTTTTCAGATTCCCCGTCACATTGAATATTGCGGCACATGCATGAAGCATTAAATATAGATTAAAAAATAACTAATTATACAGTTTGCTTGTAATTTGTGAGATGAATCTTTTGAGCTTCGTTAGTCCATAATTGGATAATATTTGTTAAATACAAACGAAAGTATTGCAGAGTCAATTACCAAAAATTTTGGAACTAAACAAGGCCTAGGGCCTATTTATTTCTCCCCTTTTTGCCAAAACTTTTATTATTTTACCTTATCTTTTGGCAAAATGGATTTAAACAGCATATGCAAAAAAGAGCAAAACCTGAGCTGCTAAATTTTCAGCATTTACGACTCTAGAGGTCCTTACTAGGTAAAAAAACGTCATGGGAGCATGTGATGTGTCTCCATGACTAAATTTTTACCATAGATCTAAAGTTTTTGGATTCTGACAGTGTAGTATTTTCGTTTGTATTTGATAATTATTGTCTAATTATGGGTTAAGTAGGCTTAAAAGATTCCTCTCGTAAATTATAGATAAATTATGTAATTAGTTTTTATTTTCGTCTATATTTAGTGCTCCATGCGCCATAAGATTTGATGTGATTGGAGAATTTTAAAAAGTTTTTAGATTTTAGAGTAAACTACATAAGGGCCCTGTTTGGATACTCTAACCAAGTTAGAGGTTAGAGTTATTTTGTAGCTTATGACTAACCCTCAACTAACTTTAGCCGAAGAGGTGTTTGGATGCAATGGTTAAATTAACAATAAATATAATTTCCTAATCATTTGGCTCCTTTGCAGTTAGATTTGGTGTAGCCCACTGTTGTGTGGCCACCTCCCACTCATAAATGTCAAAAACAAATCATCTTTAGAAATCAAGTATCCATCACACGATAAATTTTATTTTATTTATACAAATGAGATGTCTCATTCAAACATACAAGTTATGAATGAAGCAAAAAAAATTACAGTGGGCTAGAAGGAGCGGATGCCGTGCGGAGCCGGCGGGCTAGGAGGCGAGTGGGGAATAAGATCCCGTGCGGACAGGATGAGAGGCCAATGTCTTTTCTCTGTGGGTCCCACCTCAAATATCTCCAAATAGTCCAAATACGCACCTCTTTGGGGATAGTTGTTTTGGGTTGGTTAGATGCAAATAACCCTAATATAACCCTCATGTTTGGATACTTTAGGGCTATTTAAGCTCTAAATAACTAAATCTAACTCTAACCCATGGATCCAAACAAACAGGGCCAAGGTCTAAATACCAAGATATAAAGTTTGAATGGCCTAAAGTTTTGTAGCAAAAATTTTATCATTTCAAAAGTATCTAAACACCGTACTAGAAACTTGGTCAGACGTTCCTGGGCGGGGGAGAAGTACTAGCTTTATACGGTACTATTGTGTACATACAGCTTCGACACATGGACGTACCTACTACGCGCAGCATTTACGGAGTACTATTACGTTTCCCCTTGGTCGCAGAAGATCCAACGGGGAACCCCCAAGAAGTAGAAGGATGAGAAAAGGACAGGTACGGTGGACCGGGCCGGACTGGATGCAATGCATGCATCATGTCCATGTCCAGGTTCTCCTCCCCCTGCCTCAGCCTCACACTTGTAGTCGCTTTGCTTGCTTTCGGGGTTTGGACGGCAAATTTGATGCCCCTGCCTGCCTGCTGCTAATTGCAGGTTCAGAGTATTGGCATCGCCATTGCCGCCTGAGACATTTTCCATTTGCAGCGTGGCAAACGGAATCCTCTCTTCTCTCCTCTATGGATCTATTTGGTTCACGTTTGGTTCCAGTGAATATAAGAGACTTTTGTCTGGTTTATTTATGCTAGCAAAGTCTAGCTTGTCTTGATCATGTTTGGTAAATCACTTGTCATCCCACAAATTTTGACAAATCAATAGAAAAATCTCTCTTCAACAGTTTGCTAAATATGTTTATCAAAAATCTCCGGTTGCCAAAACCAGGTGTCGCCGCACGTATTTCTACACGCGCGTACTCCTTCGCGCATCTCCTCCTGCGCCGCGACTCGAGCCGCCACGGCGTGCGCATCTGGGCGTACGACCGCTCCGCCTACTCCATGCGCGGTGTCAACGTCGTGCTCAACTTCCCGGAGGACGCGGCCGTCTACGCCGTGGCCTCCCGCGGCGGCTCCGGAGGATCCTCCTTGTCGTACAGGCGGCAGCAGCAGCAGGGCGGCAGGGGCCGCGGAACAAAGATAAGACGACGGTGGGTGGGCCGGTCAGTCGGAAGGGGCGACGGCGGCGCAAGCCTAGGACGCCACCTTGGCCATGGCGTCCTCCCTCGACGTTGGCGTTGCAGATGTTGGCCAAGGACTGCATGTGCTTCATCCCGTACTGCGCGAGCGGCCCGTAGCGGCACTCGTACGCGCGCACCGCGCTCGTACGCACGCACCATGGACTTGAGGCAGTCCCAGTCATCGGCAAGGGCCTGCCCTGCCGGCCGCACGACGCCGAGTACCCTGGGGCTCTCCTCCTAGCCGAACAGGAGGCCGCCGATGAGCTCCATGGTGATGTCCACGCGGGACCGGCAAGACATGACCTGCAGCGGCTGCCTATTGGAGATGTATGGGTAGTTAGGGTGTGGGCTTTTTTAAAAAAATTTGGCAAGTCCAAATAGCAAACTATTAGAGATAGTCATTTTTTCACTTATAAAATCTTTTAGCAAGTTGCCAAACCTTAAAACATGGTAAATAATTTTTAGTTAGAGATGGATCTAATTCCTTATGAAGGTGGCCAAGGGATTGATTCAGGGTGGCGGTCGACGAGGTGGAGGGTGGTGGGCAGTGAGGCACAATGCGGAGAACAAACGTCTCGGGCGGATATATATAAATGTTTGTTTTTTTTCATTTTTTACTTTATATATAGAGCTTGTTTGTTTAAATTTATCTATTGTTTTTTCTCTTATAATAAATTAATAAACAGTGTTTTCGGCTATGATTTTTCTGCCAAGCGAACAAGCTCTATATTTTTCACTTCTCCTGTATTTTCAACACTCTTTCACAATTGACTAGGCCTTGTTTACTTCCAAATTTTTTTGCAAAATATGAATAGTGACACTTTCGTTTGTATTTGATAAATATTATTCAATCATGGACTAACTAGAGTCAAAAGATTCGTCTCGTCAATTTCGACCAAACTGTGCAATTAGTTTTTATTTTTGTCTATATTTAATACTTCATGCATGCGTCTAAAGATTCGATTTGACGGAGAATCTGAAAAATTTTGCAAAATTTTGTGGGAACTAAACAAGGCCCTAGTATAAGTAAATTGTTACTTTTATGATTTGTTATTATTTGTCTTTATATCATAATATTTTTATTTTTTTATCCTTGTCTTACTACAAACATGCTTGTAAATTGTTGACGTTAATTGTCTTTGTGTCAACACAGCTCAAATTTTATCGAGTTTGTGGTTTTGTCTAACAGTTTTTTTTGTTATTCTCGAGAAGACAAAAATGTGTAGATTATGCCTGCATAAATTACAAGAAACTAAAGCTAGCAATTTTTTTTTTTGAGGAGATGTGTAAACACGGTTTAGCCGCTATGATTAGTGGTGCGCGTGTGCCGTAGAGACAAGCAGGAAGATATTTTGGCCGCAGCTGTTCCATCCTCCCATCCCGAAGACCAAAGGAGGAGACGCAAAGGAAAGGAAAAAGGGAAAAGTGGCAAGGGAAAGAAGGGTGGGCAGCAGAAGCAAAGCAACACCCCCCCCCGTGACCAGGTGATCTTTCCTCACTGACAGCGGGGAGGAGACGGAGGAGGAGCCTCTCTTCACTCGTCCAGTCATCAGTCAGGTCAGGTCCCCAATGCCTCCTCTCGCCCTCTCAAGCATCTCCCTACCTCCGTGTCCTGCTCCATCCATCCCCATCCCCAGGTTGGTTGCTGCTCGATTGGATTGGATCGCTCCACCAATCCATCCATCCATCCATCCATCTGTTTCCACCTGATTCTTCTCCTCGATCGGCCGCCTGCAGATCTGGGTCGCAACCATCCCTCCCCTGCTCCCGGGCGTCGCAACAACAAGCGCCGATTCATTCAGTTACTGCTGCTGATACAGCTTCCAGTAGGCAACAATTCCATCCGTTTCTGATTGCTGCAGAGGGACGCACGGCAAACAGAGTTCTCAACTTTTCCAGGCAAGTTCGTTCAATCAGAGGAGGGAGGATTCAGAAATGCATGGTTTCCATCCATCTTTCCACGGAATGGGAATCCAAACTCTCGTCGATTTGGTATCTGATCCTTCTCCTTTCTTTGCTTTGCTCTGCTGCAGTGCGGGAGAGGTCCCCAAGCCGTCGTCTTTTTCTTGGCCGGCCCGGAGGAGCTCCTCTGCCGGATCGCTTTCCTTCCCCTTCGACGCTGCCGCAATGCCGCCAGCGTCATTATAAATCGGCAGCGCTGACCACATGGTACGCTCCCCCAAATGCTAGACTACTGTATGCGAAAGTTGCAATCTTTTTCTCGTTTCTCCTCGGCAACTTGCCAATTTGGTCGTCCTTGTTTACATCAGCAGCGGCGGCGGCGCAGCTGAACTGGACCCACCGGACGATGCTTTGCCCGAGATCCGGATGCTCATCCAGACATTCATCCCCCATCGCCATGCGGATGCGCTGGCTCCTCCTCTGGGCGCTCGCCGCTTTCGCCCCCGCCCCCGCCCCCGCCCTCGCCGCCGGCGAGATGGGGTACACGCATTGCGGCTGCGACGGCGGAGGAGGCGCCGGCGGGTTCTGGAGCCTGGACAACATCTTCAAGTGGCAGAAGGTGAGCGACCTGCTCATCGCGGCGGCCTACTTCTCCATCCCGCTCGAGATCCTCTACTTCGTCGCGGGGCTCCGCCACCTGCTCCCGTTCCGGTGGGTGCTGGTCCAGTTCGGCGCCTTCATCGTGCTCTGCGGCCTCACCCACCTGCTGGCGGCCTTCACCTACGAGCCCCACCCGTTCATGGTCGTGCTGCTCCTCACCGCCGCCAAGTTCCTCACCGCGCTCGTCTCCTTCCTCACCGCCATCACGCTGCTCACGCTCATCCCGCAGCTGCTGCGCGTCAAGGTCCGCGAGAGCCTGCTCTGGATCAAGGCCCGCGAGCTCGACCGCGAGGTGGTGCTCATGAAGCGCCAGGAGGAGGCCAGCTGGCACGTCCGCATGCTCACCCAGGAGATCCGCCGCTCGCTCGATCGCCACACCGTGCTCTACACCACGCTCATCGAGCTCTCCAGGGTGCTCGCGCTCAACAACTGCGCCGTCTGGATGCCCTCCGAGGACAAGTCCGGAATGTGCCTCACCCACGAGCTCCGCCGGGACAGCGACGATGATGGCGAGGCCGTCGTCGCCGCAGACGACGCGGACGTCCTCGAGGTCAAGGCCACCGACGGGGTCAAGCTGCTGCCGCCGGACTCGGTCCTTGGGTCCGCCAGCGGGGGTGGCAAGGAGGGGACCGGCACCGTGGCCGCGATTCGGATGCCGATGCTCAAGGTCGCCGACTTCAAGGGTGGAACGCCCGAGGTGATCAAGACGAGCTACGCCGTTCTGGTTCTGGTGCCGCCCAGTGACAGGAACTGGGCGCCGCACGAGCTGGAGATTGTCGAGGTGGTTGCCGATCAGGTGGCTGTCGCGCTCTCGCACGCCTCGCTGCTCGAGGAGTCACAGGCGATGCGCGACAGGCTGGCCGAGCAGAACCGCGAGCTGCTGCAGGCGAGGCGGGACGCGCTCATGGCGAACGAGGCCAGGGACGCATTCCAGCGCGTCATGAGCCAGGGAATGCGGAGGCCCATCCACTCCATCCAGGGACTGGTGTCCGTGGTGCAGGAGGAGGGCCTGACGTCTGAGCAGAAGCTCGTCGTCGATACTATGGCACGGACCGCAACCGTCGTCTCAACGCTCATCAACGATGTCATGGAGATGTCCGCCGCCAACCAGGAGCGCTTTCCGTTGGAGACGAGGCCATTCCACCTGCACTCCATGATCAGGGATGCCGCCTGCGTTGCACGGTGTCTCTGTGACTTCAGGGGGTTTGGATTCGCGGTGCATGTCGAGAATGTGCTGCCGGACCTTGTCATTGGCGACGAGCGGAGGATTTTCCATGTCTTGTTGCACATGGTTGGCAATCTGATTGGTCGAATCGATGTGGGAAATGTCACGTTCCGGGTTCGTGCTGATGATGAGGCGATGGAGGACCAGAGGTGGAATCCGTGGAGGCCAAGCTACTCCGGTGGGCACTCATCGGTCAAGTTTGTGATTGGGGTGAAGAGGCAGCAGAATGCTGACTCGCCAAGCTCGCTTGCACAGTTCTTGCGGAGGCCAAGGACCGAGGGGTTTGATCTCAGGCTCAGCTTCAGCATGTGCAGGAAGCTTGTGCAGGTATGTTAAAACCTTTATGCATGCCCTTTGCATTTTGTGCAGGCAGGAATGCTTAGAGACATTTGTGTTCAGTCGCTAATATTTTGCCTTGTGATGCTCTCTCTCAACAGATGATGCAAGGGAACATCTGGGCAATTCTCGACGGCCAAGGACTCCCTGAGAGCATGACCCTGGTCCTGAGATTCCAGCTTCAACCATCATTGGCGAGCTCCAGCCTCGGAGGGTCATTTGATCTGCAATACCCATCACCAACTAACCAAATAGCCGGGCTGAAGGTTCTGCTCATCGACGACGATGAAATCAACCTAGTCGTGGCTCGGAAGCTCCTGGAGAGGCTAGGCTGTACCGTTTCCTCGCTCCCCTCAGGCTCAGGATTCATGAACTCCGTCGGCCCTTCCTCTACCTCGTCCCAGCTCGTCATGGTTAACCTGGAGATGTCAACGATTAATCCCCTGGATGCTGCCTCGAGGATCAGGCAGTACAGGAGCTCGCACTGGCCCCTGGTGATGGCCATGACATCGGAGCAGAACGTGTGGGAGAAGTGCGCACAGTCGGGGATCAACGGCGTCCTGAAGAAGCCGCTTGTTCTGCAGGAAGTGAAAGAAGAGCTCACGCGGATTCTTCAGAACACATGATACTTACAAATTATTGGTGGGTTCCTTTGCTGCCTGCCAAGAGCTCTGAACTCTGAAGTAGCCAAACATGGCGCCACCCTGACTGACGATGAATACGACCCCACTGTCTAGCATAGCAGAAGAAAAAATTTACAGGCTCTCGGAATACATAGGCTGTCGAGGGTTTCTGGTGTCTTGCAGCACAATTGCTGGAATATGGCAAATGGTAGTGAAATGGCAAATGCCGATGTGCCTTGGTGAGTCTATTCAGATGGGAATTGCGGTGGCCTGAGAATGAAGGAGAGTCTGATACTTAGTCCTTCATAGAAACCTGGGTGGTGGTATATGTAATGGCCAGTAGTGGCAATAAGGCTGAAGTTTTGTAAGTTAGCTAACCTGGTTGTAAGGATCTAATGTAGGGAGTTCCACAATTGTATTTATCACCACCTTTTAGGAATGGAAGAATGACCCATTCACTGCCCTTATGAGCAGATTATTACTGATCTCCAGCCATTGCTGCTGGTAACCTGCTGGCGGAACAAGGGTTTCTATGGAATCGTAGAATATCTAAAAACACGGAAATAGAAAAACACAAGGTTGGATTTTTCCCCCGGGGGGGGGGGGGGGGGGGGGGGGGCGGGATTGGAAATGTAGGAAAGTTTCTATAGATCATTTGGATGCATAGGAAAGTTTCTAGGGAGCATTTGGATATAACATAGGAGAAACACATAAATTAGAAGAGAAAAATGTACACAGAGGAAAGTTTCTAAGATGTTAAACCTCATGTCAGATTTTCTCGAAACTTCCTATGAACGAAACCATTTCGTAAGAATTTTGTAGGATTTAATTAAGGATGGACAACCCTTTAATTTTACAATTCTATAAAATTCTACTTCTGTAGCGCAAACTCATCGTTGACTTGAGAGGTGTAGCATCAGCATGAGCATGAGATGAGACGCGAGCAGTGAGCAGAGGAGACGTGAATGGATCTCGAGTTGAGATTGAGAAGTGGGCATGGAATGGATCGAGGTGGTGACGATGACGGATTTAGCAGGTACAGTAAGCACGAGGGCCGCGTTATCCGATCGATGATATTCATGCACACCTCGCAATCCATCACATGACATTGATGCACGACGGAGTATCTTCCTTCCCATCCATAATCCAATTGCTTGAGCTTTCAGGTAGACCTCACCTCGCGATTCACATCACATGGAGATTAATTACGATAGATACAGAGACGGGATGCATGCGTCACCAACCCAGCCCATAATCCCGTTGCCTGAGGGGAAGGTTGACTATCTGGTCAGTCCAGACACGATGCACTTAAATCGGGCACATGGGACCCACCACTCACCTGAAGATGATCTGTTTTTCACAAGAAGAAGGTGCAGAAGCATCTGTTGGTGCGCTGTTCCTGAATTCATATATACCTTTTGCTACTATGTTCTTGTTTACCGTAGCACTTTCGTTTGTTTATGACAAATATTATTTAATTATGGACTAACTAAGATCAAAAGATTCGTCTCGTGATTTACAGCTAAACTGTGTAATTAGTTTTTGTTTTTATTTATATTTAATGTTTCATGCATGTGCCATAAGATTCGATGTGACAGAAAATCTTGAAAACTTTTTGGTTTTCAGGGTGAACTAAACAAGGCCTATATACACAGGACTTGTTTGCAACCAGACTTTTTTTTTCTTGTTCCTACAGGGTTTTTTTTATGAAACAGAACTTTTTTTTTTGTAAAATTGAACCTATTCCTGTGAAATTCCTGTGCAAATAAGACTACAGTACAGGCCATACATTCAGTTAGGAAGCTCAAGTGGCATAATAATCCATTTAGTCCACAACTAATATAATTATTAGAAACGGCAGATACTTAGCTTGTTGGTAATATAAAAAATCTACAATTTTTAGTCTGATAAATCTGAAGCGCAGCTCATAGTACCATTGTACTATGTCACTGAAGCCGGCTGCAAGCTAAATAAATCTATACGTACATTGTACTCTTAGGAACGAAATATATTCTTCATCACTCTGGCCACAAACAAACAACAACTTTTCAACTACAAGGACAAATCAGTAGGTTCAACAACCTTTTCCAGAGAACTAGTACAACATCTTTGAATGTTTGAAACTAACATACAAACTCTGCTATTTTATAAATCCACTTGAATGGCCAAAAAAGGTCCCCAGATCCTCTGAAATCGGACGTTTGTCAGCATGTAAGGATATGATATAAATCTTGGCTGAACTACTGATGAGCTCATGTCATATATATAGTATATGTGGATGTCTGTCCCTTCCTGAATTTGAATGGTTTGAGGTGATGTAGAACTTTTTGTCAGGGACAATATTTGATCAGTTGGTTAAAAGATCGAACATGTCATCAACTCATCATCGGGGAAAAGAAATCTTGGCTACTGTGACACTATATTTGTGATCAGAATTGCAGCTTCAGATGGATCATCATAATTAACTGGATGCATGGGGGGTATATTGTCTGCTTCATGGCTAAATTATAAAAAATAATACATATAATATATGAATTGTGAATAAAATTCTTATAGATGAAGCAGTTCCTCTATGCTCTGAATCTCTGAACCAGATTGTTCAGAGTCAGTTTAAATACTCTAAACTATCCTAGATTAAAAATGTGTGACACCATACTGCTAGTAGATTTCATAAACAATCCCCTCATAATACATGCTTGTCATCGATCAGTTAATGCATAAGTAGCAAGAACATGCTTATGAACATTGAGCACTGAAAATGAGCCTTTAATTTGCTTTCCCTTTAATTTACAGGAAGAAAAACAATGAAAATAGTTGTTTTAAACTTATTTTTTCTTAGGGTGTATGGGTGGAGATCTAGCCTTTGTATCAATAATAAATAGAATGTGCATGGTTTTGTGCTTTATGTCAAGTTCTTTTTTAAAACTCGGTATCATCTCAATGTGATATCTTGAAAAGTTAATAAAAGAACTTCCTTTATGAAAAAAAAGGTTTTAGAATATAACTATCGCTAATTTTCAGGAACTTGTGTATTCCCTAATGTATTCCAGTTAGTCATGAAAACTAGCAGAAAATTTCAGATATGCAGGTCGATCATTTTTCACTGAAACACAAGAATATCATTTATTTCTGCGGTCATGAAACATGAGAAATAAATCCAAACAAACAACGGCCTGAAGAATTAGCAGGAAAGAGCTTATTAGTTCAGAAGCGCCGACTAATTAATCTTCAGTATTGATACGTATCGTGAATGCATGTATTAGCAAAACTAATAAAAATTTCCTATGGATCAATGCAAATTGCTCATTTTAAAGCATGCATTCACAAATCCTGCCAAGAAATCGTCTGTGGTTCTTTCTATAATTATTAATCCCTTAACTGATGGATCAAAAATCACTCCAAGTAATCACTAAGCACCGAGAGGAAGTTAGATATATAGCTTAATTAGCGAGAAAGAAATGGCTGTAATATAAGAGAACCACGCGCACATATATATATATATACATACACTGAAAGCACATGGAGCTGAATACTCGATCTCGTGAGGTCATGATCCTGCACTTCCAAGCCTGAGCTCCAAGTCCAGCTCCTCCCCTCCATCCCCTTCCTCGGCGATGGCGAAGTAGCCATCTTCTCGTACATCTCCGGCGGCCGCGCCACTGCCACGGCCGGCAGAACAGCAGTCACCGCGGCCGAACAGAGGCAGCAGCTCGTGCGGCTTCCGTTGGGCGTGCAACGCGCCGGCCGCCGGCCGAGTCGTCGTCGTAGCCTGTTGGGCGAACGCCAGAACGGGCGTCGTCGACGTCGTCATCGTCGAGCATGGCTGCTGGTCGTAGTCGTAGACACTGGCGGCGCCGGCGGACACTGCTGCTGGTCTGCCCCTGTGCCGACGGTGGACGTTCATGTGGCCGCCGAGCGCCTGCGCCGTCGGGAACCCCCTCCTGCAGAAGGTGCACTTGTACGGCTGCCTTGTTCCCTCGTCGTCATCGCCGCCACCGCCGCCGATGGCGCGCTGCTGCTGCTTCGGCAGATCCTTGTTGTCGTCGGCCTCGCAGCTCGGGGACGACGCCGATGGCGACGCCCGTGCACCTGCACCCTCGTCGTCCTTCCTCTCTGGCCCCAACTCCATGTGCTTTATTAATTTGTGATGATCAGTTGTCAGAGTAGAGTCCGGAGAGCAAGGTATAGGGTTTAGCTAGCTAGGCTTGGTAATAATCTCTGAGGCTGCTACCTCGCTCGCTCTGCCGTCGTACGTGGAGACGACGACATGAGCAAGCAGAACGAAGCTACTTGTTGCTGCTAATTGGGGCCGGCCGGCCGAGGATCTAGTCTATCTGGTTCTCTGGTCATCAGATGCGAATGCGATGCAAATAGCTTAGCGCATATGATATGATATGGTCAAACACGACAAAGAAACGCAAGACGGTGAGTATGATAATGGGGAGCTTAGTGTACATTGATGTGTGTGTTACTCTTGTTAAATGCTTCTTCTCGTCGTTCTGCCGGCCTCAAGCCCTAAACTGTTGTTGTTCATTTTTTTTTCTTTTGCAGTGAATTCAAGGTTTTTTTTTTATTTTGCAAAGAAAAAAAATGGACTTGTTTATATTATAGTGAAATCAAGTTGTTCGGCTTGGCCTGCAGCTGGACTTGTTCTGAAACCAGCTCTTTGGTAAGATTGCGCTTGGATTTTATGGCTTGGGCGTTGTTTAGTTCCCTAAATATTTTGTAAAATTTTTCAGATTTCTCGTCACATCGAATCTTTAGACGTATGCATGAAGTATTAAATATAGATGAAAATAAAAACTAATTGCACAGTTTGGTCGGAATTGACGAGACGAATCTTTTGAGCCTAGTTAGTCCATAATTGGACAATATTTATCAAATACAAACAAAAGTGGTACTATTCTTATTTTGCAAAAAAAAATTTAAGTAAACAAGGCCTCGGAGAAAAGTGCTTCGCCTTATGGCTTGACTTGTCTGCCCATGCATACGGCCCACTCTTAATACAGGCCTGCTACAGCCCGACCCGTTTATAGCTCAGTTGTGGGCTGGTGGCATGCCCATTATATATACTGGCACTCATCCTATTTGCAATAACAATTATTGATGTGGAATTTTAAGATAAGAAGAAAGCAAACTTTAGCATACCACAACTACAGATTGATTTTATCACTGTCGCTACTTTCACTGTCGTAACGATAGACTTGTACCACCGACGGTGGTATCGAGGATGCATTTGCTCTGCCACCTCGTGCAACATCATTGACTCGCCCAAGGTCAAGTAAATACTTGGTAGATGAACGCTGTGGGTGCTATATATGGAAGCCACTGCCGCCGGCCACCTTTGGCCCCGGCCTCTAGCCCTCCGTTTTTGGATAAATTCTCAGTCTAACGATGTGATCTAGCCAATTACACGTTTTATAAAAAAAACCACGAATTGGCCAATTACGCATTATATATTCTAGTGTGCTAGGGC
Organism: Sorghum bicolor; assembly: GCF_000003195.3. NCBI lineage: Eukaryota > Viridiplantae > Streptophyta > Magnoliopsida > Poales > Poaceae > Sorghum > Sorghum bicolor. Next base: position 67,819,686 of record NC_012873.2, read on the forward strand.
AAAATTTGTCTATTTATTTCTGCCGTTTCAAAAAAGGGGGGGGGGGGGGGGGGGGGGGCTAAAACCTGCTCGAGAAAAAAAAAATCGGCTGTTTCCATCTGCGTCCTGATCGAAGATTACTTTTGGCATTCACAAATGTTGGAACGATGAGCCAGATAGAAATTCTAGTGGTTCTCTGAGGCTTGATTTGAAGAGATAGAGAGAGATACCGAGAGGACAGAACAGTTTCAGTTTCCTGCTATGCTGCTGGGGATGCTAAAGCCATGCTATTCTTTTCTCAGAGGCGCCAGTTGGGAAAAATTCTGCAACTCTGCAAGGGCCTTGTTTAGTTCCGAAATTATTTCGGATTTTGGTACTGTAGCACTTTCGTTTTTATTTGACAAATATTATCTAATTATGGACTAACTAGACTCAAAAGATTCATCTCGTGATTTACAGTCAAACTGTGTGATTAGTTTTTGTTTTTGTGTATATTTAATGCTTCATGCATGTGCCGCAAGATTCGATGTGACAGGGAATATTGAAAACTTTTTGAATTTCGGGGTGAACTAAACAAGGCCAAGGTGCTTGGATGTTCATCATCTGCATCTGTTCTACTATTGTTGAATGCAAATTTTGAGGTACAGGTGTTGAATGCAAATTGTTGCTCAATCTGTTTGTTTGGCTGATAAGCCAGGCTGAAAAGCATTGTGTACCATACTGTACCAAACATGTTATGTGTGCATTTTCTGAACTGATGCCTGAAGAGCAGAGCGTCCAAGCACACAAGAACTGTTCTAAGATTGACAGCAGTGACAATCATATGGAATCCAACGCTTAGCATCAGATGAACACAATCGTCGAGAAGGTAAAATGTGGCAAAAAAAAAAATGTTCCAGTGTAGGTACGTATATATTTACATCAAACTTAAGTGTCAGTCAAAGCAAATGAGTTAGTAGCAGGATTGGAACGATCAGATCCTCCAGAGGTCGCCGCTGCTGTCGGCGCTGCTGGCGGTGGTTGCCCGGTCGGAGAAGTGCGGCGTGGCGTCGGCGGCGAGCATGTCCCGGTACGTCTTCCTGATGGCCCAGAGCGCCCTGCAGCAGTCGCTCATGGCGGGCCTGTCCTGTCGGACGGGTCCCATGCACCGGAACGCGAGCTCGAGCACCATCTCCAGCGCGCGTTCGGCCGCGGGCGTGCGGGCGAGGTGCGGGTCCAGCACGTCGGCGGAGGCGCCGCCGATGAACCTTCCCATGGCCCAGCGCGCGGTGAGGCGCTCCTTCATCTCGCGCTTGGTCTCGATGGGGCGGCGCGCCGAGGCGAGCTCCACCAGGAGCACGCCGAAGGAGTAGACGTCGCTGCGGTCCGTGAGCTGGCACGTCTTGAGGTACTCCGGGTCCAGGTACCCCGCCGTGCCCTTCACCTGGGTGGTCACGTGCGTCGCCTCCCCGGCGGCGCCGGCGCCCAGGCCGGCGCCGAGGCGCGCGAAGCCGAAATCGGCCACCTTGGCGCGCAGCGAGTCGGTGAGGAGGATGTTGGAGGACTTGATGTCGCGGTGGATGATGGGGTGGTCGGAGTACATGTGCAGGTACGTGACGGCGTGCGCGACGTCGATGGCGACGTCGAGACGCGTCCCGAAGTCCAGGAACCGCCCGTGGCACCCTGCTTGCATTGCATTGTGCTTGCGAGGTGAGCTTGGAGAGCAGAGCAGAGCAGCAATGGCAGGTGGTAGGAGCTAGCTAGCTTACTGTCGAGGTGCTCCCGGAGGGTGCCGTTGGGGACGTACTCGACGACGACGATGCGCTCCTCGCCGCACTCCATGTAGCCGTAGAAGCGCACAAGGCTCTGGTGCTCGATGCGCGCCATGATCTTGATCTCGCTCCGGAACTCCACGTCCACGTGAGGGTTCTGCATCCGCTGCCATCATTCATCCCCGGAATAGAATTTAATTAAATCTATCGTTTTTCATCCGTCGATTGAAGAAGTCAGCAGGAAGCTTCGGTGGATTGACTGACCAGCTTGGCGCGCTTGACGGCGACGACGGTGCCGTCGGGGAGGACGCCCTTGTAGACGGCGCCGAAGCCGCCCTGCCCGATCTTGAGCGCCGGCGAGAAGTTGTTGGTGGCGCTGAGGATCTCCTCGATGGAGAAGACGGAGCTCTGGAACGACGGCCGTTGCTCCCTGCCGCTGCCGTGCCCACCGCCGCTGTACAGCCCGCGCGCAGAGGTCTTCGTCCCGGCGTACCCCGGCACTGCCGCCATGGAACACGACCATCAACATCATCATCATCAGCAGCAGCAGCACGTAATTGATTGAAGGGCGAGAGTTGACTTACAAGGCGGCTTCTTATCACCCGCCGGCACGGCGTCCCTGCTCCTCCGCTTTATGGACGACGACGCCGACGCGGTGGAGAGCGAGCTGAACCACACCCCGATGGAGCGGAACAGGGACCTCAAGGAGGAGGAGGAGGAGGAGGAGGAGCCGCTTCTGCGGCCACGGCCTTCGCCGCTGTCGGACAGCGGGCGCGACCACGCCGGGCTCCGCGGCCACCGCTCGTGCTCCGGCTTCCGCCTCCCCGACCCCGACCCCGACGACGACGACGACGGGGCCAAGGTCCCGCGTCGGTCGCGCCCGGCCATGCTCCGCGGCCCGCAGTGGTTGGTCGGCAGACGCGGTCGCGTGTCGCGCCGAGCTCTGCCGCCCCCACCGCAGTCCGCAGCTAATATAATCGGCGACAAAACCTTGGTCGTGGCGCGCGACCGTGTCCAAGGTCAAGGCCGGAGCTGCGGCGGGGCGGGGCGGGGCGGGGGCCGCGTGGCAGCGGCGGGACGAGCGGCCGGACCTGGCAAACGAAACGAGCTGTCCCAGTAGGCGAGAGCGAGACCGCGAGGGAGGGAGCTCTGCGGTGGCGACCCCTTCTTCCTCGCGGACTCTGCTCTGCAATTTATTCCGAAAAGAAGCGCAAGCGACCTGCCACTGCAATTTGCGTGGCGTCATGGCGTGTCCATGGCTTTGGTCTGCTCTGCTCAACCTCACCCTACCAACCATGGCGAAGTCGTTTTCTTGGAACAATTCCATCTCGCTTTGGAAGCAAAGCACACAGACACACACACCGCGTCTGGCGTCTGCGTCATGTTATTAGCATCCATGTAATGCGTACAATAATAGGCAGTCGTGGCTGTTCTTGGTAGCCCGACCTGTTCTATCTGCCATCTGGATCTGGTCTGGTCAACCAAAGCGACACCGGCTTAAGGCCTTTTGGAAGATCAAACACATCCTCCAGCGGACCAAACTATGCCAAGCCATATATTTTATGCTATTACATAAATTTTATATACTGCCACAACCTACAGGAAGGAAGTAGAATAAGATGAACAGAAACCACTTGCATGCTTTTCTCATATCTCTTTCTTAGGCCTTGTTTAGTTCATCCGAAATCCAAAAAGTTTTCAAGATTTCCCATCACATCGAATCTTACGGTACATGCATGAAGTATTAAATATAAACGAAAATAAAAACTAATTACACAGTTTGTTTGTAAATCCCGAGACAAATCTTTTGATCATAGTTAGTTCACGATTGGACAATATTTGTCAAATAAAAACGAAAGTGCTACAGTAGCGAAATCCGAAATTTTTCGGAACTAAACAAGGCCTTATATGGTCCTACTAGTATATATAGTAGTGCTCCTACAGATTCGTTCGAAATAATGGTAATAATAATTTTAAAAAAAAAACATGTAGTGCCTTTCAAGCATAACATCCCAGGCCCGGACAGGAATGGAGCTGTATCTGTCATGCGTCGCTTTACAAGCAAAGGACAAGCCAAGAAATTCCATTTAAACGAATGGAGGATGCATCATGCATGTACCATACAAGAAGCTCGAGCAGCTTGGATTGCTCAAAGGAACCATACATATGCTACAAGCCTAGAACCTGCTTTGTACCTGTCACCATTTCGGACTAACTGTACTGTACAGATGAACCTTCCTTATGCTAGAATCAGCATCTCCCTGTCACTTACCCAGCGCATGATCGATAATCCACAGTTCCACACACACTGACTCTGAGAAACCGGATCCAAAAACGAACAACACACGCACAACGCAAATTCAGAACAAACCAAGCAAGAGGAAACCAGGGAGCAAATCTCGGGGTTTGAACCTTTACCACAGACGACTCTAGCACATTTTCATGTCATTTTTTTTCTTCTATAAATTATTTTTTACCAAAACTCAACCTACTTACTAGCATCTCCACCAGATCAGACAGAATTGAACAAAATCAAAGAGCAGAGTAGTTCCTGCTTGTACTTCCCACCACCAAAAGAATACTAGCGTCAAGCCAACTCGACGGGCACTGCCGCTGCAGGGCCACCAAGAATGGATCCACCACGGTCAACAATGTTATGCGTACATCTCATCTATCAGAGTTACCTGCAAGAGACAGTTACATATCCAGCTTTTAGAAGGAAAGGAAAAAAAAAAGCAAATAACCCCCACTGTGCTGTGGCAGCATGTTTCAACTGAAACCCTATCATCCATGTACTGCCGTAGCAGTGTATTTTGACTGAATTAAATTGTTGTGCTAACCTGGTCACAAACTGGGCATGTCTCGCTCCTCTCCATCCATTCAAGTATGCAGCAGAGATGGAAATGATGCTCGCATCTGGTCACCGAACGGGGATTTTCTTCATCATATTCTGGTGGAAGGGCAGACAGAGCTTATAAACGAAATCTTCTGGTTTGGAAAGTTCAGATTGGCTTCATTGGCTGATGCATCAGCCCAAATCACCATTCACAACAGGCAACAAAATGCAGAAAGAATTTCAACAGGTACCAAACCATTTGCATTGGGTTTCAATATATATGCATCTACCAACTACTGAACTGCTAGAGCATATCATACATGCAGAGAATGCAAATACATTAAGAAATGATGGAAATACATATTACATCTATCAAAGACAATTCACACAATTCACAGTAGCAGCAGTTATTTAACTACCTAGTTCAGAAATAAAATTCACTTCATGTCTCATCGAACTGAATGCATATGCACAGGTGAGGAAGAATAGTAATTTACTTATATAGTTATATTTCAACTGAAAGGACCACTAGCATTCCAAAAATCTTAAGCCTAGTAACAAGAAGAATGCAAGACTATAGTAAAAGTAATGAGTACATGTGAATCAAGCTTCACAAGTTAAAAAGTGACCGGGTAAAGACACTATTCAGCCATACGGTATTTCAGCTCTAATCCTGGCATGTCAACATAAAAAAGTTGCTGTTCCGATGATCATAAGAAACAACCTTCAAGACAGATTGGACAAACATCCTCCTCATCAGCCTTATCCTCAGGGGCAACTTTTTCGCATGACTCAAATTCATCCACTTTTGGGGGCTGCTGCCCGTCAGTTTTCATTTTAATGTCTGACTTCTCCAAATCTGCACATGAATCTGAAATCAGTAATCATTAGAGGTTAATTATCATCAATCATGCTCACAGCTAGTCAAATATTTTCTTTACCAGGATTTTGTGCAACTGCGAAGCAAACATCATAAGGCAAAGGTGCAGGTGGTGCTCGGTAAGTGTCAAGAGAGGATGTATCAAGATTTGTGTCAACTGCAACTACAGCAGGAGTTGGAGATGGTCCACTAACAGCTGAAGACAAGGGTTCATATTCCTCAGGATTTTGTCGATGCTGAGTAATGCAAAAGGAAAGTTAATTTTGCAGTACAAAAGATTAGATGCAAACACAAAGCTAGTGCTGAGTCAGCTTCAGTCATGTTCTTTTCTTTCTCCCTTTTTTGCATATGGATGTGACCATCACATAAGGTATATTAAAGCAACTGTGATATTATTGGCATGGTTTGTATTTCTGATTACCAAGGACTGATAAGAACAACAGGGAGATTCACATTACAAGTAAAATAATTCCTTCTGTTGCATCAAAACTTCTATACAGATACAGCTGCTCAACTTCTAGCATTGTGACTTGTGAGACATGGTAGAAATCAGGTTATCGTTGCAGTTAAGGGTAAGGGTGACAAAAATACTTGCTGAAAATTGAGGGAATCTTTTGACATGAAAAGTAAGAAAAAGCAGGTTATTATACATACATAGATATGCACTGGTGCTCTATCTGACTCAGACGCCCTTGATGAACAGCAGCAGCATGCACCCATTGTGTCCTGAATGAAATGCTTACCCCAAACTATCCTCTAGCTTCGTTAAAACCCAAAGTTGTGTTGTTCATATCCCTGCAAAGAGAAACCTTTTGCTGATGCAAGAAGGATTGGAACTCATGTGATAAATATAAAATGGTGCAGAGAGAGCTTAACATGCAACAATATCTAAGTAGTGCTGTCATGGAAATGATTCTTAATATCACGGATTAAACTGTGGCCTAGTCGACTTCTATCCAGTCCAGTGATAGTATCTGTTTATACGAGTAGAATAATCAGTGGGGACACTATTAGGCCCCGTGATGTGATACAATACAAGGCAGGAACTTTTCACCGAACCCATGGGCATTGAACTACATCCAGTGAAAATTCAGCAAATTTCTAGCGAACAAACATCCAAGTCGCTGTAGACAACCCAGATTTGTTGGGTTACACTACATAGAACAGCGCAATGGCTCCTAGATACTGTATATACGATGGCACAATTGGCATCATTACTGTCATGAGATTTTTAGCCCGTTCAGACTTGAGAGTTCAATGATTGGAGACATCCTACTACAAGAATAAAAATCAAGCGTCCTAGCAGATTTAACACGAGAAACTTTCTTTTTCGTAAGGTCAGTAATCAGGCGGCCAGCCCCTAATGACTTTCCTCACCACCAGCGCCAGAAGCACCTCGTAATTGGACACAGAAATATCTGCGCCTAGTCGCCAACGCAAAATATATATCTATCTACGCAGGCAGAACCCAGAAGAGAAACCAGATGCAATCGCGTCGGAGACAATCGCGCCGGTGCAAGGCGAAGGCTTTACGCAGCGCGGCAGGGAGCGAAGCGAAGCGAAGCAAGAGAGTGCTCGAACTAGCAGCCGGAACAGTCCACCACGAGATTAAAGCGCTGAGCAAGCAGCCCGCAGCAGCACGGGATCGAAGCGGGAGCGGGAGATTAGTCAGTACCGGGGACGAATTGCGGCTGGGGGACTCCGACGATCGCCTCGGGACTCGCGAGGCCTCCTGGGCTCCCTGCCCCCTGTCGCGTCGCGCTCTGCTGCTTGGTGCTTGCTCTGCTCTTCCGCCTCTCTCTCTCTCTCTCTCTCTCTCTCTCTCTCTCTCGGTTCCTCCTCCTGCTCCCTCTGGAGAGAGAGAGAGAGGACTCCTGCTCCGTGATTCCAGCGATCCGGAGGGGGTTTTCTGCAAGAATGGACCCCGTCTCCGCCTCAGTGGAGGGAGATGGACGATGGCTGAAGAAGATGCCTTTTTTCCCACCCGAACTGCAGCTACCTCCTCCTCGCGAGGCTGTGGGCCTAACTGCTAGCGGACCCCACATGTCAGTGGTGTTCTTCCGGTGGAGGGAATGGGATTCCTCTGTGTACTTGAACTTTGGCCCTCCCTTTTTTTTCCTTTTTCGGGGAAAAAAGGAATAGGTACTACTAGTATTTTATATTTTTCTCTCACTATCTCCAACAATTGTTACTCAAAATACAATACTCATTTGTCCTTTGGGTAGCGCTACAGGTAAAAAGTTCCATACCTATTTTTAGTCTTCTCCAACAACAAGACCTAAAAGATAACACTCTCTGCGCAAATAGGTCTCAAGGAGAGAGGATACCTAAATTTGGGTTATGCCTTTTCTGGGTCTTCTGTATGGGTATTCTGTTGGAGGCTATAGGTATTGTGTTGGAGACTCATTTTAGGGTTTGGGTTCCCAAATACGTCTCCTATTGGAGACAGCATGAGAACGGAAAGGGAAGGATTGAGATGCCACGGGGGCAGGACACGTGGAGGGAGTCCGTTCGCTGACAGTGGGCCCAGCTGATTGGACGGAGGAGTCTGACGCGGCTGTCAACCTCGGGTCCTCGAAAACTTTTTGTGCTCCCCCTTCACAAGTTGGTTGGGATCGTTGGCCGGTGTGACGCTGACGTGGATGTGGCATTGACTTCACAGGTTGCCAAATCATTGTAGGGCTGCATAGAGGGGAGGTAGACAAACCGTGCTGCCTGCCTACCTGGCTGCAAAAAAAAGGAAAAAGATGGTAGACAATGGGGATTAAAGTGGAAATACGAATTAGTGCTATTTATATATTTATTAGGGTTGTTTTTGAGATTTTATCGCGAATTGCGGAAACGGTACCGGATTTTAGAACTTTTCATGACTGTTTCTTCAAGATCACGTTTTGAACGAAAAATATATATTGGTGTAATATTATTTTCTTCCTTATTATACATCCACTCTAAAGTTAGTCCATCAGTCATCCCACACTCCCACATCTACTAGCTAGAGGCATGCTAGTGATATTCTCGTGCTAGTGGTCCCATACTCGTTTAGGACAATATCATTTTAGATTTTGTTTTATAAGAAAAATATAAAAAAAGCAAAATTAATTTAAGCCTCTTCCAGTTACTTGTGATTGTTTCTCTCTCGATTAATCCTCCTCTAAGAACTTCAAAAGTATTTCTGCATATGCATAACCGGTTGAAGGTTAATAAGAACTTAAGAAGTGACCCAACAAGGGTTTATACCCGGCATCACAATATAAGTGGCACGCCTTTGTAAGTTGTAGCAACTCCTGAAATCAGAAGAAGAATGGTATTTGATGTTGTGTGCATATATATTTCCTCTCTCTCCTCTTCCCTTAGTGTAATCTCACCCTGACGTTAATTATAACTATCTTGTCTATGAGACTATGACAACCTTATTATTGCCATTGGCTTTCACTCTCCACTTGTTGCTCATTGTCGATTAAAAAGCACTCAAAATTTCAGAGCGTTAACTTCTCCGTATGAAAACAATATCTAATTTTCATAATATTGTGATTTGATGAATATAATTTATAGACATGTGACAGTAATAAGAAACGAACAAACTGTATAAGAAAATGACATAGAAGACATTTGGGGATAGATATGTTGGAGCAGTGGACTGATCCAAACACGTACACCCAGCCCTTGTTTAGTTCCGAAAAGATTTTGGATTTCGGTACTGTAGCACTTTCGTTTGTTTGTGACAAATATTATCCAATTATGAACTAACTAGGATCAAAAGATTTATCTCACAATTTTCAGCTAAACTGTGTAATAGTTTTTGCTTTCGTCTATATTTAATGCTTCATGCATGTGTCGCAAGATTCGATGTAACAGAGAATTTTAAAAACTTTTTGCTTTTTGGGTGAACTAAACAAGGCCCAGTCGTTGTCGGAGTCCGTCTGTTCGTTTTTTCTTTGGACGGTGGCAATTAGGTTAACCTGGTTTAATTTGAAGGTGGGGGCCGGGATGCGTGCGTGGACCATCCATCTTGTCATGGACTTGGATGTACTTCTCTATCCTTTTTAACTGTTGTTGTTTGGTGTGTGCGCCACAAATTTGATTCGATTGTAGAAAATACATGTAACATTTGTATCTCTAAAAAATTTGTTAAAAAATTAGATTCAAAGATCTTTCTAACGATACTAATTATGTATTATAATATTAATATTTTTTAATATATAATTGCCGGTAGTTGTTTTTTGAGAAGCGAAAGCGACAATTAAAAAGAGACAGAGGGAGCAGTAGCTAGTAGAACTGGACGCAACTAGGCAACTAGCTAGAGGATGCGTAACGGTGACGGAGGTCCAATGAAAATTATATTCTGTATAATAATATATAGAAAGCACACCTTAACACGAGCAACTATCTTTTACATTCTTCATATTTTTGGACAAGACTCGGCACCAGTAACTTGTTGATCTTATATAGGAATATATAGCAGTAGTATAGTCATTTGAGTGTGTTATATAGCGACTTGGCATATACACTGGGATATATATATATATATATATATATATATATATATATATATATATATATAAAAACACAAGCGCGCTTAATTACACACTTTATATATATATATACTCCCATCTCATCTAGTACTAGCGGCCTCTAGATCCGATGAGGCTGAACGGGTTATTGGATAGGGAGGAATCCATTAAGGATTTAAATTATGGATTGTTTTAGTTACGAATTATTTAATATATATTAAACGGCAACGGTGCCTTGATTCTCGGTTAGCCATACCAGTGTTGTTCGCAAGTTTGAACGTGCCAATTCCTAAAACTTCGCATGTTCTTGAATATATGTATGTGCCAGTACAAGTTCCGAGTATTATTGAACTATAGTGACAGAGTGTACGTAGACAAGGAAGTATATACATACCATTCTGAGTTCAATTTGAGTAGAGTATGTGTATATACTATTTTAAGAAGGCATATATGTATACAATTTATTTTTTACGAACAAGTATGTCTACACACTATTTTGATATTTCGAGTAGAGAGTAGGTGTGCATATATACTATTTTAAAAATGAGTACGTGGATATACTTTATTTTTACAAAAGAGTATGTTTACATACTTTTTTATATTTAAATAAGTGGAGAGTAGGTGTACATACTAATTTAAAAAGGAGTACATGTATATACTTTATTTTTACAAAGGAGTACTATATATATTTACATACTTTTTTGATTTTTTGTGTAGAGAGTATGTGTTCATACTATTTCGGAAAGGAGTACGTGTACATACTAATTTTCGGACCTTGATGTATGTAGATGTATGTATGTACGCTGAAAGAAATTACACGTGGCAGAGAAGTATATAAATACTTATCAAGTGAACCATGCATGACTTTCATCTTGTAGGAGCTGATTCAAGCAGTAACACGATTGAAAGATACATCCGTCAGAAAATTATTTTCACATGTAACATTTCATTAGTATGTACATAAGGTGATACTCTAATCTAAAAAAAAAAAAAAGAGTATTTGGTGATACACTAAAATGACACTCATCTATCTAAAATAAAAGAAAGAATTAGTAGCTTAACCAACTGCTGCAGATCTTCTCCTTGACGATCGACGTACTGTTCTTTTGATTAGAAAAATATAAGGTGAGCACCTCACGAACCAGAATTTGTTCCTGGCCATACGAAAGGAAATAACTAAAATTTATTTGAGTAATTAATGTATATATACTCTGTCAATTTTGATGTGTATCAAATCGCATTTTTTTTTACCTGTCGGGTGCATATGGCGAAGTGGTGATGAACCGAAAGTGGGTTGCCCTCCCCTGATTTACTTCACCGAGATGGCGAGATCACGAATTGACGTCGTCAGCTCCCCAGGATCAACAATCTTACTAATAACGACTAATCTAGATTATGTATTCTTAGAAAACTCTCTTACCAGCACGTTTCTTGCCATTTATCCGCCTGCTCCCGCCGTTCATCTAGACTCGCAAGGATGAGTCTCAGATCCGGGGTCGCCACACCATCGCCAGGGTCTCCACGCGCGGGGGAAGGGGCAGAGCAGACGGGGGCGCCACGCCGCGGGTGGACTAGGGGCTCCACGCGCGGGGCTTGTCGTGCCATGGCCATGGGCTCCAAAGCGAGTCGAGGGGCGCTGCCGCCTCTGGAGAGGAGAGTGCTCGCCGGCACGGGGAGCCGCCGCCGACGGGATGGCAAGACGAGTGGCAGAACCTCCATCCGTGCGTTTTTGTTGATGGGTGCGGTGGCGGCCATCTCGACATGCAAATAGCGTTGATTTAGTTTTTGCCCATGCAGTTAACGGGTCCGTTGAGGTAACCCGCTATACCCATGTGGACGAGAGAATACACACCTACATATATACAGCCGGGAGTAAACTACTCCTAGGGAGTAGGAAAAATTTACCCTATATATACCCTCAAGCCCCCCAATAATGCAACGGAACAAACTCAGACAGTCAACGATGGTGGTAGCTAAATCCCTGAGCACGAGGGTTACATACAGGGACAGGGATTATTTAACTAACTACAACAATAATTTAAGCACTAGAGTGTAGAGTATAGCTTCTTCTTCTTCTTTGACAATAAAGTTATTAAGTTAGGGTACAGCTTCACATTCAGGAGTCTAGGCACTCTGCCAAACTTGCAAGCCTACAAAATTGCTCTCTCAATACAAAGATATCTGTTGATCAAAGGGGATACACTCCCTCTCCCTCTGTCCAGAAAAGATTATAATTCTCATTTTTTTGAGAAGTCAAACAATTCATACTTTGACCAAAATTATATAAAACGTATTAATATTGACAATACAAAATTAATATCATTAAATTAGTGATAGAATATATTTTCTCATAGTAAATTTATTTGGAGACATAAATACTAATAATATTTACTAAAAATTTGGTCAAACTTAACCGGCATGGGTTCCGTAATTTATATTCTTTTGTGGATAGAAGGAGTACAATGCACATGCTATAGGAAAGGTGTCTGCCATATGGATGGATGGAAATGATCCCCAACATAGATTTTTGTCACGAGCTTATATATGATCACGAGGACTATCCATATTATGGCCCCGTTTCTCAGTAATTCATATGGCAGGCACCTTTCCTATAGCTTTCTCAGTGAAGCCTAGCTGTTTTGAGAAGGCAAAATAAATTCACTAAGGGCCTTGTTTACTTCCAAATTTTTTTGTAAAATATGAATAGTGATACTTTCGTTTGTATTTGATAAATATTATCCAATCATAAACTAACTAGGGTCAAAAGATTCGTCTCGTCAATTTCGACCAAACTATGCAATTAGTTTTTATTTTTGTTTATATTTAATACTCCATGCATGCGTCTAAAGATTCGATGTGATGGAGAATCTGAAAAATTTTGTAAAATTTTTTGGGAACTAAACAAGGCCCTGGCTGAAAGAGGGAAATGCGGGTGAGAACTGTGAAATGTTACTCTTTTTTTAGCTTCATCTCTCTCTATTCCTATGTGAGAGCATAAAAAAAAGAACTTCACCCCCAAAGCATGTAGTTTACAACACAGCTCGTGAAGTTGTCGATGAAGCTGTGCCTAACAGACCCTATACTAGGGCTTATCACGGTTGCTATGACCCCTTGTCGTCTTATCATTTCTTTTATCCCTAATATCGTGAAACTGGTTGGGAGGATAAAATGTTAGTGTACCAAGATCCACCTCTGTGTCGATCTAAGCCTAAAAGAGAAAATATACCAGCAGAGAAAACAACAGAAGAGAAGAGATGAAGATTATTAATCTACAAAAGCATGCCCATGTTTTCCTGCATGCTGTCTCAGGGAATTAAGTTGAACTCGATTTTCTGTTCTAAATATGTAAATGGATCCATCCATATCCGTACAAAAGCACGCCCATGCACATCAGGGGAGTAGTAGTATATATATAACCATATCATACTTACTATATACTTATGTCCTTAGCTTGTTACTTTCCAATTATTAGCGCTGCGGCATGATCCCCATAAACCTCGATCATTCTGATTTTTATCATCAGCACAAAATAAAAACTCACGGATCGTCCTTGAACCTCGCTCTTGATTCATCTTGATTTGCTCAGCCTCATCTCGTCGTCATGTACGGTTCCGACTGCCATGTGATGGACATGGAAGACCCCCCGCCGCCGCCGCCGCCAAATGGTTCCAAGGTGGTGACCCTCCTGTTCCGCCTGTCCACGCTGGCGCTGGCGCTCACCTCGTCGGTCGTCATGGCCGCCGCCAGCGAGTGCACCATCTACGGCGGCCTCCACGACGACGGCGCCGCCACCGTCGTCACCTTCAAGGACTACCAGCCCTTCGTGTAAGATATATATATATACCCATTCCATTTCCATGCATTATTATATATATATATATATATATATATATATATATATATATATATATATATATATATATATTCATTGATCGAGTAATATAAATTTTTGTTTGTTCATTTTTTTTCGCTCTGCACCCACTGGCCACTGCATTGCATGCAGATACCTTGTAGGGTCCAACATCGCAGCGACGATCCTGGAGGTGGCCGCGATCTACCTACAGGTCGCCGCCGGCGACAAGCAGGGCAGCGACGCAGACGACGACGAGGAGGATGCGCCGACGCCGGCCATGATTAATCCCCGGGTCGTCCTGGTTGCCGCCGACGTCGCTGTGCAGGTGCTGCTCTACTCGGCCACCGGCGAGGTGTTCGCGGCGGCGATGGCCTACGGCCCGCAGATCAGCGCCTGCGCCGGCGCCGGACACTTGTGCGAGCAGGTGCACAGGTCCAAGATCATCTCCTTGGCCGCCAGCCTCGCCGCCGGCCTCGCCTCCATCGCCAAGGACGTCCCGCTGCCCTTCTCCGTCTGGCCACATATGTAGGAGGAGCATATATGTCGTCGCTACCAGTAATCTCAGCTCGTTGCCGATCGATGTAACTTATTATTTTAGATCGATTTTAGTTTCATCTTGCTCTTTTCGTTGACATGCATGTTACTACAATCATCGTCCACGATTCTTTAGTGTGATCAACCTTTGCGAAAAAAAATTACAATAATCTGACCGTTGCAATCGGAAATAGAAAAATATTTTCTTTCTTTTTGGTGATATGATCTTTTTTGCTATATATATATTGCATTCATGAATTTGTTTTTGCTATGTGAATCACATGCATGTATCAGCTAACGTGCTGATCGAACAGTTACAAACTGTTTGGGGGCCTAACCTTGCACAAGACACAGATCCATGGACTGAGCACTGCTAGCTAGAATGCTAGATCCAAACCCGATTGTCAAATCCCAAAACGCACAGTACAGTAGAGTAGAAAGACGTGTGCAGATGTGCCATAGCCGGCCATGCCTGTGCCGACGTTTCCTCGTGTGTGGTGTGGAGGTCACACACGAAGCATGCAGAGAGAGGAGCAGGCCGTGCCAGTGCCAGCACGTACGTACGGGACGCCCAATAATGCAAGTCCCTCCCTGCTCTCTCTGCTCGTACATGTGGCATGGCATGCATGTCACACTCGCAAATTAGCCTTGAGGTCGCTGTCGCTGCCGGTATCCCCCTGCTGCTGCTTGACGACATCGACATGGCGGCATTCCCCACTCCACGCGCTGATCCGTTCCTTGGCCAGCGCAGCCTGCATGCATGTTCATCAGTTGAGGAGTTGAGCTCAGTAGTAAGCTGGTGATCGTGAGTGAATTGAAGAAGCCTCGATCGGCGGCTTGGTCACCTCGGCTTCCCAGTCGGTCCTCCAGATGAGGAGCAGCAGGATAGCCGTCTGCAGCGCAGTCCCGCAGAGCATGCCGGCCCAGATCCCCGGAGCGCCCAACCGGAGGAGGTAGCCCAGGCAGAAGCCGAGCGGCAAACCCAGGGCGTAGTAGCAGCCGAGGTTGATGTAGGCCACCAGCGCCTGCCAGCCGCCGCCGATGGCCACCCCGGAGATCACCGGCTGCACGCTGTTGAGCACCATGGTGGCCGCCAGCAGGTGCGCCACTTTCCCCACGGCCGCCTGCATGTCCCGGTCGCCCGTGAAGAGCACCGCGAAGCTGTTGCGGTACGCCAGCACCAGCGCCATGGCCACCAGCCCCATGGCCAGCGACTGCGCCACCACCGCCGCCACCGCGTGCTTGGCGGCGCGAGCCCGGCCGGACCCCAGCTCGTTGGACACGCGCACGCTGATCGCCGCGTTCAGACCGATGAAGAGCATCGCCTCCCAGCCGTTGACGTTCAAGCTGCAGTGCAGGAATCCAGAATGCATGGAATGGATCCATCAGAGAACGACGATCGAATTGATGCGATAAAGAGCACCGCCACCGCATTATTCCGTACCATATGGACACGGATCCCACGGCGATCTCGGCGTCGTCGAGTCGGCCGGTGAGGACGACGAGCACCGTCATGTACCAGACCTCGAGGCAGAGCATGACGGCGGAGGCGAGGGAGAGCCTGGCGAACGGCCAGAGCCCCCGGAGCGCGTCCCACGAGAGGCCGTCCCACCCTCTTCCCCTGCATCGCCGCGTCACGTAGGCCACCTGCGCCAGCGCGACGACCCACGACGTGACGTCGTAGGCGGCGGCGGCCCCGCGGAGTCCCCACCCGAGGACGGGGACGAAGAGCGCCAGCATGGCGACGTGCGCGGCCAGCGCGGCGGCGCCGATCCACGCCAGCGCCCCGACCTCGCCCTGCGCCTGCAGGAGCTTCTGCGTCGGGAACGCCAGCGGCAGCGACAGGAGCTGCGGGAGCGTGCGCAGCGTGAAGTCCCCCGCCGCCGCGGCAACCGCCTCGTCCTGCCCCAGCGCGCGCAGGATGGGCGCCGCCAGGAGGTAGAGCGGCGAGAGGAGGAGCGCGGACGCGGCGAGGATGACGACGGAGCGCTGCGCGTAGACGCCTAGCAGGTGGAGGTGCCCCGCGCCGTAGGCCTGCCCGCACAGCGTCTCCAGCGCGCTGGCCATCCCGAGGAGGAAGCCGAAGGAGAAGGTGGAGACGACGGAGAGGCCCACGGCGGCCGCCGACAGCTCCAGGTTGCCCAGGCGGCCCGCGAAGAGCTGCGTGGCGGAGTTGATGCCGTAGAGGCACAGGATGTTGAAGGTGATGGGCGCCGCCATCACCCACAGCCGCTCCGCCTCGACGAGGAAAACCTCCCAAGCCTCCGCCGCCGCCGCGTATGTTATTAATCTGCTGCAGCTGCAGGTGGCCACCGCCGCGCTGCTGCCGCTCCGCCGCCTCTTCACCAGCAGCGGCGCCGCCGCCTGCTGTTCCATTAGTAGTATTGTCATCTCACCGGCCGTCTATATATTAGATGATGGATCTAGCAGCATGCAGCTCGCCGCCGGCGGGCAGCTGCTACTGCTAGATGGATGGATGGATTCTGCTGGTTGAGGTTGAGGCACCCGGCCGGGGTATATATATATATATATATATATATATATATATATATATATATATATATGCTAGCTAGCTGTAGACTGTAGACTGTAGTGGAGTGGAGTAGTCCAAGCAAGGAGGAGTGGGCAGGAGGGCGCGAGTTCCGATGACCGTTGCATCGAGCAGATGCATGCAACGCAGCGCACATGGCCGGCGCCCGGCGTGGGGGTGGGGAATGACGCTGACTGGTGGGTCCAAGGTATACATGACCACACGGAACGGAACAAGAAAAATCAGGAACAGGACCTGCCGCCGGCGCCGTAGCGGTGGCGGCACCGGCAGCCATGACGTTGCAGCACGCAGCATGGCTCATGCATGTACAAAACACAAGTTGGTGGCCTGCCTGATGGTGTGGAGTGGTACACACATCGGCGCGCACGCACGAGCGTGCATGCACATGCATACACAATATATTCCACTAGATCCCTTTCACGTTCCCTGATTTTTCACAGCGTCCAGGGGACCTTTTGGATTTAATGATATAAGGCCCTGTTTAGTTCCTACAAATCAAAAAGTTTTCAAGATTTTTTATCACATCAATTCTTGTGTCACATCACATACATACAGCATTAAATATAGACGAAATCAAAAACTAATTGTACAATTTATCTGTAAATCGCGAGACGAATTTTTTAATCCTAGTTAGTCCATGATTGGACAATATTTGTCATAAACAAACGAAAATGCTACAATAGTGAAATTTTAAAAAAAATCACATTTAAGCAAGGCCTAAACTTTAGCCATTCAATATTAAATTACATTAAGGCTTTAAACTTATGACCTAAAGTTAATTTAACTAACCTCACAAAAATTCATTGTTTCATTTTTTTAAAAGAACAGGAGGGGCAAGGAGCCCCTAATAAATTCATTATTTCATTAATAGATCGCACAGTTGGGCTCAACCTTTCAAAGTTTAACCTTTAATTTGGAGCAACTCCAACAACAGTTTGGGATATTTTGTTTCCTAAATCTTATAGTTTGGTAACTCCCCAAATGTTATAGCAAAGGGAAAAAAAAAGATCAATCTCCAAGAGTTTGCTATAATTGTCTTGGCAAAATCTAAAGTTAGGCCCACTACTTTTTTTTTTTTTTTTTGCCACGAGAGCAGGCGGTAGCGTTCCTTTCCGCGCGTGTTCTCACGCCAAAGCGCCGCCGCCGTGACGTACCAATTCCTCGTCACGCTCGCCACCGTGTCCTCCAAGGCGGTGATCAGTACATCAAAGCCAGCCACCGGGAGCAGCAGGTCTCCAGGAGCCGGTCCTTCTCAGAAACTCCATCGCCAGTTCTGCAGGCATAGCTTGGTTCCATTTCAATGAATCTACAAAAATTAACAAGAATTACTACAAAAGCAAATAATCCTTGGGTACAGTATCATATAGTACTTCTTACAGCAATAGCAAATTTTTAAAAATAAAAGAAGGATTACACATGAGTTGAACACATGTATACACTATCATCTACTACTACAGCAGCAGCAAAAAAGGGATAGCTTCCCGTCGGCCATCACCTGAAACCTATCTGCTACGATCCAGTCGCGGCCATCACCTGAACTCGTATACCTTCTAAACGATCTACTTGGCCATCACCTGAACCCTATATGATCTACGATCTACTCGGCCATCAGCATGGAACGAACCAAATCTGAACCACCATGCCGCAACCCAAACCCTATATGTGAACCATAGCAGTGGAAACGATATTGGATTAATCCATACCTTAACCCTACAGCAGCCGGCGGCATGGTTCCCAGGCCTGGGATGTTACTGCTGATGCTCAGGCCTTCGTGTGTGGAACGTTGTCGCCTGAAGAACTTCGCGGTCGAGGGAGAAGACTTCGCGCGCGGGGGAACCCAGTGGCGGCATGCTTCCGACTCACGATGCGCGTGGAGTCACGACGCGCATATATGCGCGCTGACCAAGCAATTTTTCCAAGTTGCTAAAGATGGGGAGGAGGGATGGGTAACTATTGGAGAGTGTTTTTTTGTTAATTTGCCACAAAATCAAGAATGGGAAGGAGGGATAGCAAACTGTTGGAGGTTGCTCTTAGTTGACTAAGTTTTAGACCATAGGGAGGTGCGAGGCAAGGGAAGACATACATTTATTAACCGTATCGATATAAAATATATTAATTAACATATCCGGATATGCAATTGTTGATTTTATTTAAAAACTTGATCGAAATTAAGACATCTTGACTCGTTCCAAATCTCGGAGGGATAGCGCCTAATAAACGTGTCCTCCTATTGAAGTTCTCACCTTGACATTAGTGCTTACATTTTCTAAGATAGGTTCTAGGAATTTATTTAACTGTGCTACTATTTTAGTGGTAGACATGCCCTTTATTTGACAACAAGATGATTATTGTGACCTTATCAATCTTGATTTTTTTTTGTCGTTCCAGCTTCATATATCCTCAAAGAGTATGGTGTGCGTACATATATGCATTTATAAGGATGAGTGTACAATCATGTATGTAAGGACGAGCCAACAGTAGAGTAGTGCATGCGGGCGAATTACAATATCACCACTATTGGCAAGACTGGGCGCGTGCTATCGTCCATGCTATTGCCCATGTGTGCAACAGGGCTCATGGCCATGCTTCAGGTTGTATCATAGGATTTTTTGCTCAACAACTAGATCAACATTTTACATGTATGAAATCATAGAGTTAGGGGCTACATGGATCTCGCCTCGCCTTACTGTACTTCGGCACGAGCGACAATGAGCTCGCTGAGCCGGGCAAGCCAATTTGGCTCTCCTACGGGAGCGCGCAAAATCTTGCTTGTACGGTCTTCTAAAAATCCGGGCAAAAGAACCAAATACCCACTCGCTCGCTCGCTATCCTCACTCAATGAGGTGGAATAGTGCTTAGCTCTACATCAAGCAGTACTTCCACGCCACCTATTGTCCTATGTATCATGGGAGAGCATGCCCTGCACAAAAGGAGCATTGAAGACTATATATGTCTCTATCTTTTGTCTCTCACTGTGCAACCTTACTTCTCGATAATAAAAGTGGTAGCAGGGACTTCTTTTAGACTACGCAAGAAACGTCGGTCTCTTGGCTTACTCTCTCTCTCTATCTTGTTTTTTAGAACCTTTCTCTATATCTCTTACTCCTGTTTGTAGCCCCTAATTCGTGCTTAGGGGCGTGATCAAGCGCCACCGAAGTAAACATAGGGCACGTTGCCCGAAGCACTATAATCCTAAGTCTTTGAGCCATATTGAGTCCTAAAGCATGATTATAAGTTTTACTAGTGGCAACGCGCGCCCTTGCGCGCGATCAGAAGGGATGCTCATCATCATTGTTTGGAGAAGATGTAAAGGGTACGATTATGGATATGTGTATTTGCACTATATATTTGGTGATACATGTGTATTTTGTTCATGGCTGGATCTAAAATCAGGCTTGTATACAGCGAGCATCATAGACATCAAAGTAGCTATATAGAGCAGTCCACGTGACAGTCATACATATTAGGCTATTACATATGTAGTTCTAGTGGTAATATGAAAGCACCGCAGAGTGCTAGGCAGCGATATTACACAACATTAGTAGAATGCAGAGAGAGGCTAGTTACTGTGAGATGTGGTGCACAAAAGTATCTGATAGTGGTAGGCTTAAACTTTACATAAGGCATGGAGGTTGTGGACTATAGATTTTGTTAAGCTGAGGTAGAGACGGTAGGATCAGCCAAGGTTCATGCTGCAATCAGACTCCCATCCATGTTCACACGAAAGACTTTGAAGATAGAAAAAACATGTTGGTAATAATAGGAGCTCAAAGAGGTAGATATATATATCTAGAACATGTATATTACATTTTACGCGTTTTTATACCGGTAGTTGTGTGTCTATAAAAGGTTCAATAAATAAGGAAAAGTTGACATAAAAAATAATGAAAAAAATAATCAGATCTTCAAATATCTTCTTCGTAGAACCGGTGTCTATCAACTTAATTTATGGTAATGACCGGACTGCAATAGAAGATCGAGAGAATATGACTGTTACACATACGTAATATATGTTTAGTTCATAGACTGGAAATTAGATAAAAGTTGTAGCCAAGTATATAGAGCCAAAAGTTTGGTTCCTGGTGTGGAGTTAAGAACTGTTCAAATAGAGAGGCACATAGTTAATCACATGACACAAAACAATAGTAGTAGTTTCTAAGTGTACTGGAGATAACAACATAATATACATTGTTTTTGAAATATTTAAACAGGTCACCCTTTTTTGTCGGGAGTTAGTTATATTAGAGGCTTCAGATAGCCAGGCGAATATAACTTTTTTATCACCCTATGCAAGGGAACAAGATGCTCTGCAGAACAAAAGGTTAATTTTGGCACTCATGTATAGTTAATGTTGGCACTCATGTATAAATCTAGTGATTAACACAGAAAGTAACAAGGTCTTTGCTACCAAGAAAAAATAATTCAGACCGGCAATCTTAAGGAACACAGTACACTGAAATCAACGTTCTTAGCCAAAGAATTAGAACAAACACTCGCAGGCAATACACAACCTTAAATTGACCAGCTCTTTTTTCTTGGTACACAACCTTAAATTGACCAGCTCATT
This sequence comes from Sorghum bicolor, assembly GCF_000003195.3. Lineage (NCBI taxonomy): Eukaryota > Viridiplantae > Streptophyta > Magnoliopsida > Poales > Poaceae > Sorghum > Sorghum bicolor. The sequence continues at coordinate 67,841,148 of NC_012873.2, forward strand.
TTTTTGGAAGGCAAGCTAAGAAATAGTGCTCATGCTGAAACATTGGTAAGATTTGTAATTTTAGCTTGTACCTGTATTAATTATTCAGTTTGAAAAAAAAAGAACTGAATCGTATCTGGATGTAACCATTAGGAGTTGGAAAACTGGAAATGAACAGGTTTTTTATATTTTCAATGAACTAATAAGTGTAAGTAGATAGTATCATATATAAGTGAATGATACACACACTGATCAATCAACTAATCAACTTCATAACTTATTAGTAATAAAGCATTAAATTTTACCATTGTTTTCTAAAAGAAGCAAGCTTCACTGCAACATTATTATATATAAAAGAAGTGTTAGGAGGAATGAAGGCATGGAGCACAATTATCCTGAATTAGATTCGTACCTTTCATGGAGCAGGACTCCAAGAGATATTAGATTGAGTAGAAGAACCTCTGGGCATGGAAAAAGGAAGGAGTAAATATGATTCATCTTGTGTCACGATATAAGAGAACATATAATCAAGTAAAGGATAAAAGAAATCATCCAATTGGTCTCCAAGTTGATGGCATAGGAAAAATATAAAAAATACTGCAGAAACAAACAGAGAAGTCACCCAAAAAAAACAGAACAGACTATCCCAGACCCTCTCCTTTCTCCAATAAGCCAAGGACTGAAGGGATAGTAGTAATGTGAAATTAAAGATTGTATTGCCTTTGTGGCAATGGAAGGATAAGCAGCAGCAACAAAATGGACGCTACACTAACGCTGCAACAGGGCATGATGAGCAACTGTGATAGAGCGGCCATAGAAATTGAACTGTGAATGCAGTAATGCACCTATACGTTGCAGTCAAGGGAGTATGATGAGCAACTGTGGTAGAGCAGCCATGGAAATTGAACTATAAATGCACATGTGTGTTGCAGTCAGGGAGTAGACGACACAACTGATCATCATCGTGTCTACAACCAGCTTGCCCTGAGGATTTCTTCGTATGCACACTGCCACAGCCCATAGAAATCCATTATCTTAATAATTATAGAACCGCAGTCATGTAACTATCCATACAAAATGATGACATTGTTAGTGGCAGTGTTTTTTCCTTGCATAATTTATCGGGCAATGTGTATTACAATTTAAAGCAAATAACATGTAGCTAAATTTAAATGATAGCTGATTTAATTCTCATAGGAAGAAAAGTCTCAAGCAGATGTTATACTAATTTATTAGAAGACTCAAAATATAGTGATCATAATAAAAAGACAAATTATACTAATTTATTAGATGAAACAACCATCTTTAACATGGAGCTTATATTATAATTTATAATTCAAGCATGACCAATTAAGTAATACAAGGACAGACCACTAAACAACATCAATGGTTAGTTATCATATATAGATTAATAAGATGTATGTATGGCCAATAAAAATGAGAATAGCGTGTATCGACAGTAATATAATGGTCACATCCATAATCAAGTTTTTTCTCTAGTGCTGAATAGCCCAGATCTCAGTGAAGACTAACACAAGCATAAAGAAATCAATCAATCATCATAAGGAAAGAACAACAGACCTAAAATTTTATACCCACACTAATCAATTGAATTGCAGTACAAAGGAACATAGTTAGGTTCACTCATGGATGATTCATATGTTTAAGTTGTCGATGATTTACATAAGGTACAATGATCACTGGAAATATACAGTTTGGATAAGTCTAGGCACTTGGTACAAATCTTACTATTTAACCAAGGACCATAGGAGGTTGTAACTTCCCTCACGCTAGCCTGTTCGCTAGTTTGAAAAGTTAAGACTCAAATTACTGTTGACTGATTTATTATGAGAGAAAAACACTGTATATTTAAGGGCATCATGTGAAGCTGTCTTTTTTTTATTTTTATTTCATCGCAAAGCCTACGCGTGGTCAAGAACATACCTTTAAACATGTGTCATCAGGAAGCATGGCCTATGATCCTTCGTGTATATGGCCTCCTTCAACATGGGCAGCAGGCCTGGAACACACAATTAGTTGTGAGAGGCAGTTGTTAACCTGTTAGTATATAGTTAGACAACGCAGGTTTGGTTGAAGGAGAGGATAACGATATAAAGAAAAAACATTCATAGGATGCTGCATCTGTACATATAGGCAACCATATATAGTGTAACACATATATAGAAGGTAGCTCTGCAACAAGCCAAAACAAATCATGCAATTCTCCAGCGCAGTATGCTAAAGTGTATGGTTATTCACAGGACAGGAAAAGGTCAATAATACATATTGAATTTCCAAGTGGCCTTAGTGCAGAGGTGGCTTGTACTGTTGAATTTGCCTTGTGTCATCTGAGGGAGTTGCTATAGCAAATCTGTTTGGCGGAGTAAAATTCTATGCGGGCCTTTCAATACTTAATAAAGGATTCAGAACAGAGGCTTGTTGGTCAAATCTAGAAAAAGATAATAGTTAAGGCAATATGTGTGTGCATTTCTGCATGGGGCATGACTGGACAGGCGAAGGGGAAGGAGCAAAGTAGAAAGGGCACGTGGTAATAAGGAAGCAACATGAAGATCGCTAATAAGGAAGCTAATTCTGACATGTGGAGATTATTGCTGGCAATACATAGAACAAAAATATAGAGAAGAGAGAAAGGATAGTGCAATCACTGAAATAGGAACATGATAAGAATTTCAAACCAATCGCTAAACCATTTTCTGATGGTGCATGATAACTAAAACACAGATGCAACATAACACAGGTCACTGAGAGATTAACCTTGATAAAGATTATAACAAAGTATCATAAAGTTTGTGATGAATCTAAATAACTTGTCCATGGCGACGTTGTAGTCTTCTCATAGCAATATCCAAAAAAAGGAAATGTAGAGGGCAAGCCAAGGATAATGTACTTACCAAAATAAGATGATTCCACAATTTTCATTTGTCATTAGATCAATGAAAAACAAAAAAATTCGATGGTAGCTACAATCATTTTATGGTTTGGGAAAATTTTATGGGCTTTCATATTTAACGTAATGCTGCCAAACAAACAAAACAACAAAGAAATGACAGAGTTCAATAGTAATGAATGGAGCCATCAATGTACTTTAGCCATTCAATGTAACTATGTAAGTCAAGAGTTACTAAACCAAACACTAATCTATAACGAAGATTCGTATCGCCATGTTTCAAAGTATATTTTGTATAGCTACGATTCCTAAATTTCTTCTGTAAGAGTGTAATCTACACTTTCAGCCAATATGATGTAATTACCTATAAACTTACCACCCATGTGGAGGGCCATAATCGCAGCCCTCTATTTCGGTGCTCAAATTTTAAAGCAACTCGTGGTCAGTAAGCCATGTATTAGTATAACTTTTATAGAACAGGATATCTTTTTAAAGTAATTTCCAGGATAAACTATATAGAAACCTCATAAGCATCAGGTCCAGTGTGCTATGTTCCCCCTGTAATCCTTCTGGCAGCGTATACTTGCCCAAAACCACCTTCCCAACTTGCGCTCAATCTTGTATTGCGGAGAACGGCCTACTTGAACCTGCAAAATATATCTATCATTTAAAGGAGACCAAATTTTCAAATTCAGTTATAGACTTGCAGTTCTAACTTTTGTCACCATTGTCCAGAGTTATGTCCTTTGCCCAGACTAATACAGAGCATGAATACAAATGAATGTATAGGAAATGTTGGCTAGCTAACAATGGACACACATATCAGAAATATCTTGGTAGATTTTTTTTTCATATATCCATACAAGAATCATCTAACTTAGATATATATACACCATATATTGAGAAGGCAAATAAATTGATGCATTTAGATATATGTAAAATATATCCAATTCTGTTCATATCTATCAGACATCATTGAGCAGAGAAAAAGGATTTGCCGCATGAGCAGGTTCCTGAAATCCAAAAAAGATATGCATGGCTAAAAACTGAAAAAAAAAACCACAATACAAAATCTCAGTTCTTTGATCGAAACTTCAAAAGAGAATCTACCTATACTAATAATTTGACAACTGTTTTATTAACAGACCCATGCAAAGGAGGAAAAAAAAGATGCAGTACCCCATCTATCCATGAAATGGGCTCTCGTTGGCATCCTCCCTTCTCTGTGCAGCATGTTTGTTTCTCCTTCAGTCCAGGAGGCTGTGAACGATCAAATTATTTGGCAGAAACAACATACTCCATGAAGAATGGCATGCAATAACTCTTTACCTTCAATGATAATTCATAAAAGAAAAAAGTTCATTGATGTATGGCAATATGGCATGAAAATGTATATACTGCAATCAAATTTTTCATTAATATAGTATTCTACTAAAGGTACCATTTGACCTGATGTGGAAAAGTTATAAAATCAGTCAAACACCATCAGAACACCGGTAATTTTAAAAAAGTTTAAACCATTACTTTCGCTGATAAATAATTTAAACTGAGACATGGGAGTAGGACAGTATTCCTTTTTCCTCTTAATAAAATGCTGAACATAACCTGCAATTTTTTTTTTCAATACGCAGATACAGAACATTACAGGTATTGTTATCCACACCTCCAAGGATTCTGGCATAGGAAATAAGTATGGTTAACACTGAAAGTGTAATAGCAAAATTACAGAGCACGAGAAATTGAGGACCTATCTAGAGATATATTCGGTATTTTTGTAGATCTAGTGCTAGTTAAAAAAGAATTTGTGTCCCCCATTGATTGTATTAGGCTTAGCTCATATAGTAGCTGTCATGACTTAAAAAAATAAATCAAATGCGGACAGCAAATAAGTGAAATTTGAGATGGAGGAGTGACGAACCCTCAGCATCAGGACAATGGCAAACCCTATGGTGAACGAAGAAGATCATGACAACCTCTAGTCAGCGCTTCTGCTCTGTGCCGGTCGTGCTACCACCGGAACTCATGATTTGCGGCCACACTGGGCCTATTATCTCCTGGTGGCGGCTGCTTGCACTGACGACGCGCTGCCTCGCTGTCGCGCCACCTTGGGGGCCTGCCGGTGCCGCGCCACATCAGGAGAGGGAGAGAGGCGGCGCACGGAGAGGCCATGGGCCCTCGGCGGCGCCGCCCTGTCTGTCTCTGGAGAGGTCGGGAGGAAGAGAGAGGGAGGGAAAGGGAAGAGACGGGGAGGAAGAGGAGAGCTGCTCTGTTCGCTTCTGGAGAGGTCGGGAGGGGAGGGGAGGGGAAGAGTCGGGGAGAAAGAGGGGAGGGAGATTTTTTTTACTCGGCACTGTAGATAGCTAGAGAGCGATTGTGGAGCGTTGATCACGAAATCGAACGGTCCAAGAGATTTAGGGCGGGCGACGTGGCCCAGCTGGTTGTTCCGCCCGGCGTTCCCAATTAAAGAGGTGAACTAGTTTTCACACGGGTACCTCTATTATGAAACGTACGTCTACTTGAGGGCACGGTTTGTAGTTGGTACTCAAAGGGTGACTATTTGGTGGGCCCCATGCCAATGGTGATCACGGAGTTAGCAAGGAGTCTGGCATTGAACAAGTTGGTTTGCGGAAGCACGTTGCCGAAGTGCCAATGCTTAGTTCTGGCTTTACATTTTGTTATCATGATCTTGTAATGAAGTGCTACTTGGTAGCCTTTTGGGGGTTTAGAGGTTTTTTGTGAGTAGGTCGAGCTATTGTTTTTCTTTTTCAGGTATGCGCGGTACTTGTACACTGGTAACCCCATTTTAGATCTGGGTGTTCGTTACGCTTTCTAATAATGCTGGGTAAATACCTTTGATCTAAAAAAAAGTGACTTGCGTGTTTATGGTGACGGATGGTTCTAGGTGACTATTCTGGTATAAGGTGGCCTTGTAATGGATATTGGAGGATGCAAGTGATACACTCGATGAGACGGCTAGGTTGCCAAGAGAGCTATGATGCGTGCAGACCGATTTTGTCGTGGACTGAGTTGATTCTTCTCTTTCAAATCTCCTACCTGATTCTTTTTGGAAAAAAAAATGTTTTGATAAAGGGTTTGTTTGGCAAGACTCCTCTTCGGCTGTGGCTCCTCTAAATGAGCTCTACCAAACGTTTCTGTATAGAAACTGTTTTTGAGTAAAAAATAGAGAAGCTGAAGCCGTTTTTGGTGAAGCCACAAATTATCAATTCTCCAAAATAGTTTTGCCTCCTCTAGAGGTGCCCTTTATGTGGAGGCGTACCAAACGTGCCCTTTACGAGGAGCCGTACCAAACACCTCCAAAAGAAGGTGTTGATGATACATCATGGCACGCGAATATCATCCATGCTCATCCTGTTCAGACTAAAAAAAGTCGGCGTTTACGAATGCATGCAAATTCGGTTCAAAATGTATGTAACACGTCTTGTGTTTTTCAAAGTGTATATAGTACGCATGCAGCATAACAGCGAAGGCAAAAAAAAAATCAGGCAACGAACCATGCATCTCTTGGATCTGTGATTGAAAAAAGAAATGATTAAAAAATCCCTCTTTTGCTGCGATTACGCGGTTGCCAAGACGACGACGGGCGCTGTAACTGTAATCGAACGAACTGAGAGATGGATGGATCGATCGATGAAGACAACAATCCAATCCAATCTAATCTAAACCATACTTCTACATACGTATATATATTCATTCAGATTGACGCACGCATACGCATGCATTAGCTAGCTAGTGTGTATCTAAGAAAAGCAAAGACGCCAAGAAAGGCAAACGGGAGCGAGCGGGCGTGGCAGCAGCACCACCGCCCACCGGCGCGGCGCCCCTGGCTCCACACCAGCAGCAGCCCGTGGCATTGCCCCCAGCACCACAGACCCGGCCGCCGCCGACATGGTGGTAGCGGCGTGCGAGGACGAGGCCGGCGGCGCCACCAACGCACGGGACGCGCCGGCGGCCGTGGTGGCGCGCTCGGGAGTCGCCCACACCAGGAGCCCCCACGCCAGGCGCAGCCCGCGCCATCCTGGCGGCATTTCCCCCGCCGACATGGTGGTAGCGGTGTGCGACGACGACGACGACGACGACGACGAGGAGGAGGCCGGCGCGCTGGTCGCCGCCATCGGCTCGACACGCGACGCGCCGGCGGTGCATTCGCCGCGCGCCGCGTGGGCGGTGTTCGTGAAGGAGTCGCGGCGGCTGTGGTCGATCGCGGCGCCCATCGCCTTCAACATCATGTGCATGTACGGCACCAACTCGACGACGCAGATCTTCGCGGGCCACATCGGCAACCGCGAGCTGTCGGCGGTGGCCATCGGCCTGTCCGTCGTCTCCAACTTCTCCTTCGGCTTCCTCCTCGGGATGGGCAGCGCGCTGGAGACCCTGTGCGGGCAGGCCTACGGCGCGGGGCAGGTGGCGATGCTGGGCGTGTACATGCAGCGGTCGTGGATCGTGCTCGCCGCCTCGGCTGCGCTGCTGACGCCGCTGTACGTGTACGCGGCGCCGGTGCTGCGGCTGCTGGGGCAGGACGAAGGCATCGCCGGCGCGGCGGGGACGTTCACGCGCGGCATCATCCCGCAGATGTTCGCGCTCGCCGTCAACTTCCCGGCGCAGAAGTTCCTGCAGGCGCAGAGCAAGGTGGGCGTGATGGCGTGGATCGGGCTCGCCGCGCTGCTCGCCCACGTCGCGCTCCTCGCGCTGTTGGTGTCCGTGCTCGGGTGGGGCGTCGCCGGGGCGGCGCTCGCCTACGACACCTCGTCGTGGCTCACCTCTCTCGCGCAGGTGGCCTACGTCGTGGGATGGTGCCCGGACGGGTGGACGGGGCTGTCCAGGGCCGCCTTCACCGACCTCTGGGCCTTCGTCAAGCTCTCGCTTGCATCCGCCGTCATGCTCTGCCTCGAGATGTGGTACATGATGTTGCTCGTCGTGCTCACAGGACACCTCGACGACGCCGAGATCGCCGTCGACTCCATAGCCATCTGGTTGGTGCGGTGCGGTGGTCGCACATCCACCTTGTGTTAATTTAATCGATCCGATCGATCCCTAGCTTAGCTTATAATTTCCATCTCATGCATGGAGTCGAGCAGCATGAACATCAACGGGTGGGAAGGGATGCTGTTCATCGGGCTCAGCGCGGCCATCAGGTACACAGTTAAATTCCATTCAATTCCATTCTATTTCAGAAAGAAAGAAAGAAAGAACGAAAGAACGAACGAACGAACGAACGAAACTGAGTTGACACAAGATATGATGGTGCAGCGTGCGCGTGTCCAACGAGCTCGGGTCCGGGCGTCCCCGTGCGAGCATGTACGCGGTGATGGTGGTGCTGGCGCAGTCGCTGGCCTTGGGGCTGCTGGCCATGGTGCTCGTGCTGGCGACGCGGGAGCAGTTCCCTGCCATCTTCACCGGCGACAGGCACCTGCAGAAGGCCGTGTCCAGCATCGGCTACCTGCTGGCCGTCACCATGGTGCTCAACAGCGTCCAGCCCGTCATCTCGGGCGTCGCCGTGGGCGGCGGATGGCAGGCCGTCGTCGCCTACATCAACCTCGGCTGCTACTACGCCTTCGGCCTCCCGCTCGGCTTCATCTTGGGCTACCTCTTCAGATTCGGGGTCAAGGTACTAGTACTAGTACTGAGCCATGCATGGCCATGCAATTCTGCCTGCATGCATCTTCAGATTTGTATTTGTATCTGTATTGTTGCAGGGCATCTGGGCGGGCATGCTTTGCGGGACAGCGTTGCAGACAGCCATCCTCAGCTACATAGTCTGGACGACCGACTGGAAAGCAGAGGTATAGTACTAGCTGACAACCAATCTGACTAGTGTTTCTGAATCAAGGAGAAGGATATATGCTTATTTGTGTTTCAGGCGTCGCTGGCGTTGGAGAGAGTCAGAATATGGGGGGGCGCCCACCATGAAAAGCTTGGTAGCTCTCAAGACGACGACGCGGTTATCTGACGAATTGAAGATCGATCCGGCAAATGACATCGCGGCTGCTTGCATTCCATTGCATTGCATTGTAAATTCCTCCCCGTCCCCCATCGTATCGGTTAGGATTGCTAGACTGGAGTAGTGGTTTGCAGGGCCGCTGCTCTCGAGTAAGGGAAACAATTCAGAATGAAACGGACGACTGGATTGCTTCTCTTGCTTGCTAGCAGGGGAATTTCAGGCAATAGGATTACCGTAGCGTAGCTATACTCGTCACTAGAGAACTTATTAGCGTCAAAGTCAGTTATGAAATACACACACTTTTTTATTTATCTATTTATCTTATACAACACCTAATTGATTATTGTCAGCTACAGCATTACTTTAAAGACTACCTAGAGACCTTGATAGTAAAGCGGGAAATTTTGACATTCATCCGTTTTTGTCTTTTTTGCAAAACTAGTGAACCTTATTCATTCAAGTTCTCGTGGGAAATGCACTATCTTCTCGTGGGAAATGCACGTCCTCCACTTCGTTGCTCTGTCTGGGTGATTAGCCTGACTGACAATGACACTGATGGATAAAAAACAATAGCTATTAGGGACATGAGAAAGAAAACCCACGAATCAAATCGAGAAGAATGGGTAGCAGCAACATGTAAGGCGACGTTGCATTTTTTTTAAATCATGAACGGGGGGAGGGGTTCCCCACCTTTATATTTCAAAAAGAAAACCGCACACACCGGTCACCCAGACGACGTTGCATTGGTCTGATGCTATCTTTTGCATGACGAACAAAAAGAAATGATCTATGCAGCGGTACTTTCTTGACATTGATACAGAAACTGGTGACACATGGCACTAAAAAAAGGGTTTGACAGTGATAAATAATAGTGGAATAGCAACCAGAGCTACCAACAAGCTAAAAAAAACAAAGTTATGGACAGTGGGACTAACTAAAATCGTTACGAGTGAGTCCGTGTGATTGTTCTTGATTTTATTTGCTAGATTTTTTCCACGACGATTTAAATGGAAATGTAAGGCCTTTTTCACTATAATATAACTATATAAGACTTTGACAAGCTTCGTAGTGAGAACACAAGCGTCGTCGTCGTGCAGGAACAAAGAATTGGCAAAGGTCAACATCAGACGTGCCTTATAGTAATGTGCAATGAGTTCATGACATTCTTTTAGAGAGTGTTTGGTTGAGGTTGTTAAAGTTTAACAGATATTGTAGCATTTTTTGTTTTATTTAGCAATTAGTATCTAATCATGGACTAATTAGGCTCAAAAGATTCATCTCGCAAATTACTCTCTAGCTGTGTTTTTAGTTTCATAAATAGTCTATATTTAGTACTCTATGCATACGTCCAAACATTCGATACGAAAGTTAAAGTTTAACAACTTGAACCAAGGCCCTTATTTTCTTTTGTCGAGTGATGACCTGACTCACAAGAAGAACCAGAGAAGAGGAGCAGCACACTGGTAATCAAATAGATAAAAAATGTACTGTGAGAGAGGTAGAATAGGGGAGGGGGGGGGGGAGAGGAGAAAGTTCTTCTCAAATATGTTTAAAAATCATGTAAGAGAAGTAGAAACATCTAATGAAGAAAAAATCATTTAAGAGAGGTCGGAAAGGGGTGAAAAAAAGATCATGTGAGAGACATAGGAAAGGGGAGAAAAAAGAGTATTAAGTAAGAGAAGTAGAAAAGGGGGAAAAGAGAACTAGGGAGGAAGAGAAGAGAGGAATGAAAAAGGGAAAAAAGAGAAAGGGGTTAAAAAAAGTACATTAAGGATGTGTTTAGTTCTCCATGCAATAAAAAATACAAAATACCAACTACTTTAGAATAATGAAATGCAAAATACCAAAAAATTTAGAGTTATATTTAGTTACATCCAAAATATAGAATGTATTAGTGTCATTAGGGTGTCTTGAGGCTCTTTGAGTTTTTTTTGCTTCATGAGGCCAAAATTCAGCATGAAAGATTTATTATGCAAAATGATGGACTAAACTAAACACCCCCTAAGTAAGAGAAGTAGGAAAGAGAAAAAATAGTAGGAGTAGGAGAAAAAAAAGAGAGAAATAATAGGAAAGGGGAGAAAAAAGAGTATTAAGTAAGAGAAGTAGAAAAGGGGGAAAAGAGAACTAGGGAGGAAGAGAAGAGAGGAATGAAAAAGGGAAAAAAGAGAAAGGGGTTAAAAAAAAGTACATTAAGGATGTGTTTAGTTCTCCATGCAATAAAAAATACAAAATACCAACTACTTTAGAATAATGAAATGCAAAATACCAAAAAATTTAGAGTTATATTTAGTTACATCCAAAATATAGAATGTATTAGTGTTATTAGGGTGTCTTGAGGCTCTTTGAGTTTTTTTTTTGCTTCATGAGGCCAAAATTCAGCATGAAAGATTTATTATGCAAAATGATGGACTAAACTAAACACCCCCTAAGTAAGAGAAGTAGGAAAGAGAAAAAATAGTAGGAGTAGGAGAAAAAAAAGAGAGAAATAATAGGAAAGGGGAGAAAAAAGAGTATTAAGTAAGAGGAGTAGAAAAGGGGGATAGGAGAATTAGGGAGAAAAAGAAGAGAGAAATTAAAAAGGGAAAAAGAGAGAGAAATTTAAAAGGGTTTAAAAAGAGTATACTAAGTAAGAGAAGTAGGAAAGAAAAAAAAACAGGAGAAGTAGCGAGGAAAAAGATAAAAAAATAAAAATAATTGTCAGAAGTGGGATTTGAACCCACGCCCTCGTTAGAGGATCAGAACTTGAGTCTGACGCCTTAGACCACTCGGCCATCCTGACCTACATATTTTATTTCTTATCCACAATTTTATTAACGTATCTGTATTTCCACGCTGCGCCATCTAGCCGTTCATTCAGAATCTACCGTTTCAACGGTCCTGATCAGACACAAACCCTACTTCTCTTCTATAAAATCCTCCCCGCTCATCTCCCCAGCCAACCCTAATCCCAGCAAAACCCTAAACCCTCGGTTTCCGGCGGCGTCGGCGGCGGCGGCTACAAGCTCTTCGTCGGCTCAGCACCATGAGGCCACCGGCTAGAGGTAACTAACCATAACCCCATCCTTGTTTCCGTGCATTGCCGCAGTCGGACTAAGACTTGTTCCTCCGTTAAATCCTGTAGGCGGACGCGGCGGGAGGGGAGGCAGGTTCGATGGCGGCGGTCGTGGGGGCGGCGGTGGCCGGGGGTTTGGTGGTGGTAGAGGCGGTGGCGGAGGCAGGGGCGGGAGAGGTGGAAGGACGCCGAGGGGTGGCCGCGGTGGCGGTGGCCGGGGCGGCCGTGGTGGTGGCATGAAGGGAGGGAGCAAGGCCGTCGTTGTGCCGCACAAGCACGCCGGTGTCTTCATCTCCAAGTCCAAGGAGGATGCGCTCTGCACCAAGAACATGGTCCCGGGAGAGTCTGTCTACGCAGAGAAGCGTGTCTCTGTTCAGGTTCGCGACTGCTTATTCAAGTCCCCTTTGTATTTTCTCCTTTTATTATTAGATAGATATAGCTCGTGTGCACTACGAATGAGATGACCTGTTTTAGACAGTCGCTTGTTGCGTTTTGAATATCAAGGTCTTGATATTGTTACTCTTCTGTTTTCGTGTTATTTGTGTTATTTGTTCATCCAAGTACATTATGTAGCCTTATTTAGAAGCTGAAACTTGTCTGTTGAGTTTCCGTCCACAACAATTTGGTTATAACTAATTGTTGGACACTTCATTTAAGCTCAGTTATCCTGTGACAACATTCTGGGCTTAGGTGCTGTAAATGATGATCTTACTCGGATTCCCCTTCAGGACATCTAAATGGATGATGCAAATTCGAGTTTCTGATGCCCTTATGCCCAATTATATGTAGATCATTTAGTTTCTCTTTCCATTTCTAGTGTACGATAAAGAACAGGTCTGAATTATACCGTAGTTTCTTGAACTCATCCATTGGGATTTCGGATTCTGGTTGTAGGACTGATTTGTTTCTACTGTTTGATTGTTTGGGCATTGTAGAATGAGGATGGAACAAAGGTTGAATACAGGGTTTGGAACCCCTTCCGTTCCAAGTTGGCTGCTGCTGTGCTTGGTGGTGTTGACAACATCTGGATTGTAAGTTGATTTGCGTATCTTGAATGTGCAGAAGTTCTATTTGCTTTCTTTCAAATAGAGTATGCATCGATGTTATATCTGACGATTTGTTAATACGTTTAGGCTCCTGGTACTCGTGTCCTATATCTTGGTGCTGCTTCTGGCACAACTGTTTCTCACGTGTCTGATATCGTAGGACCGGTGAGCTCTCTATCACAACTGATTCTTGACATTGTTTAGTCTGTTGTCTTAAGAATTTGGTTGCTGTTGCAGGATGGACTGGTCTATGCTGTTGAGTTCTCTCACAGGAGTGGAAGAGACCTTGTCAACATGGCAAAGAAGAGGACCAATGTTATCCCCATTATTGAGGATGCCAGGCACCCGGCAAGGTACCGGATGCTGGTTGGCATGGTTGATGTTATCTTCTCTGATGTTGCACAGCCAGACCAGGTATTCCTATCACTTCCTTGCAGCCTGGTGTCTAAATGACTGGACTGTCACTCAAAGCTTACCCTTGTTCTAAGCCTTTCTGTTCTCTTGATTTTGATTTGGCCAATATTGGGCTTAGCAAATGATGAGCATACTCGGATTCCCCTTCAGGACATCAATTGGATGATGCAGATTCGAGTTTCTGATGCCTGTTGTGCTCAATGCCAAACTTTATCTTTATTGTTTTTGCTTCCTTTTCTATTTTCTTGTTTTGCTTTAATGATTCTTGATGTTTCTTGCACCCAGTGCTCCTTTTGCATTTCTGTTTCTTCTGTTTGCTTTCTTTATTATGTTGCATTTGGCGATCCAGCCTTGTTTTTTTATGGACTTTCAGAATTCTATGCTATAATAACACATTACTTGTAGTTATTTGTGCACACATTGTTATTGATCATAATTTGTGCACACATTTGTTATTGATCATAGGTATCATTTTCTGTTCGATGTCATCTGGTGCCGACTTTGATTTTGTCAATTTATACAATTTGTAACTGATAATCTGATAGTTAGGAGTCAACCGCCTTTGCCCCATTTGGACCATTGGAATTTAGAACAGTTTGTTGCTAGATGGGTTTATAACACTATTTAGTGTCAGTTTGTTTTTGAGATAGAACAGTAACATTGTCAGCACCACCTTAATTTGGCCATGCAACTGTGCCTTGTCTGGTGCTGTTCAGTGTGCAGTTTGACTGAATCTGGGGATCCATGAGATACGTAGGAGTTCTTAGTTTTGTATTCATACACACTAGAAATTTCTCAATGTGAGGGAAATTGTAACACGTGGTTTACAGCTTTTAAACATTGTGTGATTGTGTTATCCTGCAGGCTAGGATCTTAGCCCTTAATGCTTCATACTTTTTGAAGAATGGAGGCCACTTTGTCATTTCAATCAAGGTATCAGGAGTTGTTATTTGTCATTTTAATTCTGTATCATCTGTCTTATATAGATAATCATGGTCTGCATTGATCTAAACAAGAACAAAATATTTTGCTCAGGCGAACTGTATTGACTCCACCCTGCCCGCGGAGGCCGTGTTTGCTGCTGAAGTGGAGAAGCTCAAGGCAGATCAGTTCAAGCCTGCTGAGCAGGTTACCTTGGAGCCCTACGAGCGTGACCATGCCTGTGTTGTGGGTGGTTACAGGATGCCCAAGAAGCAGAAGGCTACCTCTTAGATCTGAATCGGTGCCTGTCCCTACCAAAGAATGCTATATGTTGTATTGGGGTGACAAGAAACTTTGAAGTATTAGGGTTCTATATAGCATCTACTATGTGTACGGTACCTGCTGCAGTGTTGCTGGTTTAACGGCAGTTTTTTTGTTGATGAAAAACGTTTGAGCCATCAGCTTTGATTTGTTGCTCTTGTTTCTTGAAGTCACGGACTGAGTTATCTTCCGTTCTGGGCATAACGGATTCGACATACTCATCCTGCTCTCGAGGAGTAGGGGAAGTTGCCAGATTTAATGCTCCATTAAATCAGAGAGAGGCACTCGTTGCTTGTATTAAGCTGCACTCTAGGGAAGTTGCCATATTTAAGGTTACAGTTTATACGACGGTAGTTACATTTGAGCCAGAGTCTATGCACTTCCTCCGTCATAAGTGTATATCTCGTTCTCTGAGGAGTTAAATATTTTTAAGTTTAATTAAATATATATAAAAATTTATTAATATTTATCATATGTAATATATATCATCAGATTGAGCATGAAATATATTTTTATAATATATTTATTTATTTGTAGATGTAAATATTGATATTATTTGATATATTTTTAGTTAAAATTAAAAAATTTTGACTTTTCGAAAAGCGAGATGTGTATTTATTCGTGGATAGAGATAATAACACATAAGTTCCGTCGAGGACAGCTACATAGCAATGTGGCACCTTGGTTAAATGTTCAAACGCTCTTGTAGGACGCGATTGCTTCGGTATGTAAAAGATCGACAAAACATAACAAATGTTCCTTCTCCATTCTTCATGGCCACAAAGGTAGCCTGCTTCAAAGAACCGATCGCTCGGGAAGTCGGGAGTAATATAAACCGATCGCTCGGGAAGTCGGGAGCTATGAAAGTTCTTTGCCCCGTTTGGTTCGGTGAGTTAAAATTTAACTCCCATGACATCAAATGTTTGGACACATATCAAATAATAAATATATACTAATTACAAACTAAAATAAAACGAAAATACCAACATATATGTTAAACTTTAACACCTCAACCAAACACACTGAAACCCTGAAAAACCTAAGCCCCTCAGCTCCCGAGAACCTAACACATACGAGCTCATCTTTGGCAAGGATGGCCAAGGAGGAAGGAACGTAATGTTCATGGGCCATGGGGTAACTGACCCGGGGGGGAACGCACTATGTTGGTAGTCGCCCATTGGAGTTTGCGATGTTTACAACTTAGCTTCACTGGTGAACTGTTTTTTTTTTCCCTTTAGTTCCATAATAAAGCAACTTTACCAATGAGATGAACCTAAATTTGTTTTTAAAAAAGTTTAGTAAAACAGCTTCTCGGAAAAAAAAATAGTACTGTGTGTGTGAGAGAGAGAGAGCACATAGGAGAAGCTTCAATTAGGAAATTGTGCCTTCGAAGGAAAACTAAAAGAAACAGCTTTTATATAGGGAAAAAAATATCAAGACCTGTCTAGAAAAAGAAATGGTTTTGCAAAAGCAAAAACTGCCCGCCAGCGGGTGCTGGTACTGTTGGGCCTGAAAATCTATGGGCCCAACCCAGCCCAAGGTAAAGGAGATGCCGTTCCGTCCGGGTGGGGTGGGGTGGGGTGGGGTGGAAAGAAAACGTCTCCGCACGCAACGCCCACAATGTCATTTGGATTTGGATTGCTTTCCCCACCCCACCTCCGTCTCTTGCCGACCTCCGCGACTCCACCTGAGAGGAGAGGAGAGGAGAGGAGAGCAAGCAACCGCCCCCGTCCCCTCCCTCCTCGCTGGTACGCGCGCCTCCGCTCCGATCCCCCGCCTCCCGCCCCTTCCCTTCTCTTCCCCAATCAACTGTGAGATCGGTTGTGGTGTGGGGTGGTGTCGATCCCCTCCCCCTCCTCGTCGGGGTCGGGGTTTGCCATGGGTTGACCCGGCCTTGTTAGATTGGTTGAAGCCGCACCCGACTTGTTTTGATTTATTTATTTATTTACTTTTGTCTAAATATTACTAGTATATACATACAGTTCCACGGACGTGGTCTTGCGATTTTACATACTCAAATTTAAGTCGGGCTTCTGCCAGAGTGCCAGTTTCATTTTCCATCTCTTAATTACTAATATTAGTACTAATGTCGGGCTTATTCGTCGGCTGCAAGTGAGTGTGAAAAAAAATAATATTTATGCTAACCCTACCGCAGTTGCTCTGTGCTTGATGGACACACAAACAAGCATAAGTGGTGTGCCATATCATTCGGCCTTTTGCTCGAACCACGATTTGGCACTCAGTAGTACAGTACTGCCGGTTCTAGTGACAGTCCAGAGCGTTTCTTTTCCCTTGCCTTCGTTGGTACATGCAACATGATGATGCCTCAACCAACTGCACTGGCACCGCCATTATTTTTATTTGTCGGACAATTGACTGGAGTACTGGACTCCATTTGTCTTGTAGTTTCCTTTCTATTGTTATCACTATTTAACTCTGCAGTTTCCTGGGATTGTTTAACCACTTGTGAGTCGTGACAAATCACCTGCCTAAATTGGAGTTCTAATTCTCAAGTAAAAGCCTGCCCCCATCAAACAATGATTTCGCTGATGTCTGTGCTGTGCTGTACTCTACTGCTGAGGCTGTGCATGTTCCATTCTCTGACCTAAATTAATTTTATGCATTCATTCTAACCTTATGTAGTTTGCTTCACCGCTTTAATAATCGCAGGGAAGATGGAGCCTGGCCAGAGCGGTACTGAGCAGACCTCTCCACGCGGGACTGATTGGGAAGTCGTGCAACTG
The DNA here is from genome assembly GCF_000003195.3 of Sorghum bicolor. Classification (NCBI taxonomy): domain Eukaryota; kingdom Viridiplantae; phylum Streptophyta; class Magnoliopsida; order Poales; family Poaceae; genus Sorghum; species Sorghum bicolor. The sequence continues at coordinate 67,858,492 of NC_012873.2, forward strand.
ACTGCATCAGCATACGCGGCCGCGCCTGCTCCGAGGAGACCTGAACCTTCCGAGGAATCCGAAGCTAAGAAATATGGCGCAAAAGGGGACGATTTAGCCGCTGGGCTACTCATGTCTGGCCACTTCTCGGTGTCTCAGAGTGAAGTTGAAAGCCTCCTTGTAGGCGCTGACAGCAAAGAACCTCCCAAGGAGCTTAGCAGCCCAGATGCAGTTTCCAATGAGGGGGATGGTGAGAAATACCAAGAAACCTGCAAGCATAAGCTGGAGGATGACGTCCCCAGCATTCCATCCTTCGACAAAGGGAAGGATGTTTCCTTGGGTGATATGGCGTTTGATGATGGCAAGGCATTGAAAGGCATGAGTTTGGTCGGGGAAGAACCGGTTGGGTTCTCGTCGCCTATTTACAGCTCAATTGAGGCTGAAAATGAGTTAAGTTGGTCAGCTACAGAGAGTAGGAATGATAAGAAAACTGAGGAGCCTACTCTGCATAACTTGAGCCCCATAACCGGTTCATCAAAGGTTGTTCCATCTGATGAGCAGAGCGAACCTGCTGGTTCAGGCCCACGTGAAGCATGGTGGAAGCAGCAGCTTTTGTCCCTGTACAAGAATGCAAAGGAAAGTAATAATTTCTGGCCTATTGTCGCGACCGCTGCTGCCTTGGTGGGCCTGGCATATTTTGGGCGGCGCTGGCATAAGGGCAAGCTGCAGTTTCAGCTGGTCAAAGTACCGCCTTCTAGCAACAAGGAGGTAATTGCAAAGCTCACCTTTTATTTCTAGCAACAAGAAATAGGAAGCGAGTCAATCATGTCATAGGAGCACCCTAGTCCTAGTGAAACTGTTTGGAAAATACATTACAAAGGAAAGTTGTCACCATAGCATTATGTTGATCCTTGTCTGATTATGTCTATCATAGTTACTGAACTTATAACCAAGTTCTCGCAACGTACTTGATATGAGCATATAATTAATTAATTATCAACCTACATTTCGATATCTGTTTGCAAAATAGGCCTACTATGAGTCTAGATGTTAAATTTCTGGCAAGGACTAAGTAGCTGTGGAGTATGTCCAGTTGAATTTGATGCCCATGGGTTATATAACCATTCTAATAGTTTGCTGTGGTGTGGGGTTGGACTTCTGTTGGTACTTGGTACTGTTGTTCTGCCATCGTACAACTGCGTCAAACCAGCTTGTTGGTTTGTTTTCTCTATTTTCTGATATTGTTTCTTGTTAAGTTGCACTTGCCAGCAATGAGAATTTCACTACAAATGGGCATCTTGCATGCTGCAGCTCCAGAATTTTGGAATGTGTGGATTGTCTGAACTCTGAAGTCCTGCCTTATCTGTTTACTAGCAAGCTCGAGTATCTGTTTACTGGCATGCTAGTGTTTTGTGCCATGGTAGCTATTTGTTTTACTTTTTTTTTTCAATTATATATGGTGCCTGCAAATGCTAATGAATGCAGACTCTTGTTTGTGTTTCAGAAAATCAGTGATGCTGTTGGTCCATTAAACCGTATCAAGGACATTCTTGTTGCTGGCAGCCACCCAAGTCAGGGTATCCATGGGCATGCCCGTGCAAGCTGAATGTCATCAGTCTGTGATCCCATCAGCATCCTGAATCCATAATGTATCGCTTGAGAATCGGCTCAAAATGAAGACAATCCATAGGGCAAAACTGGAGCAATGGTCCAAGGATTGAGGATGTTTATGCAAACGCAAGTATGTTTGGTGGCTATGTAAATTCCAAAAGTCCTTTTGGGTATGTAAATATATGAGTTTAGTGTGATTGCTTTTCTTTTGGTCATCTCATGGAACCTCTGCTGGTTTCGTTGTTGCTATCAACTACTGTACCCACCGTATAACTGTCCGGTTCGCTCATGCATGCATATATGATATGAATATATGATGGGGGCATGGTATGAGTGAATTTTATTTCACCTTTATGTTTGCTGCTACTGTGAAGGTAGCCGATTGTAGCCCCTTGTATATTTTCTGCTGTAGAGTTGACCTGACGATCTTTTATTGTGGCTTATGAGGTGGTGATAGCTGGGGTAGCATAGCATATGACTGTTCTCACTAATTTAATTTTAGGCCTTGTTTAGTTCCCTAAAAATTTTACAAAATTTTTCAGATTCTCCGTCACATCGAATCTTTAGACGTATGCATGGAGTATTAAATATAGATGAAAAATAAAAACTAATTGCACAGTTTGGTCGGAATTGACGAGAGAATCTTTTGAGCCTAGTTAGTCCATAAATGAATAATATTTGTCAAATACAAACGAAAGTGCTACTATTCATATTTTGCAAAATTTTTTGAAGTAAACAAGGCCTTATATTATATATATCGGCGTTGTTGGCTTGTGGACTTGTGGCCCTTGGCTCGCACAAAAGGTCATCTCGGCCTGCGTCAGCTTATTTCTAGATAGCTTGTGAATAAGCAAAGATGTTGATCATCAGATGTACTATGTGCCTATGGAAATATATGATACAACCATACCCTACATGATTGTATTTTTGAACGACGGGTCAGCAGAGGAGGCCTCTATTTATTTATTTATTAGTAAATTTGTCGGTGCGTTGTAACGGAGTTACGTAGGTATCTGAACTACTTGTGGCTTAGACATTCATGCAATGATCGCGTCATTTGCTTCAATTTGTATTGAAGGATGCGTGCAATAAATAGCCACGATCGAAAGCATGATGATATCTAGGCTCTGTTTGGTTCCACCAACTAAATTTTAGCTAGCTAAACTTTAGTCACTTTAGTAGCTAAAGTTCCAAACACATTGACTAAAAAGAGCTAAAATAGTTTAGTTCCATTAATCACCCAAGAGTAGCTAAAATAATTTTAGCTAGCTAAAATTTAGTTGGTGGAACCAAACAGGGCCCTAGTGTTGGGAGAGGCGAGCGGGCGAGCTGCCAATCGGGTCGGGGTTGAGCAAGTGGGCTTTGTGGTTGGATCAAAATAGGATAGATCAGACCCAAAAAAATTGTAAAGAGATTATGGTTTTTTGCGATTTTAGGACGCAAGAACAGAGTAGTCGCTCGCGGACGCAATCCGCGCGGCTCGGCTGGCTGGTAGCATGCTCGCGGGCGAGCACCTAGACGCGGAGACTATATGTGTGTGCGTATATTTAAGTCGAGAATAAAAGAGATCCGGAGCAAATGTTGTAATCAGGCTGCATACGGATGAACGTTGATGATTGTGTCGTACGAAACAAATGTGGCAAGATTATTGTTCGCTTGAGCTTATCAGCGGAATATTCAGCAGTGTTTTTCTCTCACAACAAATCAGTCAACAGTATTTTCTGTCATAACTTATCAACCAAACGAAGAGAGGCATAATATCAAGTCTTTTTGGCTTATCAGCAGTTTTTTTGGTATTTGGTATATGTATAAAATAGAGAGGTATAAATTATATTATATTCCTTTTATATTTGATTAGAATTCCTATTTCAAATTTAGGAATTAGAGATATTTATTTAGTTTAGGATTTCTAGCTATCCATATATTACCTTAAGACAGTGTATATATTTAAATTGGACTCCGTATCATCTTTAAACGTGAGTTGTTGCACCATATGAGCACGAATCTAATATGTTTTGGAATCGAACTCTATCTCACGCCGGACAAGATCCATTTTAACTCGTGTGAGCATGAGTTATATATATATATATATATATATATATATATATATATATATATATATATATATATATATATATATATATATATATAAAAGTCTGAATAGAAAAAACTCTTTATTGTTCGGTAGTTAAAAAAAACGGACCAAACAAATGGATGGATGAAAAAAGAGTGTAAAGTTTTACCTCTTTATTATTAAGGTATAGATATAGATAAATATATAATATGTATAAATTTAAACATCTCCAAGAGTAAGCTCACTCGCTAAATCATCATTTGGATTAGAAAGAGTTATTTATGTAAAGATCACTATTTATATCTTTTCACTCTCTAATATTCTTTTCTATATATCTTGTATTCTTGTGTGCACCATAGAGAGTCATTGTCGTTTCTTTTATCTTTGGCTAACAAGAAATCCAAAATAGAAGATGACTTGGATAACCAAATAAAAAATTTTAAAAATATAACTCTTTTGAAAAAAGATTTACCGTGACCTTTTGAAAACACCCTCCGAGGCGGGCAGGAATTCTAACCGCCTCGGTTAATGCCAGGCATTAACCGAGGTGGTCATTTTCTATTAACCGAGGCGGTTACAATAACTGTCTAGCAAAATATATTAACTGAGGCGGGCACCCTTTAAATACCTGCCTTGGTTAATATATATTAACCGAGGCGATCATTCTAACGTAACCGCCTCGGTTAATCATTAACTGAGGTGCGCATTTTATCCATAACCGCCTCGGTTAATCAGGCTCAGCCAAAGCCCAATTGAAGCCCACCACCATATCAGACTATATATACAACACCTAAACCCTAACTCACCTCATCCACACTCCCTCAGCTCCCTCAGCCTGTGCGGCGCCTCTCTCCCTCTCGCAACCTCTTCTTCTCCCACCGACGCCCACCTCTTTTCTCCCTCCCTTCTTCCCTTCCCGTCCACCTCTCTCCCTTCCTCTTACCCTTCGTGGCCACCTCATCCCTCCCTCTCTCTCACGAGGAGGAGGCACTCCTCTGGCGTGGATGAGCAGCACCCCTCCTGGCCTTGGGCGAGCAGCACCACCTCAAGGCTCACGAATCTCCTGGCCTAGGCGAGCAGCACCCCTCCGGTGGACTCAAGCTGCGCGGGGCCTGACCATCTCCACCGCCTTCGACGACGACGACCAAGCGGATATGGCGGATCTCCACCGCCTTCGACCATCCCCACCCCAACAGCGGCGTCACTACTCCTCCCTCACCCTAGCACCGCAAATCTGGCGGATCCACCCTCAGGGCTCACGGATCTAGCGGATCCAGCCTCAAGGCTGGTGGATCTGCCAAGCTCACCGGCAAGAACGCTAGATCCGGCCTCGACGAATGGAGGAACGACAGCGGCGCGGGCGTGGATCCAGCGGCAGTGGTGGGGTCGCGTGGATGGGTTTGCCGGGCCCATGGATGGGCTTAGTGGGCTTATCCACGGGGTTTTTCTTTTTTTTTGTTATTTTTGTTTGATTTACCGAGGCGGGCAACAAACCGCCTCGGAAAAGGCCATATTAACCGTGACCTTTTATCCGAGGCGGTTGCAAAAACCGCCTGGGTTAAGAGATTTTGCCCGCCTCGGTAAACAAATATTGTAGTAGTGAATCCAAAATAGATGATGACTCCGATAACCAAATAAAAAAAATTAAAAATATTTTTTTATCAAAATCGCTATTCCCAGTAATTAGAAACGATATAATATGAAGACTAGCTCCTAAAGCGTAGCAAAAAAAAGGAAAAAAAAACAAGGCTCTTAAGCCCAAGAAAAGGATCTCCATCCCCTACATGGTTGTATTAACAGACAGGACTAAACATCTCCATCCCAATACAATCAACAGTCGTGTTTTGTTTTTCTTTGTGCTTATTAATCTGCTAGTGGCACGGTGGTTATGATCCTCCAATTAGCAGAGGCCAGCTACTCATCATAACAAATAAGACAGATTAGAGAGAGAAAAAAAGCAGGCAAGGCCGTGCTGCTTCATTAAACTAGCTACTAGTAGTTGGAGAGCTCATATCCCGTAGTATTTCATAGTAGTTCGATTAGGCTTTGTTTAGTTTAAATTTTTTTTCAAGATTTCTTATCACATTAAATCTTTGGACATATCCATAGAACATTAGATATAGATAAAAAAATAACTAATTATATAGTTTGTTTGTAATCTGTGAGACAGATTTTTTGAGACTAGTTAATTTATAGATAGACAATAATTGTCAAATGCAAATGAAAGTAATACTACAGTAACCAAACTCAAAAAAAAATCGAACTAAACAAGGCCTTAACTGCCGAGGTTATGCATGTGGGCATGTGGGTGGTTGTGGACTTGTGGTGGACTGGTGGTGTTGGTGCGGGGTCATCTCCTTCACACACACAGGCTGACAGGCAGGTTCAGCTCATTCTCATTTCTCAGCATCAGCGGCGGGCGATGCTGATGGCAACAAGCAACCGAACCAACTACTCACTCCATCGCAAATTACAAGAGTCACAACATCTTAAGTTTGATCAAATTTATATGATAACATAATAACATTTATGATATCAACTAAGTATCATTAAGTTTTCATTAGTTATATTTTCATAGTAATATCTATTTAATGTTATAAATATTTTTATTTTTTTTTATAATAGTAGTCAAACTTAAGATGCTTTACTAAAGATTCTTGAAATGATTTATAAATTGAGATGAAGGGAGTACGTATATACAGACCCAAACAGAATGCTGCTAAGCTCAAGGGGTCAGGCCAGGCCTGCACGATTTGAACCGATTTTTCTTTCAAGGGGAGACAAGGTGGACAGTATTTATCCTCCACAAATGAGTACTAATAGAGGAAGAGCAAAACTAGGAGACCATTCCTTATTTGTCATCAAGAGTTAAGAGTGGTATTCTATTTGCCACTCAGAAAATGCTCTCCATTCCTTGTAAGGAAGAGTCAGGAGCCCGAATTTGGTTAAACCGACGGTGATGAAATTATACTGAATAGACAAGGGTGCTTTGGGTGTTATGAAAAAAATGACATCTTATGCTTTATGGTCTCAAACCAAACAAGCAGTGATGGTAGTTAGGAGGTAGTAGCAGATAAGAAAGAGAAGGGATTCAATAGCAAAATGACACCGATTTAACTTCTAATGGCAAATAAGAAACTTTCTCCAAATGTACCTCTAATTTAAGGGCTAGCCTAAATTAACCAAAAAAGGGACAATTATCACTACATCGTTGAACACGTAAAGGACAAACACACAGAAACAAACCATTTAAGTAGCATAGCCTATTCATGACATATACCCTAATAGCTAGAATAGAACTATTTGAGTAGCATAACCTATCGACGATATATACCATTACAGCTAGAATAGAACTATCCATGATCATAGAAAATGGTCTAAACTAGCACATGCATTAAGATAAATACTCAATAAAGTCGGCTCCACACTTCAAATACATACAATTTTGTTTTTGTTGTTATTATTGTTGTTGTTATTATTATTATTATTACTATTATTATTATTATTATTATTTATTTATTTATTTATTTGAGCTCAATGAAGTCTGCTCCACACTCAGGGCCCAAATGGTCTGCCCGGCCCGGATCTGTCTATAGTCCTGTAGGCTGCCTCTTTTTTTTTGTTTTGTTTTTTTTTTCCTCTCCCTTTTTCCATTCCATCACCCCAGCGTGCGCGCTGCACTCTCTCCCTACCCTGTTCTCTCTCGTGGCGACGGCGACGACTGGGCGGCCGTCGCTGCCGCCCTACGCGCCAGGCGCCAAGGTCTTCTTCGGCCCCTTCGTCGGCGACGAGCACCACCAGGTACGCCCACCCCTTGGCCTTCCCTTCCTGCTGTGCGAAACCGACCACGCAAACCCTAACCGACTATTTATATTCGGATCTGATCCAACTACGAGTGTATATGCATGAATTTTGCCTACTAGCTTCGATCGATTTGCAAAAATTATCGGGTGCTGTTCTTCACCGGGTTCTCCCCTGTGCGCGGGGACCCTACCGATCGGAATTCTGCTAACTCCGTTCCTCCATGGCTCGATTAGGTTCCTCGTCTCCGGCGCGCAGTGCAAAGCGGATCGATCTCAGTTCAGCACGGACCTTACGACTTGACACCCAAGGTATGGAATTTCGGGGGGTTGCGTCTGTAATCCATTTTCCCGGTGCCTTTCCTTTGACTAAAGCACGAGTTCCCAACCTTGCTGGCTGATTCAATCTCTTTGGTTTTGTGGACGGTGGTGATCGGACTCCAGGGCTGGATCATGTTTCTTCAAGTGTAAGAGCTTGGATCTCGTAGGTCTGGTTCAGTCCCTGGACTGGGAAGAACCGTGCTTGCTCCTTGCCGCTGCAATCATGCAGAGCGGGGGCGAGATGAGGCCTGTGCACAACAGCGTCGATACAGTGAACGCTGCTGCTGTTGCCATCGTCACCGCGGAGAGCCGCACACAGCCTCCTGCAGAACCGGTTCGTGCTTACATACCTTATCACCACATTTTTTTTATTGACGTTAGAAGCTAGTGATGTCCTGCATGGCTTTTAGTTGGATGGCTTGTGTGTAGCTTCCTTTAATGATTGCGTAGCTGAATCAGCTTTGTACGTGCCGAGTTTGCGGTGTAACGGTTATGCTTAATCATCAGTGGCTGCTTGTTGTTATATGCATGGCAACAAAAATTACGTCTCGTGTCATGGAGCGTTTCTTGCATGTACTTCGGTAGGTATTTGATGTTATTATTGGAGTTAGTAACGGAAGTATGTTGTCGTGTAGTCAGGCTTTCTAGGTTTTGGTTATCAATAAGTTTGTCAGGTATTTAGAGTGTAGATAGAAGACTTAGATGCATGGATTTTCCATTCAATGGTATTGCACTTTAGTTTATTTTAGTTTTATACATAGAGTGCAACAGTAATTAGTGGAAAGTTGTAATTTTGGGACTGTGTCAGTGTTCGAAACTACATGCTTATGTCACTGATTGAGTGGTTAGTCTTTTTTTTCTCCATAAATATATTTTCCATAGGTTTTTGGTGTTACAAAGGGAAATGAATGTTTACAGAACTTGGCAAGTGAAAAGAATAGAAGAAAGCATCTGTTTTGTTCTTGCATTCTCCACTTTGCTCTGGGGGGTTGGGGATATTGCTCAGTTGGTAGATCCTGCACTTGCAACTGGGTTGCTGTGATTTATGGGTTTGGCTGTATTTTCCAGGCTGTGGACCTGATGATTCTTGCTAGAACCAGAAAGTTTTTCTTATCTTTGGTGGTATAGATGCAGCTGTAGAATGTTGATGTTGGTCTATTCATTTGTATATCCGCTTTTAGTATCCATGAAGGAAAAAAAATGTGGGCTATACCCTTCGCCTAGTTAGGTTTGTTAATTTTCTTTTGCTATACTATTTTGGAAGTGCATGCTCTGTTTTTTCATCAAGAAACTTTATAGGAACTAGAAAGCATTACATTTTTTGTGGAACTTCGACACATGCTCTGTTTTTTCATCAAGAAACTTTATAGGATGTGTAGTACATTTGACATGTACACATTGCCTTATTTGTACCTCTTCTGTTTCAAAGGCATCCGAGCATACCCAGCTTGCTTTGAGGGTCTAGTACACCTTGTCGCCTTTGGAAACCAATGGTTTGTACAGTCCAGGCACTGAGAGTATGGCATGAAAAAGGCATTGTTAATAGCAAGAGATTGCCTCAGAAAAGAAAGGGGGGTAGTTGAAATGGTCAAATTGATTTATTCATTGGACTACATGGGACAAGAAGATGCTTTCTTTGCTGGCGATATGCCACCAGCTGTTTGTTTCTATTTTTAAATCCCAACTTTAGGTACTATTGTTTACCCGCCCGCCCTCTTTCAGCTTGATTGTTTTTTAGGGCATGTGATTCAAACCCATGATTGTTGCTCTCCAGAGTTCTTGAACGGTACCTTGCAGAACTGGCTATCATTTTGTGGATTATACATTGTAAACATTAGAGTTTATCTTATAATTTTAGCCTGTGTTCTTTCTTCATCCACTGCAAATAACTCTGGTGTGTTCTTTTTAGCTGTGGTGATTTCATTTGCCTTTTCTTTTAATGTTGGGTGCAGCAAAATAGCACACAGACATTTGATTGATTCGCTGAGATATTTTGTCTGATTGGACAAGTCGTGCTGCAATCTGATTGATGATTACATTACACATAGATCTTTTATTCTCTCATTCATATGCAGTGCAGAGTCATCTCATTCTGATTCTTGATTTCATATCATCACCAAGTTATGCTTCTTTCTGTGTTAACTGCTCCTTTTTGTTTGCAGAGAAGGAAATGGGCTGATCGGTTGAGTGCGTACTTCTGCTTTGGATCCCAGAAGAATGGCCGGCGGATGCGTGTCAACCATGCTGCACTTGTCCCAGAACCTGCACCTCAAAGGACAGATGCACCTGTAGCAGAAATTCCGAACCACCCACCGCCTCCTGTGTTCCCCTTTGTGGCACCTCCATCCTCTCCTGCTTCTTTCCTTCAATCAGAACCCACATCAATCGTACAATCACCAAGGGTTGGAGCTCCACCTTTTTCGCCCCTCTCACCAAATTCCCAATCCCCCGCGGGGACGCCATCCATCTTTGCTATTGGGCCATATGCACATGAGACACAACTAGTTTCACCTCCAGTGTTCTCGGCCTTCACAACTGAACCATCAACTGCCCCTTTCACTCCTCCTCCGGAGTCTGTTCATCTGACGACCCCTTCCTCTCCGGAGGTTCCATACGCAAAGCTTCTGACCTCGATCAACAACAGCAAGAATGGTGAAACTGGTGATCTTCAGTCATATCCAAACTACCCAGACAGCCCAATTGGTCGCCTGATATCTCCAAGCTCGGGTTGTTCTGGCACTTCCTCCCCATTCCCTGACCCTGAGATGCTGGCTTCCTCACGCAGCGCTTTACACTCGTTCCCAGTTCGTGAGCCACCTAAGATATTGGATGGTGAGGGCGTTGCAACACAGAAGTTGATACCTCGCCATATGCGCAATGGTGGGTCCCTCTTGGATGGCCACATCACAGCAGCTGTACCAGTTGTTGACTTCTCTGCCCGACTTCAACCCAATGAGCATGCTATGGATCATCGGGTATCGTTTGAGCTGACTGTCGAAGATGTCGCACGCTGCCTAGAGAAGAAGACTGCAATTTCTGGGGATTCCAGCACGGCATCTTTCCACCTTGCGCCTACCAGCAATGGTGATCACCACAGAGAATCTAATGAGGCAAGGGCAGGGCTATACGTTGACGAAACATACCATGACTTGCCTGAGAAAGCAAGGCGGTCCCTATCCCTGCGCCTGGCCAAAGACTTCAACTTCAACAACGTCGACGTTGCTAATGTGGAGCCAAGCGTGGGATCTGACTGGTGGGCGAATGAGAAAGTTGCTGGGATGACATCTGAGCCAAAAAAGAACTGGTCCTTCCACCCGGTGGCTCAGCCTGGGGTGAGCTAACCTTTGCACTGACCATAATAATCTTTTACAGGATGAATCAATTAGCTTCTTTTACTTCTGCTTGAGTGCTCGATTCAGCAGGTATGACTGTGGGGGGGATGCCAACTTGTGCTAAACATGCAGTTAGTGGTAATTCTAAATTTAGATAGTATAAGTAATCGGATGTCCGTCTAATATCGTCATGGGATACTAAAGGTTTATTCTGGGGGGTGTTTGGATGTAACAAACCGCAAACTCTTTGGTTTAGGGTCGGTCGGAACTGTCTGTGTGTCTCTTGTATCCTGTGTATGTACTGACTTGTCGTCCTGATACCGGTGCTGTGTTGTGTATGTACATAATAAAGTGGTTTTAAGTTAAAAGGGTACAACTCTTTCCTTTGATAAGTTGCCAGATGTCTGTGATCGTTACCCTCCGCGCCCGTAATCTGCCCTGCTGCACCGTTGGTAGCAAATCAAATTTGTTGGTGCTCCCTCCTTTCAAAATCTATTCTACATTATAAGACATTTTATTATTTGTAGATACATAAGTTCTGCTATATGCATCTAAATATGCAATTATGTCTAGATATATAGTAAAATCAATGCATTTAGAAAAGCAAAAGTAAAAGCGTCTTATAATTTGAACTGGATGGAGTACTATTCATCTGCCAGCGCTACTTTTCAGCTATAAAAAAATGTTTTTTTTTTCTTATAACAAATCAGCATTTTTAGTCACGAAACATTGTTTTTCTTTTACAATAAATTAGTATCAAAATAAGGTAGCCGAACAGTATCTGTTCATTTTCTATTACGATTTGCGAATCAAAGGTGAAGTGAGAAGAATGGTGGGGATTTTGCATCCGTACCAGAGATTACAGGGTCCCCACCCACGGTGGACAGAGCTGAAGGTGGTTCTATATAAAAAATCTCAAGATGACAGGGGAGAGTTTGAGTACGTATTTTGGCCAGGCCTGACGGGCAATAATTGCTTTTGCTGCAAAAATATCATGGCGGGATTGGCCATCAGTTTTGATTACCGTCGACGAGATGACACGCACCCATCTTGTCTAGTTCATACGTAGTACATACAATTCATTCATTCCGAAACCCTAATGATATACGCTACCAGCTTTAGCAATAACCAAGAAAGAAATGTGCAGCTAATGAACTTGCCCGCCAAGTGCCAAACCTCTACAAGATAAAAGATTAGGCTGGCGTAACAATATACGTACAGTTCCTCAACAGCTATGGCTATCGAGACATATAATTTTGTTTTCACACACCAGGCTCCTGATTGTACGTAATACACGAAGAATACTGAAGAAATCACGAAATTGGTCAATCAAATTAAAAATAAAAAAGCTGGGCGTAATTAGGGGGGACATGAGATAGGATTTGGAGTGTGGATAATGATGAGCTAGCTAGACAGGTTGGAGCCTAGGACGGATCCGTCACCAACCCCGTCCCCTCCCATTTCCTAATCAATTAATAATTTAAGCTACTGGCCGGCCTCTTCTTCCCATCAGCCGCCGTCGCCTCACCGCCGGTGCGTGCATCACACCTCTCCGTCGCCAGGCCCGGCGACCGGCCTGGTTAGACGTTGTTTCTTCTTCTTTGTTGTCGTGGATCAATCATTGTGTGCCGTGCCGATGGATGTCAATTAGCAGCTCAGCTGGATTGGTCATTGAACTGAGCGTGCATGATGCGTGCAAGTGCAGCCAAACTGACGATCGAGTGGCTCACCGGGCACCAGCGATCAACTTCCTATCCCATGTCAGGTTGTCACACACACACCGGCCTATAGATACGTACATCCATACAGTCTTCTCTCCAATTATTAGTGATACGAGCACGACATCATCCCTCTAGTGTGTATGGTGTACGATCGTCTCTACCAGGTCAAAGTATACATTTCAGATACCGTATATACATTAGCTACAGCTCAATTTATTAACCGCGTCGTCTTTGATTTTGGTACCGTTTACATATCATGTTCTAAAGAAAAAACACTCCACGTGAAGCCCAATTTGGTCCCTCAGTTATCAAAGTAACCGCTTCAGTTCTCTATAAAAGTTTGGCCTTGTTTAGGCCCTGTTTAGATTAGAAATGAAAATTTTTTGGGTGTCACATTAGATATGTCGGGAGGGGTTTTTAGAAACTAATAAAAAAACAAATTACAGAAACTGCAAGACAAATCTATTAAGTATAATTAATCTATCATTAGTACATGTGGGTTACTGTAGCACTTAAGGCTAATCATGGAGTAACTAGGCTTAAAAGATTCGTCTCGTGATTTTCAACCAAACTGTGTGTCACACCCATATTTTAAGAACAAAATAGGATGTATAAAAGACTCATATGTGGCCCAAAAAGAGTCGCACACATAAGTAGACAAATCTCAAATGTACCGTTACAGTGTTTATTACATAACGAAACATAGTAAATCACATAGTCTCATACAAAGATAATAGCATAAAGTAAACAACGCTCTCGACGGAAGCTCCACACAGGGACACCGTTGACTGGTTGACTCCAAACCTAGTACTCATAACGGTAATCCTTATTCCAGTCATCTTCATTGTCATATCCTGAGGTGTTGGGAAATCGCAAGAGTGAGCACATATCGTACTCAACAAGTATAACCAGGGGTTCATGAGGCTCAAATAGCTGACACTGGTTTGACTGCATTTAGCTTTTAATAGTGGATAGCATATTCATAATTAAGTAGCAAATGTCAAGGTAACATAAATAATCCATTAATCACATGATCAAGTGTAAGCATAATTAATTCTTAGCATAAACGATAATCAAATGGACATAACAACTTAATAAGCTCATCGTCGGCGCAGCAAGAACCCCCAAGGCCGCTCATAACCGTGAGCACGGCTAGTATACCAGTTTTACACTCTGCAGAGGTTGTACATCTTTACCCATGAGTCATGATTTACCCTTTCGTCCGAGGTGATCAGCCTCTTAACCCACTTCCAAGGAAGGTCGGCAGGGATCACTATGAAGCCTTTCAAAAGTTCGTCTAACATGTTAGGGCCGCAAGGTTTCCTTTGCGCGCAGATATAGAGCCCCCCTTCCGATGGCACAATGACTCGCAGCCTATACACATACAGACAGAGGCCACACTATACCCAAAACGGTTCAGCCCCTCCGCCCTTTCGGGTAACCTCTAACAAGCTAGAAAAGGGCTTCATACTGAGCTAAAGCCAGAGCCATTATAGCCCTCATGGTTGCACTGTTGTCCCGGTGATCACTTACAGACAAGATCTCATATAGTTATTTGTCATCTTTTAACGTTCATTGAATAGCTATTAATCATCTTAAAATTCGCATCTTTTGAAATAGGGCTAAAATAATTTAATTATGTATTTTTGCGCTCATGAAAACATAGGAAAATAATTTTTTTCATCAAATTAAAATTTATCATAGGGTTTAGCAACATTGTTATGTATACATGCTGGTGCATAAGATTTGATGCAATGTTGCTTGTTTCCCGTTGTGTGTTGATAGTGAGAAAAGAATTTAAAAATGCGTTTAGTAGGTCGGTCTTTCTTCTTCGGCACACATTTATCTTTTTCTACCATCAAATTCCTTGTCTCTCAGCTCAAGATTTCATTCAGAGTCTCTTAGAATCTTTTCATTCAATCCTAAGTCTTTCCTTTCAATTTCTCGTCCATCAAGCAATCTCTATAAACTTCTCGTGAATTTTTCCGACCTTTTTTTTTGTGAGCATAATCTAATTTTTAGATGTCTCTACATGAGCTCAAAATACTTTAGTTGGGCTCCTCACGTTCTAAAGTGCCTCTAAGAATTTTCCTCAAATTTTGAAAGCCTTCGGAGTACTTTTCGGGACTTAAAAATCAAATTTAGACTTTACTGGAATTATTTTAATTTCAAAAATAATAAAATATCTCTTTTTAATGCTCACTGTCCATATAAAATAATTCTTGTAAATCTTAAAGAGCCAAACACGAGATTGAAAATAATATTAGGGTTTTATCCTCTACGCGCCGCCATCCAAGATCAATCTGTCGCTTATAAATTTCTGTTGGTGCCATCAATTGGCGACTCGACGTCTGCCAGGTCTGGAGTTCGAGACGGAGTTCCGCATCATCCAAATCGAAGGCCACTTGTATCGAGTTGAAATTGGTGCGTTTGTCCTGAAAACCAATGAACACGCCGTTCCCAGCAGCACATGCCAGATTGCCAGGCGGGGCAAAGAATCACTGCCGCCTGCTGCATTACTTTTTCATCCGTAAGGAATTTGGATTTCTTTTTTACGGTTTTGCACATAGATCGAGGGCTTCAAGTTGCAGATCGTGTGTTCCTGTGCATGGGTGGAGATTTGGTGAATTTTGTTACACGAGCCTCTTCCCTCCTACACGATGTAGCAGCAGCTGCTCCATGGCTGCAAGGCCATGTTCGGGAAGAACTTTACAGCAAAGGTAGAAGATGCAGTTATTTACAGTTTAGCCACTTCTCGTTTAATCCCCTGTCCGATTCGAGTAGTTCAAGTTGCGTTAGATTTATAACCATGAAAAATTCATGTTAATAATAATGTTTCACATGTCACGTATTTATTAAATAAAATATTATATTTCTTAATGTAGATGCAACTAGTTTTATAATTAAAATCAACTTAGTGTTTTCACACCAGATCATTTATAAACTTTTTATATTATTTTTACATGTTTGGTGTACTGTTCT
The DNA here is from genome assembly GCF_000003195.3 of Sorghum bicolor. Lineage (NCBI taxonomy): Eukaryota > Viridiplantae > Streptophyta > Magnoliopsida > Poales > Poaceae > Sorghum > Sorghum bicolor. The sequence goes on from NC_012873.2 coordinate 67,874,312, forward strand.
AATTGTAGCCTTGTTTGCTCCGTGTATGTTTTCTTCGATTGTTTGTGTGATCGATGATCGAGATTAGACGATGAGCAATCCTTGGTGAATCAGAGTGCTTCAGTGATCAAGATCAGAGCCTTGGACAACCAGTAAGACCAGCAAGATCAGCAAGAGCATATGGATCAAGGCAAGTATAACTTGGGATCATCCTTGTTATCTATTCACTTATAACTACATATATTTCATATGCATGCTATCAACTTGTCGACCTTAGCAAAATCATAGATGATTGTTACCTGGATTCCTTGTTACCTACTTGATATGCATTTGGTGTAGATGTGCTAGTGCTCGATATAATCCATGATCTTGTAAGATGATTAATAGCTATGCAATGAACGTTAAAAGATGACAAATAACTATATGAGATCTTGTCTGTAAGTGATCACCGGGACAACAGTGCAACTATGAGAGCCATAATGGCTCTGGCTTTAGCTCAGTATGAAGCCCTTTTCTAGCTTGTTAGAGGTTACCCGAAAGGGCGGAGGGGCTGAACCGTTTTGGGTATAGTGTGGCCTCTGTCTGTATGTGTATAGGCTGCGAGTCATTGTGCCATCGGAAGGGGGGCTCTATATCTGCGCGCAAAGGAAACCTTGCGGCCCTAACATGTTAGACGAACTTTTGAAAGGCTTCATAGTGATCCCTGCCGACCTTCCTTGGAAGTGGGTTAAGAGGCTGATCACCTCGGACGAAAGGGTAAATCATGACTCATGGGTAAAGATGTACAACCTCTGCAGAGTGTAAAACTGGTATACTAGCCGTGCTCACGGTTATGAGCGGCCTTGGGGGTTCTTGCTGCGCCGACGATGAGCTTATTAAGTTGTTATGTCCATTTGATTATCGTTTATGCTAAGAATTAATTATGCTTACACTTGATCATGTGATTAATGGATTATTTATGTTACCTTGACATTTGCTACTTAATTATGAATATGCTATCCACTATTAAAAGCTAAATGCAGTCAAACCAGTGTCAGCTATTTGAGCCTCATGAACCCCTGGTTATACTTGTTGAGTACGATATGTGCTCACTCTTGCGATTTCCCAACACCTCAGGATATGATAATGAAGATGACTGGAATAAGGATTACCGTTATGAGTACTAGGTTTGGATCAACCAGTCAACAGTGTCCCTGTGTGGAGCTTCCGTCGAGAGCGTTGTTTACTTTATGCTATTATCTTTGTATGAGACTATGTGATTTACTATGTTCCGTTATGTAATAAACACTGCAATGGTATATTTGAGATTTGTCTACTTATGTGTGCGACTGTTTCTGGGGCACATATGAGTCTTTTATACATCCTATTTTGTTCTTAAAATATGGGTGTGACACTGTGTAATTAGTTTATTTTTTTTATGTACATTTAATGTTCCATGCATGTGTCCAAAGATTCGATGGGATAGATGAAAAAATTTTAGATGGGGACTAAACAGGGTCTTAGTTGCGAGATTTTTCTGAATTTCGCTACTGTAGCACTTTCATTTTTATTTGATAAACATTGTCCAATTATAGAATAATTAGGCTTAAAAAATTCGTCTCACGATTTACACTGTGCAATTAGTTTTCTTTTCAGCTATATTTAATGCTCAATGCATGTGCCGTAAAATCAGATGTGACAGGGAATCTTGAAAAGTTTTTGGTTTTTTATGGGAACTAAATTTTCATTTCAATCTCGTCCTTTGTCCTTTTTTTCCAAAAATCCACAAGCACAAATAACATTGGGCATATATTAATAGAGAAACAGTAGAGTACAACAAAACAAATCAAACAAGAAATGAACACACTCACGGCATGAAAGCAACTTCAAGACAATCACCACAACCCACTTTACCACCGAAGCACCCGCAGACACAAGACTACTAAGCACATCATAGAGAACAAGAGAAGATTTTAGGGGAGAGAGAGTTCTCAATGTGATGCCTCCAAGGAGGGATATAACATCCACAAATATCACCAACGCCAAGCAAAGAACTAAGATTTTTTAACTAAGGCCTTGTTTAGATGCCTTCAAAATTCTAAAAGCCACAAGATTTCCCGTCACATCGAATCTTACGGCACATGCATGAAGCATTAAATATAGTTAAAAAAATAATTGCACAATTTGCCTGTAATTCACAAACCGAATCTTTTGAGCCTAGTTAGGCTATGGTCGGACAATATTTACCAAATACAAGCGAAAGTGCTACAGTGTCCAAATCTTAAAAAAAAAAGATCTAAACATAGGCCCTAAACCATTAGGAGACAAGGGACTTGACGACAACACCTCAAACGATGGTTGTGGCAAGGCATCACAAATTGGTGGCTGCAATAGAGGGACAGCGGGCAGGGCATTCAGCCAGAAGTCTCCCCCCCCTAAACCCTCACGCCCAAGCACATAAGTAAGTACTCCCTCTATCTTGTAATACAATGCGTTCTAAAAATTTCAAGCTAACTTAAGAAAACACTCAAAGAACGCATGTACTCATAGATTATTCCAATTATAGAGTTTCTTCTTAAATCATAATTTTCTTTTTAACAAACCTTATCAAATCGAAACATAGTCATCATATAAAATGCATTATATTTTAATACAAATTTGTAGAAGTCATAATGCACTCTATTTCAGGATGGAGGAAGTAATTTTTTTATTGGGTGAAACTACAAACATGACTAGACTCTTTTCACCTCTCGTCGATCTATTTTTTAGGCTAGCCCTAGCCGATGGCCAGCCTCAAATTTTCATCCCATTCCGTGCATCCTATCCTACGGCTGGTACACATGATCGAGGCCTAGGTTTTGTTGTAGAGAAGAGAATACGACCTCGATGGAGGAGGTGGCATGAAATCTGGTGCGTACTCATGAGTGTACACAATAAAGTGGATGCACATTGGCTCTTGGTTGCTCTACCTCTCGGGTGACTTGACGTTAATTAAGTCAAGTGGAGGCAGCGTCCTAGGTTGAAGTTGAGTTCAAGTTGCATTGATCTGATCTTACACTGGATTTAATTTGTTGATAGTTCAAGGGAGTTTCTGAATGGACATCTTGAATCGTTTGGTGGCTCGCCGGCGAGGTGAGATGTCGGGGAACGAGGGGACGAGCGAGATTATTGGTCCGAATGCAAGAGAGAATTTGTGAGGAGGACTTGAACATTCACCTGTTCGCTGGTCTGAAAAGTTAAGCTGAAATTACTGTTGACTGATTTATTGTTAGAGAAAAACAATGCTGTTTAGCATAAAAAGTACAGCTGAAATAAAATGTGCTTAGATCTCGAGAGAAATTATTAAGTCGACAAACCCAAAAGATAAGTTATATATATAAAAACCTCTACGGATCAATTAAGCACACTAAATATGCCCATGCCTGTTTCTTTCAAGAGAGCATCACATGCGTGGATTATTGATTGTTTTTGTTTGTCAATAATATAGCGCATAGGAAAATGACATGCTTCACCGCATGTGGAACCGAACCTTCCGACGACAAGTAAGTCTTGAGGTAATAATTAAGAGCGTAGTTTACCTCGCCCGGCCCTTCACCACATCACAGATCACATACTTGGATGGATCTCTAAAATCCTGTCAAAACAACACTCACTCGGTCGCAGATAGGAGTAAGTTCCAAGTCGGCCTTGTCTGTCAACCTCAGCTTGTTGCAAATTGTTTTTTTTTTAAAAAAAAAATCCCAATGCTGCATTCATTCCCCTCATCAATCATTGCAGAGAGAAAGAGAGAAGGAAAATATCCAGGGGAGGCGAGCGAGAGGGCCATGTGGAGCTTGCCAAGTGTGCGCTGCCTCCTTGGAACATCCATGTGTTGTTCCGTTTCCAATCCCATCCTACCTGGATGTTCATGTTCCTGCCTGCCTGTCTGTCTGTCTGTCTGTCGCCGAGCTCGTGACGTCTGTCCAAGCTAAGCAAGAACACTCTCCTCTCCCATCTGGAGCAGCTTCTTCCCAATCTGCTCGCTTCTTCTTCTTCTTCTTCTTCTTCTTCTTCTTCTTCTTCTTCTTCTTCCTTCCCCCGTTGTTTCTTGTAGGCAGCAACTCTTGGATTGAGACAGATAAGATAATCGAGGTATATATCCCCCGTTGTTGAATTCGAATTCCTCTCTTGGATTTGGATGGTTCCTGCCTGCTGCCTTCCGAATCCTGCCTTGATGTGTGTGAGAGGAGCTGTGCCGCCCGCAAGCTGCCGATCGATCGATCGCAAAGCAAGTTCCTCGGTTGGGTTGTCAGTCAGATCTTAGATTTCTTCTTTCATTTCTTCTTTCTTGGTGGTTGGTTGGTGGCTAGTGCTAGCTAGTGCTAGCTAGATCCCCTTTTCGATCGATTGATGGCCATGGAGCCCTTGCTGAAGGTTGCTCTGGGGTCGTCTGCGTTCGCCGTCTTCTGGGTGCTTGCGGTGTTCCCGGCGGTGCCGTTCCTTCCCATCGGCCGCACGGCTGGGTCCCTGCTGGGCGCCATGCTGATGGTGCTGCTGGGCGTGATGAGCGCCGACGAGGCCTACGCGGCCGTGGACCTGCCCATCCTGGGCCTGCTGTTCGGCACCATGGTGGTGAGCGTGTACCTGGAGCGCGCCGACATGTTCCGTCACCTGGGCCGCCTGCTGTCGTGGCGGAGCCAGGGCGGTCGCGACCTGCTGCTGCGCACCTGCGCCGTCTCCGCGCTGTCCTCGGCGCTCTTCACCAACGACACCTGCTGCGTCGTGCTCACCGAGTTCATCCTCAAGATCGCGCGCCAGAACAACCTGCCGCCGCGGCCATTCCTGCTGGCGCTCGCGTCCAGCGCCAACATCGGCTCCGCCGCCACGCCCATCGGCAACCCGCAGAACCTGGTGATCGCCGTGCAGAGCGGCATCTCGTTCGGCCGCTTCGTCTGGGGCATCCTCCCGGCCACGCTCGTGGGATCCGTCGTCAACGCGGCCGTCCTGCTGGCGATCTACTGGAACCAGCTTGACGGTGGCTGCAAGCCCGCGGGAGCGGAGGAGGTCGTCGCCGTGCCTACCGAGGTTGTGGAGGAGGAGGACGTAACGTCGCACCGGTTCTCGCCAGCCACCATGTCGCACCTCCTCCGAAGAGGCTCCAGGCAGCAGGGGGAGACGGTGCCGGTGCATCAGGACCCCGTCAAACCGCCGGCCAAGGACGTGCGTGTCAATCCCATTCCCTTGGTCGTACAAGAAGACGTCGACGGCCACTTTGACGACTGGAACAGCAAGGTGTGGAAGACGTGCGTGTACGCCATCACTCTGGGCATGCTGGTGGCGCTGCTGCTGGGTCTCAACATGTCGTGGAGCGCCATCACCGCCGCGCTGGCGCTCATCGTGCTCGACTTCAAGGACGCCCGCCCCTGCCTGGAGAAGGTGTCGTACCCGCTGCTGCTCTTCTTCTGCGGGATGTTCATCACCGTGGACGGCTTCAACAAGACGGGCATCCCAAGCGCGTTCTGGGAGATGATGGAGCCGTACGCGCGGATCGACACGCCCGCGGGGACGGCCGTGCTCGCCGCCGTCATCCTGCTGCTGTCCAACGTCGCGTCCAACGTGCCGACGGGTCAGTCAAATATGCAATCCTAATTAATTCTGATTTTATCCAGGGATTCTCATCCTGATCCAGGGATTCTGAATGATTTAGTCCTGCTTCTGGGCGCGCGCGTGGCGGCGTCGGCGGCGGCCATCTCCCCCGCCGCGGAGACCAACGCCTGGCTCATCCTGGCCTGGACGAGCACGGTGGCCGGCAACCTCTCCCTGCTGGGCTCCGCCGCCAACCTGATCGTGTGCGAGCAGGCGCGCCGGTCACAGCACTACGGCTACACGCTCTCCTTCTTCACCCACCTCCAGTTCGGCTTCCCGGCGACGCTCGTCGTCACCGGCATCGGCCTGCTGCTCATCAGAACCTACTGATGGTGATGCTGATGGATGCATGGCCGCCGCCCACGCCAGGCGCCAGCAGCAGCAGCAGCAGCAGATCATGGACATTAGTGTCAAGGGATCCAAGATGCATGGTCTCGGTCTCGGTCTGGGCCTGGGGAAGAAGAATGCATCTGGATTCTTTCTCAGCATCGATCGATCGTCACAGTCAGACAGGTCGTTTTGTTCTAGTAGTAGTTGTTGTTGTTTGTATTGAATTTCTGCAAGCAAGATTCGTTTGGGAAGCGTAGCACCATACAGATAGAGATCAGCATGCACGGTGCTTGCTCGGCTCGGAGCAGGAGGCATTTTAATTTGGGATGTACTGTACATACACACTCTGCTAGTAAGTACGTACTACTGAAGAAAGCTGTACATTCTGGACCTGCAAGTATGTATTATTAGCACATCATCATATATAAGGGGGAAAAAAGGGTTATATACCACGTTTAGCATTCTATATATTTCTACGTGTAATAAGCCAGTCAAGTATATTGAAATCGAATAATGTTACAGATAGGAAACGGGTTAATTAAAGCCAAATCCGATGGAGTTATTCTTCTTCCTCGCCTTGTTTAGTTGAGTGACAATTTTTTGGCTGGTTTCATAGGATGTTGGGAGAGGTGTTTAGATGCTAATAAAAAAACTAATTACATAACTCGACTGGAAACTGCGAGACGAATTTATTAAGTCTAATTAATCTATCATTAGCACATGTAGGTTACTATAGCACTTAAGGCTAATTATGGACTAACTAGGCTTAAAAGTTCATCTCGTGATTTCTAATTAAACTATGTAATTAGTTTATTTTTTTATCTATATTTAATACTTCATGCATGCGTCCAAACATTCGATGTGATGGGTGAAAATTTTTTGAGTTGAAAACTAAACAATGCCTCAGACCTGGTTAGTTTCCAAAAATTTTCAAGATTTCCCGTCACATCGAATCTTTGGACGAGTATTAAATATAGACAAGAATTAAAACTAATTGCACAGTTTGCCTACAATTTGCGAGATAAATCTTTTGAGCCTAGTTAGTCCATAATTAGATAATAATTATCAAATATAGACAAAAGTGCTACAGTAGCTAAAGCCAAAAAATTTTGCGAACTAAACAAGGCTTATCTAATGATGATGATTATGTATGTGTATTCAAGCTATGGTCGAATGGTCCAGCTGTTGTTAAGTTTGTTTAGAGGAATTTTGGATGGTGTGCAGATTATAATTAAGAGTCAGCTACCTCTGGTGAGCTTGGTAACTACTACGTGCTACTGTACATGGGCTCCTCCATCTTTGAGGGATTCCTCTATTCTTAAGTGAAATACTATAGCTCCCACCCTCTTTGAAAAATTATTCAGGCATGGGATCAGCACCCCACTATGGTCCTAACAATGCTCACTGACGCTTCTACATAGGCCTCGTCGAGTGCTCCCACTCCGCCAAAGAAAGATGCAATCAATGTCGACTAATCATAATAGATAACAAGAGCTTCTACTAGCAAATAAATACAAAATTGAGTATATCAAGATTCAAATAATTTCAAGCTAAGTACTATAAGATGGAGCATGTTTTTAGGTGGAAAAATTAGAAACTTGTTTCATATTTTCCAAGATTAAACCAAAGTTTAGGATTTTTAATTGCAATTATAACAATTTTTATTTTTCTTATAAATTTGTTTTTAAAAATATTTCTAGTCCGATTTATCTCTCTAAATTTAACTTGGTTCGATTAATCTTCTTTGACGTGGTGTCACGTCAACAAAACTAACTAGATTGAAAACCTGAATGATTTTAAAAGTTAAGAGGGTAAAAAGTCGTTTTTGTAAATGAAAATGGTAAATCAGACAACATATATATACCCATTTAGCCATCGATAGTTCAGTTCTAGTAAAACCAAAAAAATTTCAAAATTCTCCGTCACATTAAATTTTACGCCACATGTATAAAACATTAAATAAAAATAGAAATAATAACTAATTATATAGTTTGTAATTACAGAGACTAAACAAGGTCTAAGTCGAGGCTCAGGCCCATGTAAAATGGCCCTACACGGACCGGACCTGCCTATTCGCTGCAACCCTCCCCCTTCTCCTTCCGTTACCCAGCGTGCGCGCTGCACTCTCCCTCCTCCCCACTTCTCTCTCGTGGCGACGGCGGCGACGACGACGACTGGGCGGCCGTCGCTGCCTCGCTACTCGCCAGGTTCCCAGGTCTTCTTCGGCCTCTTTGCTGTCGGCGAGCACCACCAGGTACGCGCCTGCCTCCTTGGCCTTCTCTTCGTGCTGCGCGAAAGTGAGCACCCAAACCCTAACCTACTATCTGTATTCGGATCTGATCTAACTACAAAGTGTATATGCATGTATTAAGCCTACTAACTTCGACTGCTTTGCAAAAATTATCGGTGTACATCTGTACAGCCACGTCCTTTACTGGGTCCGCCCCTGCGTTCACCCCAACTTATATAAGCTGTTTGGTGCCGCGCTCGTGTATTTACCATGTTTTTTTCTATGATTGATTGTGCCAGGGAACCAGGATACTTCAGTGGTTTTGCAAGGATGTCCTGGTGCACTATTGAGTCTGATCCTGGTGAGTTTTCGCATGGTCTCATCAAATGACTGCATGCACTGTTCCTTGTAATTTCCGATTCATGGGAGGTGTATGGCATGGTAGCGCTGCCTTATCCCCCCTCCCTGCTTGTCCAGCTCCGCATATCATTTTCTGTGTTCTGCTCATAAGTGTAGTTGGTTCGGTTATACTTGAAATATCTTCATTGGGATAATTTTCCTTTAGAGTCATGATGACTCCATTCATCATCTTTTTAAGTCATTCAGCATGTGCTCTTCACTGTTCTAATAGTAGCGTGAGAAAACAACATATGTCATCTGTCATCACACTTTTGAATAATCTACCGACCATTGGTAGCTCTGTTCTTTGGCATATTACTTTCTGCCTACTTTCATGAAACAGCAAACCATTGATGAGTTGAAACGCATTTTGTTATGCTTACTTCCATTTGTACTTCTGTCTTTGTTGCTCTTATTGGTGTTTTAGACCATTCCTTATGTTTTACTTGAGCAGGTGTGTTCACCGAGCTGATTCAGCAAATGCAAGTGAAAGGTGTACAGGTTAGCTTCCAGGGCTCTGTTGCATTCCTTGCCTAAACTGTTTGTTTTCGATCAACTGTTTGTTTTCTCATCCTTTGAACTATTATTGTATCTGCAATGGCAATATGCACTCAGACCTGTTCATTCACTAGTGTACACTAGTTCTTCTGAAGATTTGTTTTGTCCTCATGCTGTGAAACTGACAGCAACATGGAACTCTCATTTAGGAACTGCCTTACTGCCATATTATATTGTTGTAGGATAAGCATAATTAATATATGTCGCGTAGCTGATTGTAAACTTGTATGTCTACAAGATTGTGAAGATGTGCACTTTAGTTTATAGAAGAATAGCTGATAATTTGCTGTCAATAGTTACTTTTTTTAAAACCTTTATGCAACTGTCAACTCAGATTTAAATCAGAGGCCTTGAGTGAGATTTTGTTCTAAACTTGCTTATTCACTTGCACTCGTTCAGTATGGGACCTCTAGTCACATGACAACATGCCAGCTACCAACTATATTTGAGGTCATGCTTTTATTCTTGAGTTTGGTAATGCTGGTACTTCAGTTACCATAATAATATGTATAAAATAGGTGCTTCTAGAAATCTGTGATGAACACTTTTTTGTCAAGTTATCCATGTAAAAAATTTAAAATTCAGACATTTATATATTTGGGATGTACTTTGAACAGGTGGAAGAGCTTTATTCTCTTGATGTGGATTCTCTTAGTCAACTGCGGTGAGAATCTTTATTCTTTTATGTCATCAATATCTGCTATCTGAATGCCCTGAACACATATTCTTCCTCTCCACTTTTCATAGGCCAGTATATGGGCTAATTTTTCTCTTCAAGTGGATACCTGGGGAGAAGGATGAACGGCTTGTTGTCAGAGATCCTAATCCAAACCTTTTCTTTGCACACCAAGTTAGTTCCATTCTGGCCCTTTTAGCTTACCATGTTTGCTACTTTGTGCTTAACAATAACGGCCAATCTATCTGCTTATTTTCAGGTCATCACTAACGCATGTGCTACTCAAGCTATTCTCTCAGTTCTCATGAATCGCCCTGAAATTGACATCGGTCCAGAATTATCTCAATTGAAGGAATTCACAGGAGCTTTCACACCTGATCTGAAGGGCTTAGCTATCAGCAACAGCGAATCCATCCGGACAGCTCATAACAGCTTTGCAAGGCCAGAGCCATTTATTTCTGATGAGCAGAGAGCCGCGACTAAGGATGATGATGTTTACCATTTCATAAGCTATTTACCTTTTGAAGGTGTCCTGTATGAGCTGGATGGGCTGAAGGAAGGGCCTGTAAATCTTGGGCAGTGCGGTGGTGCTGATGACCTTGATTGGCTACGGATGGTGCAGCCAGTTATTCAAGAAAGGATTGAGCGCTACTCACAGAGTGAGATCAGGTTCAATCTTATGGCCATCATAAAGAACAGGAAAGAGGTGTACAGTGCTGAGCTGGAGGAGCTGGAGAAGAGAAGGGAGCAGATTTTGCAGGAGATGAACAAGACTGCCGCCACAGAATCCTTGAACAACTCGCTTACAGAGGTGATATCGGCAATCGAAACCGTCAGAGAGAAGATGGTCATGGAAGAAGAGAAGTTCAAGAAGTGGAAGACGGAGAACATTCGGAGGAAGCATAACTACATCCCTTTCCTCTTCAACTTGCTGAAGATGCTTGCAGAGAAGCAGCAACTAAAACCTCTGGTCGAGAAAGCCAAACAGCAAAAGTCATCAAGCCCTAGCACAAGATGATGGTGAAATGTCATAGACTGGTAGCTTTTGCGATGTCCTCTGTGAGCGCGTTATCTTATCGAACACATTGTCTAGTTGGCAGCTTAGAGAAATTATTACCAAGGTTATTGACCATTGTGCACGCTGTGTTGTGTCAGCAGCTACGCCATTTTTGCTGAGTACGTACGTTGTTGAAGTGGTCAATTTTAGTCGTTTATTTATTTTGTGTCAGGTTAATTGTGCCAGTGGATTATAAAACGCGTTGAAGGCTGTGGATCGTTTTTGGTAATGTTTTTGAGATACCACTTGCTAGTTGAGTACGGGATTCATGTTAGCTTCGGCAGCGGAGCTGCACCAAATGATGCAGGTCGGTGAGGAGGAGCCGTTGGGTGAGGAGCTGTTTTCTCGTACGGCAAGCAGAGGCTGCTGTGATTTCGGGCTTTGGCAGAAGGGCTCCGCTCCGGCATTGGAGCGCGCGGTGCGGAGTCTTGCCAAACTGCCCCCTATGGGGGCTACAATGCAACACAACGGTATTGTTTTGCCTCCTAAAAGAAACAACTATTCTAGACCGTGAAATTTATACTATCTTCGATTACCTACACCGCCTTTTTAATATACTCCTTTCATTGTAAACAATTGCATATATTGTTTTGCAAGGAATTATTTTATCTCGTTCATTGAGAAATCATTTTTAAATTTGATCAAATTATAGAAACTATTATCACTATTTGCATCTTCTAGTGTGTTTATTATCCTCTATGCCTAAATAGGAGATCCCCACTACCATATTCCTTTTCCTGCATTCTCGTGCAGCCACGTCACTCTCCACGTCACCTTTGGTTAGTTATCGTCTCTCCTACCTCGATCTTGTCCGTTTTCATCGCTCCTCCCCGACCCCGTCTGTCGCACCCCCGCGTACCACGCTCGACCCTGTCCACCGTGACCCCGCGTAGCATGCCCATTGTGGCCTGTCGCGCCTGCCTCCCCTGTGCTCCGCGCCTGCCCTCCCTCTCCCTTTGTGTCGCGGCCGTCGCACCTACCTCTCTCTCTTATCTTCCTCCATTACCCACGCATCTGCGCCCCACGGTCGTCACCCCCTGCCTATTCCCCTCTTCTCTGCGCATCGATGCTGCCATCCATGACGGTGTTCAAGAAGCTCGAGCGATCCAATATCATTATGGCGCTGCACTCAGCTCCGTATCAAGAAAGTGCAGCCACTGCCTCCTTGTGCTCCCATCTTTGCTATTATCGTCTGCCCAGGCAACTGTTCTTCTTCTTCCTCCAAAGGTTAATCTCCCCCAAGGTTTCTTGATTTTGTTATTGCAAAAATGCTCGACAAGTTGCTCTGATTTCGTTATTACACTTCTCCTTTGTTGCTCCCAAGGTGCTCGATGATTTATCCACAAGGGAATTTCTGCAGAGACTGAACTTCATTGGTATCTCTAACGTCTCCTCTGTTGCTCCAAAGGTGCTCGATGATTTGACCTTGATTGCTCTCTCCCACGTCCCACTGGTATGTATTTTTTCCCTCTTACTTTTGCTCATCGATTCCCATATCATGCCTTTTACTTTTGTTTTCATGTGTCTATATCAGTTATCTTCTGCCCATGTCTCACACCGCATTATGTTTGTTCCCACGCATGTTAGCTACAACTCAGTCAAATAAGTTATTTTTGTCTACGTGCGTGTTAGCTAAAGATTAGTAAAAAAACTTACATATACTTAATGTTATCATTTCTACGGTTCCTTCTTACTACTGACACAATATGAATAATAAGATATCTCCCTTGGGAATGAATTCTATTTACTTCCATACTATATTTAAATGTTTTCATTTCTACAGTTGCTTCAAAATCTGACATACATCCTTTTACAAAATCCTCGCAGCAACGCGCGGAGTATCACCGAGTTACTATGAAAAGAGATTCCATTATTAACTAATGATACTAACTATACATCATACTTTATTAGTATCTTTATATGTATTTGATCAAATCTAAAAATATGAAAGTCACGAATAATAAGTAAACAAAAGTTTGGTGGAAGTATACATATTTTCAAGGGAGTAATGTGAAAGTTTCCATGGGGAGGAAGTACGTATTTTAAGGCTTGTTTGGTTCCTTTAGTGATCATACTAAAGTTTAGTGACCCCACTAAAGTTTAATAGCATCTTATTTGGTTCTATTCACTAAAGACCACTAAAGCACTAAACAAAGATCATAATACCCTTAATTAATGCAAGTGAGTTGAAATTAATAAGGGGTGTCCCTGTAATCTTTGCACTTTAGTCACTTTTAGCAGCCCCTTGTCTACTAAAGGCACTAAACTTTAGTGACCCTTTTAGAGGGTGTGTTTGGTATTTTAGTGACTAAAAATGACTAAACTTAGTCACTAAACTTTAGTGGGGTGAACCAAACAGGCCCTTAATATACATCTTTTTTTTATTTTGTGTGGAAATATATGTATCTTTTTTTTAAAAAAAAAGAAAAATCCCTAATAAGGAGTCCTACTAGTAGCTCTGCCGCGGCAAGCCCAAAAAACAGAAAATGGGTGGGCGGGCGGATAATAATATGTCCAAAAAAGCCCAACCAGCCCCCCTCCCTCTCCTTCCGCACTTCACTTGGAATCCATGGCGTAGGCCCAGTGAGATCTAGCTAGAGTTTCCCGCATCTGCCTCCTCCTCCGCCTCCGCCACCGCCCCCGCCCCCCGCCCCCGCGCCGCCCCGACGCAGGAAGGAAGGATGGAAGCCCCGGGCTCCCCATACGCCTCCTCGCCGGAATCCGCCCCCAAGCGTGCCCCCCGCTCCCCTCCGCAGCAGCAGCCTCCCTCCGAGGAAGGAGGTAACTGCCACGCGTCTCTCTTCTCCGTCCCGTCGCGCGCGCGGGTTCGCTCTCCCCGGCGTCTGTATGAACGTGGCCCCTGAGTTCGCGTGCCTGGATCCGTGAGATCTGGGCCTCCGCTTCCCTCCCCGATGCCGAGATCTGTAAGCAGTTGGCGCCAGTGTCGCGTCGCCATCGGTGCGCTATGATTTGAGCTGCGTTTCCCATAGGATCACCTTCACGGGGTTGCCCTAGTACCGCTTTGCTTTGCTTTGTTATCTCCACTTCCACTCTTAATCATAAACGTCACTGCGGAGGACGGTCGGTTCAGAGCTGGTTTAATCTGTAATAATGTTTCTCCTCCTCGGTTGGATTGCTGACGCCGTTGCACATCATGTACTGGAAGCTGATAATGATGCGGGCTATTATGTGGGCATGGCAGGCTTAACTTATTAGGACATTTAACTTCTGGATGCCGTGATAAATGTGACACTTAGTGCATAATAGTTAGTATAATGATGGTACCCCCGAAGCTTAGTGTTGTAAGTTATTCCTCCTCCTGTTTAAAGAGAAGTTTCAGTTACAGATATGGTCATGTTTGAATTGAGAAATTTGCTATTATAGGATCCCAAAACGTGTGGGTTTCGCTGTAATAGGATTCCAAACATCTGCTTCGCTATAACGACTCTCGAAACATTGACACTTTGCTATTATAACATCATGGCCTTCAAATAGACAAATTGAACTCAAATCTCTTCAAATTCAAATATTTTCATTTAATCACAGAACTGCCCTTAGGGCGGCTGCTGCTGCTGCATGGCTGCTGCCTGGCCGGCGCTGCTGCCTAGCCGGCTGTAGCCTGGCCGGCTGGCTCAGCCTTGCCGGCTGCTTGCTGCTGCTAGCAAGATTCAACCATGATTTGAAGAGATTTGAGTTCAGTTTGTCTATTTGAAGGCTATAATGTTATAATAGCAAATTGTTAATGTTTCGAGAGTCGTTATAGCGAAGCAGATGTTTGGAATCCTATTATAGCGAAACCCACACGTTTGGGATCCTATAATAGCCAAAGTTCAGCTAGGTGGATTCTAGGCGGTGACCCCCCGCCTAGCGCCTAGGCAGGAGTAATCGCGCCTAGGCGTTCTAGGCGTTTCCCTAGGCGCTGGGAGGAACAGGGGAGGGGAGAGGAAGTGGAGCAGGGGAGGAGGAGCTGCTGGCAGCGGAGGGGAGATGAGCAGGGGAGGGGACTGACCTTGGGGCGGGGTAGCAGCCGGCGGTGGAGCAGGAGGAAGGAGGAGGCGGCGGGGATTTCGCGTGATTTCCCACGGCCGAAGCCATCCGCGCGCGTGCGAAAGGCCGCGTCGTCCGCCTCCGTGCCGTGCCATCAGCCTGCAGGGGTGAAATTTCGTGGCTCGCCCAGCTCTGCGACCGCCTCGGCGCTGCCCAGCGCCTAGATGCCGCCTACCCCCCTAGGCGAGGCGGTTACCCCTCGCCCAGCACCTAATCGCGCCTAGGCGCTGCCTAGCAGAACTATGATAATAGCAAATTTCTCCTGCTATCATGAAAAGTGTAGGTCATTGGATGGAAATAAGTATGCCAAATTCATATTGTAGCTATTCTAGCCTACAATGTCTGCTATCCTGAAAATGTGGGGATAATAAAGTTTTCAGCTGGTTGTGTTTGTGATGAAAATATGCTAATTGGTGATGCTTAAACCATGCTACTTGGGATCTGTGACTCTGTGCAAGTACTTGTGCTAAAAGTTGTTTCTATGATCATTTATAGTCTTCTTGTTGAATGGTACCTCAGCCCTGTACACTTGTCCACGTAGTCAGTTCTGTTGGTAACCTATATGAACCCACTAGAAGCCAGAAGGTAGGATAAGGCTTGTGGCCTACTTCTCAACCAACTAGGTGGAATAGTTTTGTCAGCTTAAGACTCCATCCTATGTCCTATTCCACGTAGTGTGTACGTTGGGTCTGTTCTGTGTATGGGCAATTTGGATTTACTTGCTTACTGTTTTCTGGAGTTGTGATTTTTTTAACTGAAATTATTTAAGCCATGGTTTCCAGTTTCAACTGCAATATGCATCAATCGTGCTGTTGTTTTAACTTGAAAACTTAATGATTAAACTCATAATGGTTTACTATTGAGATTCGACATATTTCTGAAGTTTCAATTGCTATTTCTTCTCAGATGACAAGGAGAAACCAACACATTTGAGGTTTCTGGTGTCTAATACAGCAGCAGGATGTATCATTGGCAAGGGTGGATCAACTATTAATGACTTTCAGTCCCAGTCTGGGGCTCGTATTCAGTTATCACGCAGCCATGAGTTTTTCCCTGGTACAAATGACAGAATCATCATGGTTTCTGGACTGTTTGATGAAGTAATGAAGGCCATGGAGTTGATTCTTGAGAAACTTTTGGCTGAGGTAAAGCATTTTATTTGCAAGTGACTGATCCATGATTGATGATTGATGTTCTCCAGTTACTTTATCAGGGTGAAGAATTCAATGAAGCTGAAGCTAGACCTAAAGTTAGACTTGTAGTTCCTAACAGCTCGTGTGGTGGGATAATTGGTAAAGGTGGAGCAACAATAAAGTATGTATATCTTCATAGACCGAGTGGTTTTGTTCCCATTGTGGTAGTTAATTTTATTTACAAGCCGGTGATATATGATGATTTGACAAATTAACCATGATACTTAAGTAGTTAAGTAAGAAGCACACTGTTCCTACTTTGCAAATAATCTTCTAGTTGTTTGATGGTAAATTTGTTTTTTCCAGTCTTAAATATCTTTTGACTCATTTATATTCCCATTTTATATGGCTGTTCTTTTTTACATTACTCTGCATGTTGAAAGTTTGTGTGTTCTCTTTTCTCTTCAGGTCATTTATTGAAGAATCACATGCTGGAATCAAAATTTCTCCACAGGATAACAACTATGTTGGTTTGCATGATAGGCTTGTTACAGTCACAGGAACCTTTGATAATCAGATGAATGCGATAGATTTGATACTGAAGAAGTTATCTGAGGATGTTCACTACCCACCTAATTTGAGTTCCCCATTTCCATATGCAGGTAAATCCTGGCATCTATGACTACTTGATGTTACCACATGTGTCTCCTTATGACCTCTTCCTTGCATCTGTCTTTTATGTATCGCACATCTGCATTTCACACTTTATGACAACATGCATTTCTTGTAAACATATATGAGCTTTCTTGCATATTGACATGTGGTATTTGCAGTACCATTTGCCAGTCATGGTCAAGCCTGACATTTCGATTCTATATTGAATCACAACTTTCCGCGATTGATTCTGTTCTTTAAATTTAATCAGGTCTTACTTTCCCAAACTACCCTGGTGTTCCTGTTGGTTATATGATTCCACAGGTGCCATATAATAATGCTGTGAACTATGGACCTAATAATGGGTACGGAGGAAGGTACCAAAACAACAAGGTTAGTGTTTTCTCTGGGTTGCTCTGTTTGTTGTCATGCTATTCTGTAGGATTTATTCTGTAGGTGCATTACAATATGCATGCATTGGGTCCATCTTTGTTGAAACCGAGCTATTCTAGGTTTTCTTTTGTTATGCATTAGAGAGGTAGGCTCGAACCTGGAGGGCTGGATATGTATGTCATGTTTACTAATGGAAACACTGTTCTGTAGTTTAATCATGTTATATTTTCTGTTCTGAACAAATTCAAAGAAATCTCATGGAGACAAACTTTGATAGTACAAGTTGGAGGTCTCATAAATTTAAGGTAATATTGTGCTAGCATTGTCGTGGGCACCATTGATCTTTGCTGAATTGCTGTGATTATTACAGAGTGCAACCTAACATTAGAATGATGTTAATGAACTGGTGTAGATGTTTGATTTAATTAGCATATGCTAATTTTCTTGCAGTTTGACATTTCTATGCTTATATGGCGTGACTTGGTAAATGTTGCTCATATGCTGAGATGTTTGAAATGCTATTATGTTTTCTGTGAACATTATGTAGGTTTTTGTTGGTTGATGTTGTGCATGTCATGGAAAGTGTGGCTTTTGGTGGAAAACATGAAAGAACTTCACCCATTGTTACAATTTAATTGTTTCATATTTTTGGCGTACATATCTATAGTGCTGGATAAATTTGAGTTGACTATTTGGTGTTGACACTTTGCAGCCCAGTACACCTATGAGGTCGCCTGCTAGTAATGAAGCCCAAGAATCTTTGACCATTGGTATAGCTGATGAACACATTGGTGCTGTTGTAGGTCGTGCTGGAAGGAACATAACAGAGATCATTCAGGTAACTGTACATATTGCATTTGGTTTTATGATAGCAGTAATGTGGCCAGTCAGACAATCATAAGCTAGATCCCATTCTCCCTGTGTGATGTGTATAACTAGTTGCTTCTGCCTCTCAAAACTTGTTTTTGTCAAGTAGATTGCCCTTAAGAGAAGTATAAACAATACCTTGTGTCATTGTTACTTTTAGGAACAAAAGATCATCTATAGTACAAAGGTTTTGAACAACCCATGATAAACTGCTGTGGCCCTTGGTGTGAATGCACTATGTTTTCACTAAAATTAGTAGCTAAATAATGTTTTGCGATTTGTTGTCCATGCAGGCTAGTGGTGCTCGGATCAAGATATCAGATAGGGGTGACTTCATATCTGGGACATCTGACAGGTATTTTTCTTCCGTACCTTTTTTCCCTACAAGTAAATAATGTGGTTTTGCTAAATCATACCCACTGGTGCAGGAAGGTGACGATTACTGGAACATCAGAAGCTATCCGGACCGCGGAGTCCATGATCATGCAGAGGGTGTCAGCCAGTTCAGAGAGGTGATGCGCCCCTTTTGAAGGAAGGACGTGGGCCATTGTCGAGTCCGAGCAGCATGTTTGATGCAAGTTAGGAGGATGTGGGAGCTGCTTTCCTTTTCTTTTTTCCCTTAGCAAGCTCGAGAAGAGAAAATCAAGTTATTATTGTTTGTTGTGTTGCGTCCGACCAATGGTTTTATGTTAGTATAAACTGGTAGCCGAAGATAATTAGGTGCAGCGTTTGAATTGATTTGGGAATAGGGCTGAGTTATATCCCATTGATGCCATAACAAGGCTGGCGCCGCTCTATGCTAGTGGCTAGTGCTGCCTGCCCTGTGTCTGTTTGTAGGTTGACAATTCGATTCCGTTGCTCAAGGATAGAAGAATATTGATAGAGATCCGAGGACTGGTTTGGTTTTGCAGAGCTGTTGATTTCCTGCTACTCTTTTGAGTCTTGTGTATGTATGCAGATCTGTGCTGCTGGCGTTACTCGAAAGGAGTGTCTTGCAGTGGCGAAGCTAGAGCATCAAGGACCCGAGTGCACACTTCATAAGCATAGTCGCCGTCGCGGTCGCCCCTGGTGGCGGCGTCGGTTGGAGGACGGAAGAAGGAAGAAGTTTCTGGTTTTTTTTTGGCCGACGCGAGTGGGGCGGCTGCTTATATTTGGAGCTTGTCTCGCTGAGGTGGACCAATGAGGGAACGCGAAGGTGACGTGGCGCCGAGCTGGACCAATCAAAAGAATTCGGGTGACGTGTATAGCCTGGCTGCACGGGAGCGGGCATAGCTTTGTTAGGTTAAATATCTACTACACAGTGACCGTACATACACAGTAGAATTAGAGTGCGAGGTTGACAAGGTCCATTTAGCAAATACTTTCTTCTTACTGAATCTCAAAGATTAGGATGATAAGCACGTATATCTTTTCTTTTGCCTGGATCAAATTGGATCTCGTCCTCTCAGTTGATTTCCTCTGGAGCTGAAACACGAACATTGGCGGGGCCTAAACAACCTGAACATTGGTTTCGTGTCGATGAGGTTCACAAGAAGTATTAGCATCATCTGGTGCTTTCCTTTTCAACCATTTGTCCATAAAATTACCTGCAATTGCACATTATTCCCATTTCCCAAAGAATCTAAGTGAGAAAAAACATATATTTCATTTGATCTAGATTCAAAGATGCAGAAGCTTACTTGACATGGCGATGAGCTGAGCTGAGCGACTTGGCGATGAGCTCCGTCACTGTTAGTCTTGCCGCGGTGCCGCCGGCGTGGCAATCCCGTGGGCGAAAGTGATGCCGTGAGCGGCGTTTTTTCCCCTCGCGATGGTCGCAATTTTGGGCAGGTGAAGCGACAACCGCGGCACGTCGTCGAAGAGTTTTTTTTTGATTCAAGGTGCTCTTTATTACTCATTTGCATCAGCCAAATCGCCGATCACAAGAGCCTCAAGCTCGTGAGGAACACCCTCCCAAGTGACATATTGTCTACTGGGGAACTTACACCCGATAGCAGCCAGAGAATGGGCTACCCTATTACAGACACGATTACAAACGATAATAAAATTAGAGCTAAGGTCTGTAGCTAACTGGACCTTCATCTCTGTTACAATCCCACCGATCTCAGACAGACGATAGCCATCAGATTCCAAGGCCTCTTTGAGAAGAGAAGCATCTGTCTCAATGCATAAGCTTTGAATCCCCATACGGGATGCTTCCTGTATTCCAGCCGCACAGCCCAGGGCTTCTGCATGGAGGGGGCACTTAACAGGAAACCTTCAGATCCTGCACCAGCTTTGAGCACTTGGCCTTGGTCATCTCTTATCACATAGCCCCATCCGCCACTTTTATTCTCCTTATGAAAAGCTCCATCAGAGTCAGTTTGCACCACCCACCCGGAGGCTTCTCCCACGAAGGTGACTGACGGTTATCCGGCAATAGCACCTCTGTTTCCTTGCACAGGTAATTTTTAGCATACGCTGCTGCCATATAGGCCACTTCTGCAGGTGTATGTTTTCTTTCATTCTCCCTTCTCTTGTTTCTCCCATCCCACCACATCCACAACAGCAAGATCACCGTTAGTTGCTCTTTCCCTTTTAGCTTCAGGATTGTTTCCATCACTCCTCTCGCTGACCCTGCCTCAGTCAGAGCGCATCTGATCCTTTCCAGGTTCAGTTCACGCCATGCAGTTTTAGCTTCCTTGCATTTGAAGAACAGGTGCGCCCCATCCTTGTCAAGTCTGTTGCACATATTGCACAATGTGTCAGTCTTCACCCCCCTTCGGCTCAACATCCTTTTGACAGGTAGGGTATTATGGCTCATCCTCCACAGGAAGTGTTTCACTTTTGGTGGGCATTCCAGTTTCCATAGTCTGTTCCAGAAATCCCCTCCTCCATCACTGCTTCCAGTACCAGCCCTGGTCAAGCATCTTTGTTCCCTAAGCTTACAGTTCCTCTGGACTTTGTACGCCGATTTGACAGAGAACTGTCCTTTCGCATCGAAGTGCCAGCCAACGACGTCTTCCATCTCCTGATGTATTGGTATGCTTCGAATCGCCTGGACATCCTCCTCCAAAAAAGTCTGTTGGAGAAGAGGGATGTCCCATTGTTTTGTAACCGGGTCTATAAGATCGTCCACCGTTCTGACCAGGTTTCTTCCCCTTGGAGTGAGAGGAAGCCTGGACAAATCCCGCAGTAACCATGGATCATCCCATATGTTAATCTGCTCCCCACTCCCCACTCTCCACACAATACCATTCTTCAGAGTTTTTACACCTTGCAGGATACTTCTCTAGGTATACGAACACCCCGCCTTCACTTTCGCTTTCAATAGATGTGTGTTTGGGAAGTACTTCGCTTTTAAAATCCTGGCACACAGGGAAGTCGGGTTTTGTATAATCCTCCATCCTTGCTTAGCCAGCATGGCCATGTTAAAAGAATGCAGATCCCTGAAACCCAGCCCTCCCTCAGCTTTCGGACTCACAAGTGTTTCCCAGCTTAGCCAATGCATACATTTCTCCTTATCCTGCTTGTTCCACCAGAACCTTGCAATTAGGGAGTTGATTTGGGAGCACATCTCCTTTGTTATATCAAAACATCCCATCGCAAAGACCGGGATTGCTTGAGCCACTGCCTTAATGAGCACTTCCTTTCCAGCTCTAGATAGCATTTTCTCCTTCCATCCTTGGATGCGCTGCCACACTCTCTCCTTCAGGTAGGCAAAGATGTTTGTTCGCTCTCTCCCAATATACACAGGGAGCCCTAGGTATCGTTCACTCATCGTCTCCGATCTGATGTTCAGGCTTTGCATAACCCCCTGTCTATCCTCCGTGCCTGTGTTTGGGCTGAACATAACTGCTGATTTGTCCACATTGATCATTTGCCCCGAGCACTCCTCATACACCCTCAGGATTTCCTTCAGTTGTTGCGCTTCTGCTCGGCTGGCTTTACACAAGATCAGAGAGTCATCCGTGAACAGAAGGTGGGATACCGCAGGGGCGTTCCTGCAGATTTTTATTCCGTGTAACCTGCCCTCCTGTTCCGCGCAATTCAACAAGGCCGAAAAACCCTCAGCACACAGGAGAAAGAGGTACGGTGACATGGGATCACCTTGGCGTAGTCCTCTCTCTGGGCTAATTTCATCAGATAATACTCCATTGACTCTTATTCTGTATCTGACCGTTGATATACAGCCCATGACCAACTGGACCCACGAGTTTTGGAAACCGAGAAGTCGCAGTATATCACCCAGAAAGCCCCATTCGACTCTGTCATAGGCTTTGCTCATATCGAGTTTGATAGCTGCAAATCCTTCCTTCCCCTTTCTCCTCTTCTTCAGGAAGTGTGTCATCTCATAAGCTATTAAGATATTATCAGTAATCAGACGACCTGGGACGAAAGCACTCTGGGATGGTGAAATTATGTCTGGTAGAATTCTTTTGAGCCTATTAGCCACTGTTTTAGAGATTAGCTTGTAAACCACGTTGCATAAACTGATCGGTCGTAGGTCCTTGATATTCTCGGGCCTCCGAACCTTCGGTATAAGCACTATGGTTGTATCATTCCACTCATCAGGCATACGGCCCCCATTTAGCACCTACAAAACCTCGCCAGTTACCTTTTCTCCAATCTCATCCCAGTATTCTTTATAGAAGAGAGCCGGCATGCCGTCTGGACCAGGAGCCTTTAGGTTCCCGATTGATTTCAGGGCTGCCACAACTTCAACCCGCGTGTAGGGTTTGGTCAGATCATTGTTCATAGCTGGTGTGACCTTTCGATGCACACAATTTAATAACCGTTGATTATCACGGTTTCCTGATGACCTGAAAAGTGTGGCAAAATAGTTAGAAATAAAACTCCTCTTCTCTCCTTCCTCCTCCACCCAGCCCCCATCATCCTTTCTAAGAGTCCCTATTCTGTTGCTTCTTTTCCTTTCAGAGCACGCCGCATGGAAGTAAGCAGTGTTTCTATCCCCATACTGCATCCACTTCACATGTGCCCTTTGTCTCCAGTATGTGTCAATCTGATTTTCCACCTTCTCCAATCTATACTGCAAGACTCCCTCCTTTTCTATATTAGCTTTACTTCTCGCCCCACGTCTACACAGCTTCAACTCTCTTTTCAGTCTCTTCCTGGAAATCTCCAAATCGCCGAGTACGTTGGTGCTCCACTCTGACAGACGTGCAGAGACTGCTTTCAGCCCATCAACTACCTTCCCCCCCTTTGCTCCACTACAGTTTTCTCGCCAAACCTCCTTTATTATCTCCCTACACCTCCCTTCCTCCACCCAGGCCGCCTCAAATTTGAAACCCCCCTCCCTCCATTTGGGAGGTTGGCATCTTCCGAGTGCGTGTATATGATCACCGGCCGGTGGTCCGGATGTTTTGGATCTCCATTCACCACTCGGGCCCCTAGGAACATTCCTCTCCACTCTGGGTTTGAGACAGCTCTGTCTAATCTTTCTCTTATAAAACCCGCCTCTGTATATTGGTTATTGCGCCATGTAAAGCAATCCCCCTCAAACCCCAGATCCTGTAGGCCACACGCCTCAAGGACCTCCCGAAAAGCATCCATACTGCGTTGGCCTTTTGGGTGCCCCCTTCCTTTTCTAAAGAGAATAAGACTTCATTGAAGTCTCCCGCCATCAGCCAAGGCACTGCTGGCACTGAGATGAGAGAGCGAAGAGTTTGCCACGTTCTCTCCTTGTGCTCAGCATGGGGTTCACCATAGACACCAGTGAACCTCCATGCTTTTCCTTCCTCTTCCAAGATGTCCATATCAATGTGATATCTGGAGTAGCTCCTCAGAGTCACATCAACCCCCTTCCTCCACAACACAGCAATTCCCCCCCCCTTTTCCTTCACAGTCTTTCACCACCATGTTTACCAGACCCAAAGTCCATCGAAACCATTGCATTCGCTTACCATCCAGCTTCGTTTCACTTAAGAAGAGGATGTCCGCCTTCTCCGACTTTTGGAGGTCCAGAAGTCCCTGAACTGCCGGGCGGTTGCCCAGGCCCCGGCAGTTCCACGCCACTATCTTCATTGCTTGTTGCAGGACTGGTCTGCCAGTCCCGCATCATCAGAGGTAGCACTCTCCTTCTCGACCACATCCTCCTCCCTTCTCTTCTTCTCTCCCTTAGGTTCCTCCAAATCCTCCTCCTCAGCACTACGCTTCTTCCCTATAAGTGTCTCGTTCACTTCCACCTTCTTCCCACTCGATCCCTCTCGAAGCACCCGTTTGAACCTCCTAGTGTTCTTTTTGTTCTCCTCTTCGAGGCTCTTCTGTATCTCATCCCCTACTGCCGAGTCAACCACCATATTACTGTTGGTGGTTTGATCTCCTACTGCATGCCCCTCCTGCTCCCTGCTAATCCCATGCGGCGCTGCAGCCAAGGCTTTTTGTAGATTTTGCACCACCGGCTTTTTCACGGCCTCCCTTCTATGTGGCGGTATGAACTTTTTTAACGGACTGAGCACCTCCTCTTCCTCATTAGCATTCTGACAGCCTCGAAGGACAATGAGTCACTCTTCGTTGCCCCCTTGGTCCTGCCCTTATAGCCACCACTTCCCTTCTCCTCCCCACTGCTCGCACCTGACAGCCATGAGCCCCCTCTTCTCCCTCCTCCACCCACCTTTAGAGCTCCCTCTTCCCATCTTCTCTTCTCCGGGATGTACCTTAACTTTTTGCTAAATTGGACCACTCCCTTCTCTTGACGTTGTCACTGTACACCCTTTGTCTGTGTGACCAATGATGCCACACGCATAGCAAAATTCTGGGAGGAACTCATATACAATCGGACACCACATAGGCTTGTCTTCCTCCTCCGTCATCAACGACACCCTCTCATCAGTGGTTTAGTGATGTCCAGTTTAATCTTGATGCGGAGAAATTGTCCCACCGCTGACCCATCCTCATCAAGATCCATGTCCACAAAAACCCCTACTTCGTCTCCAATGGCCTGGCCCGTCTCCCGATTCATCATTCCGAGCGGTAAACCCGATGCCCTAAGCCAGATTGGGATACGATCAAACTTGATGTCCTCCAGCCTCTTCTTCCCATCAAAATCCACCACCACTATCAGGTCTTTCCCGAACATCCATGGCCCATCCTCGATGGCTTTCTTCTTCCCCGAAGCCTGGTGAAAAGTGAAGAGAAAATGGTTCGATCCTAGGTCCTTGCAGTCTATCCCCGTATCGGGCACCATACCTTCCCTAGGGCAAGACCCAGGCCCTCCGCAAACACGGGACGATCGGAGAGGACCTTCCCGATGGCCTGCAGATCCGCCGCGCCTCCACTTGATGCACCACCACTAACCCGAATTCCCTTCTTCTCCTTCTCCGAAAGCCTCATCCTCTCCATCATGCCTTGCACTGACTCCATCGTCGCAAAACACCCGACCCTCCTGGCTCCCCGCTGCGCCAAAGGGAACAGGCGACAGAACTCTCTCTAGGCTGGTGGATTGGCTACTTACTGGTTGGCACGAGGGTTTTGGGCTCTCTACCGGAGAGAATTTGACGTGGACTCCGATTGCACTGGGACAGGGACGCAGATCAGTCCAAGCACCGGTGGTCTGGGAGCGAGTTGTGGAAGATGACAAGGAAACCCTAGTCGCCGCCACCTAGCCCTAACTCGATACGCCCTAGGCGCCGAGACAACCTGATTTGTCGTCGAAGAGTTAAGGCACGCCGGCACGCGAAGGTGATTACGTGAAGGAAACGATGCGTCAAGCTTCAACATTTATTAGTCTATATTTCTAATTGGGTCGGCTGCATGTAAAGGCCTACTTGTGGCCTGCCAATGCAAAACAAATGGATCATGGATTCACGGTGGTGCACTTGCTTGGCCCACGGTGGTGCACAAGAGGTAAAAATTAGTACCTGTTAATTAATATTTGGATTTTACCCTGGTGCGTGTGCACTCGGGTGGCTCAAAGCCACTGGTGTCTTGCCATGGTTGCTTTCTTTCACGTGACCAGAAAGAGCATTGTTGGAAGCTTTCAGCTTTTCCTATTCACTCCTGTGCCTGGTGCCTACTGCCTACTGTACTAGGGTTGCCGAGATTGAGAGCAAAGTATCTTCTTTCTCTGTGTACCATACTCCCTCCTTTGTAGGAACGATGTTCTGCTCTCAAACTAGGGCCTTGTTTAGTTCATCCCAAAAATTAAAACTTTTTTAAAATCTTATGGCACATGTATAAAATATTAAATATAGATAAAAAGAATAACTAATTACACAGTATACTTATAATTTGTAAGATGAATTTTTTGAGCCTGTTAATCTATGGTTAGATGATAATTGTTAAATAAAAACAAAAGTGCCACAGTACCTAAAATTTTTCACCTCTCTTCTTAACTAAATAAGGCCTAGGTTTATAGAAGGTAATATCAATATCTACGACTTTAAAATGGGTGTGCTATGAAAATATATATTTAATGGTGAATTTAATTATTTATATTTATTTGTTATATATAATAATATTTTTATATACAAATTTGGGTCAAATTTATGAATGTTTGACTCAACACTATTCTAGCATTGAACGTATCCTTTTTGAGATGGAGATAGGAGTAGCATCTAGCTGTCGCTTATGAAAGTACTCATATCGTCCTAAATTATAAGAGGTTTTGTTTTTTCTATGTAAGCTTTTTACTGTGTACATATGGAGGCCTATTTGGTTCCAAGTTTTTTTAGGGCCAATTGCATTACTGTTCTCGTTTTCAACTCTAACTGCACATTTGCCCCTGTTTTTTTTTAACTTTGCATATTTGCCCTTGTTTTTGCAACATGAAACTTCCTCTTCCCCTATTCTGTGAGGGGGACTTAATGATGTTAAGTGAAGGCTAAAAAGATAAATACCCTTGACATGAATGAATGATCCAATAATCAATAAAAAAATTTATGTACAAATTTATTGTAGATATATTTCAGACAAAGTACATCATATATTATGTTTAAATATCTAAACGTAATATATTTTTGCAAGCATAATGACAGGAATATCAGTATGCAACACTAAATTAGTAATGACAACAACCCCCGCGGTTCAACTGGACTACTACTACCAAGAAGAAGCAATACAAAGGAGATGATTCATTCTTTGCAAGTTTTTTCTAGAATCAACATATAATTTGATTGATTTATATACCCTATATATCCGACCAAAAAGAGAGAATCAGAGATGAGAGACTTCTCGAGACCAAAAAGAGAAGCAAATAGATGAGATGAGATCGGACCAGACTTCTCGAGACCAAAAAGAGAAGCAAATAGATGATGATGAGATCGGACCAGACTTCTCGAAATTGCCCATGCACAGCCATGTTGCGAGGAGCACGCCAATTTCACTGATGGTGCAGGCGGTCGTGGACCTCATCCTAATCCCGAGCACCATCTCGCGCTGCACCTGCTTGACGTCGCGCCGATAGTCGGTCGTGTCACGGGCCTGCCGGTGAAAGGTCCAAATGGCTAGAGGGGGGTGAATAGCCTATTTAAAATTTCTACAAACTTCACTAAGCAAGTGAGTTAGTAAAACAAATGGCGAAGCAATTCTAGCACTAGCTCAACTAAGCTATGCAAGCCACCTATACAAACTAGTACAAGGCTAAACACTAAAGCACAACAACAAGAGAACTAAGCTAAACAAGCTACACAACTAGCAAGGTAAGCAAGTATGTAAAGAGAGGAGAGTGATTGTTATACCGACGTTGTAGAGAAGATATATATCCAATCAATCACGTACACAATCACAAGAGAAACCTCGGCAAGAGATGACACAAGATTTTTTACCGAGGTTCACTTGCTTCTCGGCAAGCTACTCCTCGTTGTGGCGATACACCCACTTGATGGATCACGAGCTAATTGGCAATCCAAAGCCAAACCCTCAGCGGGTGCCGCACATCCACTCACAAGATGGGGATCCTCCAAGCCACGAGCAATCCACTAGAGTAGCCAATTGCGATCTCCCGCGGGGAAGGCTCAAGAACCCCTCACAAATCACTTGGTGAGGCTCGAAACAATCTACAATCACGAGCTCAACACCACCGCTGCTCCAAGCCGTCTAGGGCGTCGGGAAACACCCAAGAGTAACAAGAAATCCGCAGCAAACTCAAGAATCAAGTGCCACTAAATGCAACTCTCAAAGCAATGCACTTGAATCTCACTCAATCTCACTAGGATTAGCAATCAAGCAAGGAGATGAGTGGAGGGAGTGTTCTCTAGCTCAAAGTATGCCTCAAGTATTCAAAAGTGCAAGGGTCAGCCTCCCAAAGCCAGCCACCAACTATTTATAAGCCCCTCAAAGAAACTAGCCGTTGGCTGATTTTCACTGGGCTGAAAACGGGAGCACCGGACGCTACTAAGTGAGCACCGGACGCTCGACCCCCAGCGTCCGGTGCTCAGGGGTAAGCCACGTGTTAGATTCTAACGGTCACCTGCGCACCACCGGACGCTCTGCAGGTCCACACCGGACGCGTCCGGTGCACACCGGACTCATGCGCAGAGAGTTTGTCAAACTCGCGACCTCACCGGACGCTGGGCACCGGACGGTCCGGTGCTCACCGGACTCGTGCGCAGAGAGGGTTGCAAAAACCCCTCACACCAGACGCTAACCACCGGACGCTCTCAGAGTGCGTCCGGTGCTCCACCCTAGCAGGGTCAAGCACACCGGACGCTGAGGCCAGCGTCCGGTGCCTCCACACTCAGCGTCCGGTAAGTGTTTCTCAGAGAGAAAACACTCCCGCGACTTCTCCAAAATTCCCACCGACGCAATAGAAAATATACACTTATTTTTCTCAAAAGCGCCGAATCCCGCCTCGCAAGCTCGGCGGGAGGGAGAGAGGAACCCACACCCCTCTCAACCCTAGGAACTCCACCTCCTTTGAAAAAGTGCTAACACCAACAAGTGTCCACCACTAAAGTGCATGTGTGTTAGCTTTTCACAAACATTTTCACCAAAGGAGTTAAGTTAGCACTTTACTAGATCCTAATGCATATGCTCAAGATATGGACCTAGTAGCACTTGATTCGAGAGATGACCGTGATTTCCCCTCTTGATAGTCGGCTATCTATCCTAAACCCGGTCAATCACTTCTCTACTCATCTTAGACCGACAAAAGTAAAACCCTATGTTTATACCTTTGCCTTGATAACTTTGCTCCTCGTCTATCATCATGATCTCCACATAAAGCTTCATCTCTTTGTAATCATGTGGCCATCTTTCCATGCCACCATGCACCTTCATCACATGTGTTGCTATGCCTAACTCAAATCACTTAAACATAAGGCATTAGCAACTTGGTGTCATTAATTACCAAAACTAAACTTGGCCTTTCAGCCGGTATCGCCACCACCCCTGTGTCGTCGACCCGCCACGCCGAGTCCACCACGTCACTGGCCTGCTGTAGCCACGCCGCACTGCTTGCTCACCGTAGAGTGGCGCGTCGTTGGCCTATCGACCCTGCGCTCCAAGCACCGCGCCACCGGCCCTAGAGCATAGCCTCCTCAGGGTCACAGGAAACAAGAGTTGAGGAGGCTGTATGTTTTGGATAGAGGATGGGCAGGATAGTCTTTTCCCCTTTATTTTTCTAAACATTTTTTATTGGTCCATTATTTACCAGCAGCTAACGGAGTTAGAAAACAGGGGCACGGTAGCTTCAGATTGAAAAAACAGGAGTAAATCTGCAAAGTTAAAAAAATAGGGGCAAACATGAGTTGAATGTGAGGGCAGTAATGCAATTGTCCCTTTATTTATCACCCATTATATTGAATGTTTGGACACATACATAAAATACTGAATATATACTATTTGCAAAACTAGATACTAATTGTTAAATAAAATGAAAAATGCTACAGTGTCTGCTAAATTTTATCAATCTAATCAAACACTCACTTATATAACAACTAGATACAGGGTAAAGAGACTATTATATACTCCCTCCATCCCAAATTGTAAGTCATTCCAAGAATTTTGGAGAGTCAAAATTTTCTAAGTTGAACGATGGACGGAGGTGTGAAAGTTACATCGTGACTTACCTGAAAGTTAGGGGTGTTTTGTTGACTTATTTGACAATTAGTGTTTAATTATGAACTAATTAGGTTTAAAAGATTCGTCTCGCAAATATCCTCTAGCTGTTATTTTAATTTTGCAAATATTATATATTAAGTACTTTATGTATGTGTCCAAACATTCGATGTGATGGGTGATAAAAAAAATCACTTGGAACCAAACAGGGGCGTTGTTTAGTTCTCAAAATTTTTTAAAGATTTCTCATCACATCGAATCTTTGGACGCATGCATGGAGCATTAAATATAGATAAAAAATTAACTAATTGCACAGTTTGTTTATATTTGCGAGACAAATCTTTTAAGCCTAGTTAGTTTATAATTGGATAATAATTGCTAAATATAAACGAAAATGCTAAATTTCTCCAACTATCTGCCAAGACGTTAGTGTTTTCGTTACACCAAAGAATTGAAAGAATCAATTTTGTATGTATGTCAAAACCAAAGCTAAAAAATTTCACGGACTAAAAATACTGTCAGAGCCGGCACGAAATCCAGCTGGGATCTACGTAGATCTTTGCTTGGCTTCATATTTGTAGGCAACAGCCAACAAGCAAAAACCTTTGGTGCATTGGGACAATGTTAGAACAACGAACTACAAATGTTATACGTCTATATTAGAGTTTTGGCGTGCTACCCTCTTCTTGAGCGAAAGGAGAGTTGTTGCCATTTGTTTGAAAAAATAGAGGAAGACATTTGATAATTTTTAGGAAGCAATCTAAGAGGGCTTTACTTTACCTTGTAATAACTACTATAGTCGTCGTGAAAATAATATGCAATTCTAGTTTTCTTGTTAGCCAAACTCTCTAAAGTTTGATATCTAAAAAAACATCAACATCTATGATATTAAAAAGATACATTATTGATAAAATATATTAAATAAAGAATCCAATGATATTTATTTATAATTAAACTTGGTCAAACATAGTATGCACTGACTCTACTTTATACTACGCTATAATTGTATATTTGTCGTGATGGAGGGAGTTGTTTCTATCCATTGTAAAAATCTCCTTGAATGACCAAACAACCTTAAACATATTCCTTAGTTTTGGCAACATGAGAACTTCATTTAAATTCAGAATTAGTTATCACCATGAATAGTGCTAAAATTACTATTTATCTAGTTCAGAATTAGTTGGATAAGGGAGGGCATGACTCACTTTGGCTTTGCCTCCGTGTGGAGACAAGATATCATACGACTGGCAAGAGAAGTTATTATATACTCTATCATCTGTGAAAGAATCAATTCCTATAATTTGTACCAATCAATTCTTTTTAAATTTAACCGACTTTATAAAAAAATAATAACATCTACAATATAAAATACACATCCTATAAAAATATATTGGCAAAATTACTATAGGATATCCAAAGTGACCCCTCTTTAGAGCATCTTTAAGAGATTCTCACATTTTATTTCCCAAAATACAGTATTTGTCAACTCCTAAATTAAAATATGAGAAGAAAAAAAAGTCATCTGCAAGAATTCTCTATATTTCTATCCTAAATTTTATTTCTCAGTATTTTTCCTACGACCCGGTCTTATGTTTTGTATCAGGAACCCTCAATTTGTTTATGTATGCGTTTAAACTCTTCTACAAAATCTTTCTTTCTTACGTTTTTCTCACTTGGAACCCTGTCTTTTCTTTTTGCTTACTAGATGGTCTGGAAAACTCCAGATGCGTGCTCCTAGCCCCCGCGCATATATACACGCTCGGGAGGAATTTTTGCGAGATTGAGAAAGATGGGGATGAAAGATGTTAAATTATTGAAGAAAGTTTTTTTTCTTATTTGTCAGAAAATTAAGGATGGTAAAGCCAGATGTTAAACTATTGGAGATGCTCGGACATTTAAAATTTGGCGATTTACTGGTGGACACTCTGGTTCTTTATAAATTTACTGGTGGACCCGGACCAAATAAAATATTCATTTTCGGGCTTGGAGGAGAGAGAAGGGTGGTGAAATGTCTAATTTGTACCTGTCCCCTTTCTTCTACCTTAGTCTAGCGTGAAGTCGTGGTCTAGCCCCCTGTTTTAAATAGTGCGCTATAGCAGACGCTACAATGCTATTTAGTGTTTCTGGAAGAGGACTGCTAAGCTATGAAGATTTTAACGCTATATGATTTTTTCCGCTATTAGTAGCTAATAGCTTGCTAATTTCGTTAATTGGGTTCATTTAGCGTCGCTATTTAGCCTTGGGCTTCATTTCCATCGGCCCAAATAACAGGGATATGTCCCTATGTGATATATGTTATTATGATGTAACATGTATAAACTACAAACTTTGATGTAATGTGTTAGTAAGACTTTGACCTATCTATCTCTATTGGTATTCATAATGTTTTTATCTTTATTATGTGTAAAATTACATAATATTTGACATATTTTTTGCTCGGCCTCTAAGGCCTTGTTTAGTTGGCAAAATTTTTGCCTTTTGGGTACTATAGCACTTTCGTTTGTTCGTGACAAATATTGTCCAATCATAGACTAATTAAGGTCAAAAGATTCATCTCGCGATTTACAGGCAAACTGTATAATTAGTTTTTGTTTTCGTCTAAATTTAGTACTCCATGCATGCGCTACAAGATTCGATGTGACAGAGAATCTTGAAATTTTTTGGAAACTAAACAAGGCCTAAATGACTTAACCCGTTATTAGCGTGCTATTGCCTTTCTTAGCTTTTTGGAGAGGCTGCCGCTAAAAGGCTTAGGCCTTGTTTAGATGTGAAATTTTTTTGGATTTGGCTACTGTAGCACTTTCGTTTGTTTGTGATAAATATTGTCCAATCATAGACTAACTAGGGTCAAAAGATTCGTCTCGTGATTTACAGTCAAACTGTGTGTTTAGTTTTTGTTTTCATCTATACTTAATGTTTTATGCATATGCCGTAAGATTCGATGTGACAGAGAATTTTAAAATTTTTTTGAATTTAAGAGTGAACTAAACAAGGCCTTAGTCCGCTATTTAAAACAGGCGTCCAGCACGTTGCCATCCTCGCCCTCCACCCGCTGCGCCAATATGCATGCCACCCACACCTAACCTCCGCCCGCACGTCCACGCGCCGCCATGGCCACACGTCGTCCTCCACCCGCTGCGGCGTGACACCACTCGCGCTCGTCCCCGCCACGCGCCTGCGTGCACCAGCAAAGCCATTGGCAAGGGCGGGGCAGAGGAGCAGGCAAGGTCGCCGGGGCTCAGCTTGTGGTGGCAGCGGCTGAGGCATGGGCGACGTGGGGAAGAAAGAGAAGAAGAAAAAAAGAGAGAAAGAGACAGGGGTATCGGGCCTTGTTTAATTTAAAAAATTTGTCAAAATAACTACGGTAGCACTTTTGTTTGTATTTGATAAAATATTATATAATTATAGACTAATTAATCTTAAAAAGTTTGTCTCACAAATTACAATTAAATTATGTAATTAGTTATTTTTTTATCTATATTTAATATTCTATGCATGTGTCACAAGATTTGATGTGACGAGAAATCTGAAAAATTTTGCAAATTTTTTTGAACTAAACAAGACCTTAATGACATTTCATCATCCTTCTCTCTCCACCAAATTCAGAAATAAATATTTTTATTCGGTCCGGTGTCCACCGGTAAATTTGTAAAGAACCATAGTGTCCATCAATAAATCGCCAAATTTTGCATGTCCACTGGCAAAGAGAGGTCACTTTTGATGTCCTATAGCAATTTTTGCCAAATATATTTTATGATAAATCTTAGCATTATTTTTAAAAAATTTGGTTAAAGTTTAAAAAATTTAACTTAGAATAACTCTAGGAGTTAATTCTTTCGTGGATGGATGGAGTATATAATAATACTCACTTTGCTTTAGATTATAAGATAACATATAGTGTATTTATATTTTAAATGCAATAGCAATAACTACAGATTATAATTTATTAGCAGATCTCTGTACTAAGAAATATCGACATTTTTTATGGGTGTACCAAACTTTTGAGTGTGGTCGAAGTAATATATGGTTGTGTTTGGTTGGCCTCCAAACCTAGTTTTTTGCTTAGATGGGTTAGATTTGAGCTGTTTGGTTGTCTAGCCAGTTCCTGTAACCAGGCTCCATCTGATCTGCCGTACAACCAGAGCCAGGCCCAAGTAAAAACACCTAGTTGGTGTTTCTTCTAGAGCAAGGCTTTGGCCGGCTCCGTGCGAGCATGTCGTGGCGTCTCATCACCCCCGCACTCGGTCCTCTCACAGCTCCTCCGCTCGCCGCATCCGCTTACCTCCACGTCTGCTCTGCCTTCTTCCTTCCTCCTAGCGCTGCTTCCTTGATGGCAGGGAGCTCCTAGGAGGTGCGCGGCTCTGCTTTCTCAACAGTGGGGGAGATTCTAGGCGGCATACGACTATGCTTCCTCAATGGTGGGCGGAGCTCCTAGGAGACACGCAACCCTATTTTTTGACATCGTGCGGCCCTATTTCCTCGACGCGCGTAGACGCACCTCCTGACGGGGGGATTGCGATGTGACAGTCCTCTCAATGACGAATCTCAGCGTCCATCCTAGTGAGCACCGCGAGGAGTGGCGACACGACGCCGAGCACGCCGATGGCATCGAGCTCCTGAGGTAGCGCGATGATGTGCTCCCCTGACGTCGCGACCATGAGGAGGAGCTCGATGGCCGAGGAGAGTAGTAAGGTGTGCACAAAGGTGAGCGGACGAGCATGTCCATCACCTACTCGAGGAAAAGTCTCAGTCTCCAGCTTAAAGAAGAGGTAATTATATACAAAGTAACCCAATCAACCAAACATGATTCAACTTAGCCAGGCTCAACAACGCATGCAACCAAACAAACAGATCTTGGTTTGCTAGGAGACAAACTTTAGCTAGCTTAGTTTAATTTTACTAACCAGACTTGTATAGGAAATGAATCAAGCCAGACTTGTATAAAAAATAAATCAAGCCACACACCCTATATACACACACACTCATATATTCTTCTAGAAGATGCACAGGAAAGCAAAAGGCCCTCGTGGAGTAGTCCACGCACGCACGCGGTTCCGCTCCTTCCCTCCTCCTTCCCAAAGAGCATACCAACCAATTCCGATTCCGAAACCACTTGCACGGCCACGGCTCCGGCTCCCCCCACCTCCTCATCGTGTTCGCCGCCTCCCCACTCCCAAACCCTAGCAACCCTCACCCCCGATCGAACCCAAATCCGCCCGAGGAATTATGCGAAATTCCCCGAGATCCTAGCCCAGCCCAACCTTACCCTACCCTACCAGATCGATCGATAGAGACTACGATGAGCCTATCACCGCTCGACTCCTCCTCCCCGCCGGCGGCGGCCGAGGTGCCCCTCGCCCCGGGCTTCCGCTTCCACCCCACCGACGAGGAGCTCGTCTCCTACTACCTCCGCCGCCGCGTCCTCGGCCGCCGCCTCCGCGTCGACGCCATCGCCGAGGTCGATCTCTACCGCCTCGAGCCCTGGGACCTGCCCTCCCTCTCCCGCATCCGCAGCCGCGACGCCCAGTGGTACTTCTTCGCCCGCCTCGACCGCAAGGTCGCCGGCGCCGGCGCCGGGGGCCGGGGCGGCCCCGGCAACAGGACCAACCGCGCCACGCCGAGGGGGTACTGGAAGACCACGGGCAAGGACCGCGAGGTGCACCACCGCGGCAAGCCCGTTGGGATGAAGAAGACGCTCGTCTTCCACGCCGGGAGGGCGCCTAAGGGCGAGAGGACCAACTGGGTCATGCACGAGTACCGCCTCCTCGACGCAGACGGGCCTCAGGTTGTTTTCTCCTTGCTTCACAAATCAATCATCATCCTCAATCAATATCAATTAGAGCCTGTATCTAATCTAAATTAGAGTGTGTATGTATGTATGTATGTATGTATGTATGTATGTATGTATGTATGTATGTATGTATGTATGTATGTATGTATGTATGTATGTATGTATGTACTACTTATGATCCCATCCCCAAGCACACCACCTCCCACCTCTGGAGGATGATGATGTGCTCTCTGCCCCAATTCACACGCTCGGCTGACTGCCCAATCTATTTGCACGCGGATCAATCAGCACAGTATTTTTCTTTTGGCCATCTGCAATACAATAGATCGATCCTCAGCCGCTTAAGGGCAGCAGCTCTCCTTATGGTTTTGTATTCTCACAATTTATTTATGGTAGGATGCCATGCAAAAACCAAAAAGGGCTTGGCTTGGTACATGTTTCTATTCTTTTGTAAATAAATAAATAAATAAATTGCTGCAACCTGAAAAGGTGCAATCACTCTCTTCCTCCTGTGCTGGTGCTAATTTACTTCTACATCAACATGATATCGTTAGCAACCCTGTTGTTGTGCGACTATCCTTTTGTGAATCTGACCTAGTCATTCATGGAAGGCGAGTTTGCCACTTCACATTGTCATTTGTTGCATGCCAGCATGCAAACCAAAAGGGGTTACTACTAGATAGATGATTGATTTTGTCTTTTGTATAAATAAGTTCTGTAACCTAAAATATGCAACAGCACATTGTGTATTCTCATCATGCTGCATGATTATGATACGACAAAACAGTATGCATAGCCCTTGTTTTTGTGTCATTGGATGGCTCTATCAAACAAAGTTAGGACAGTGTACTGGACTACCTTTTGAATCCAAATACATGTTTGTCTGAGTTTGTCCTAACTCAAATTTCTCAACATTTATTACCATCAATTTCTATAAAAACCTATAGATTGACTTCATATGATTCATGTTAATAGATTGCTCATGCAAATAACTTTCATGATTACTATAATTCTTTCTAGGCCTTCTTTCATTTAAAGCAACGGGTTCTTATAAATGTTGCTAGACCGGGCCATGCCAGGACTTGTACAAGGGCACCCTCAACAGTATGAGCTAGTTACTGTCTCTAAGACAACGTCTCCAATGGTGTTAACTTTTAGCAATAGCTCATAATATGGATAGGCCCACATGTCAACTGCACATGGTCTTGGAATGTGTGTATGAGACTAGCTCTTGATCAAGAAATCTTGTCTCGTCTCTCTCTCTCTCCCCCCTGTTAAAGTATGAAACGAAATTGTGTCCCAAGGGATCTGAGTAAGTAGTTATTTGTCGCTGCAAGTTCCCATACCAGAGTTCAATTCCTGAAATTGTGTGTGATTTGATCTAAAAGTCTTGATGAAAAAAAGGAATGCACTAAGAATAATGCTTCTAGTTGGCTATGTGTTCCTTTTCATATTATGTATGCTGCTTATGAGAACGTGCTTTTGTGGCTTGCCCCATGTTCTGCTTAAATCCTGATGTTCGTTTTCTGCTGAGCCTGTAGGATCTGCATGTGGTGTGTAGAATCTTCCAGAAGCATGGATCTGGACCACAGAACGGTGCGCAGTATGGTGCACCATACATGGAAGAGGAATGGGAAGAGGATGATGATGCTATTGAGAATGGTCCTACCAGTGGCGCATCTGCTCAAATGGCTGCAATCACATGTGCTGTAGATGAGGAGTCAAATGAGGACGATGAGAATGCGTATTGTGAAACAAACAGACCTGCTCGAGTAGAACCATCTCATCTGCCTTTGGTAAATGTTTATTTGCTCATATTATACTCTCCCTATGGAAACTAAATGATATCATATTTCCTGGCATGCAATCAAATTGGAGTGTCACCTTGCAGCTCAAGTTAAACGTGTTGTTATTAACTTCTGTTATCATTTCCCTTGAATTCAGGTCCATGAAATGCTCAATCCACCAGAGATGGCTCCTCAACAAGGTCAGGATTCTAAAGAGACAAGTGATGGAAGCTGTGCTGATGGTGCTATTTCTCTGGAAGAGGTTTTGCAGGAACCTTTGTCGAATATTAGTGTGGAGAATATAGGTAGACTTGAAGGGCAGAATGCAACTGATGATAGCATCAATGTTGATGACTTGTTATCAGCATACCCCAGGAAAGATAATGGCTATGTAGGCCAGGATAACACTATGAATGGGAGTGGTCCAGCAGATGGTGATCACACAAGCTGGCCTTTGAGAGCATATAGTAATCAGAACTATGTCAATGGCCCTCTTGCTGATGAGTTCTTTGACACAGGGAATGATACCAATGGGGTTGCATATTCTGGGCAGCAGCAAGCTGATGGCTTTCCAGCACCTCGCCAAGTGGATGACAGTATGGTATTTTATGATGCTCCATCTGATTATAACTTGGTGGATGGAAATGATGACTTCGTATATCTGAATGACCTCCTCAATGAGCCACTTGGAAATGAATCACTCTTTGATGGAGATGATGTGATGGCTTACTTTGACGCCACAGAGAATGATTTCAAGTATGACATTTTGGGCTCTGCTCAGGGTTCGAATTATCAACTTGCAGACATGCCGTTGAACTTTGCCCAAAAGGTGTGCCTTGGAACTGCTATATATATATATATATACCTTCCTAGTTCTCTGACTATTATAGGCTAAAGAAATAATTGGTGACCGCTAGTTCTGTATGCTAAAGAGCTAATTTGTGATCACTAAGCATGTCTTCTTTCTTGTCTTTCTGGTGATACACGCACATTGTTTACTTATTTACAGAGTGATAACAAAGACAAGTTTACATTCGATGGGATCTCAGAGGTTCCGGAAGCAAATGCTCAGTACGGTGCATCCTCATCTGGTTCCCATGAGGATCTGTATGCAGATACTGAATTTCCAGGTACATTAGTTATATTCCTTTTATTTCTTTATGTACTAATACTTAGCGTTGTATACTTGTATTGTAGAGCTTCATTTTGAATGTTGTGGTGCTTAGACTTGAGTTTGTCTGCAAATAAATTCATACCTACAATTCGACTGTAAGTTTGTAACTGCCTTCTCTGCAGGTGTGCCAACAGATGACACTGCTGATAAAACTTATGGAAAGCGCCTTGCCAGCATGTTGGGCTCTATCCCAGCTCCACCTGCAATGGCCTCAGAATTCCCGCCATCGACAGGGAAATCTGTTGGGATGCTCTCGGCTGTCAGCTCAAGCTCAATTCGTGTTACTGCTGGCATCATCCAACTTGATGGCCTCACTTTCAGCAGTGGCTCCGATCGGTGGCCCTTGCAGAAGAATGGAGACTTGAGTTTGCTTGTGTCTTTCGCCGTGGAGAGCGACGTGTCATCCAAGCTTCCTGTTGGTCTTGAGGATGCTACTCGGATTAGCACTGTTCCCATGGTGATGCGAAGTGGCTTTTACCTTTTCTTTATGTCGGCCATGATTCTCCTGTTGAGCTACAAAGTAGGGTCGTGTATCTACAGCAGGTGAGTTGAAGGTGATGGCGCCTCTGGTCCGGTCTGACTCTGAGGGCTGTTTATTTTGATTTTATACGTGGGTCATCCCCTCAGTGATGAGGGGATAGTAGTCGTTCGACACTATTTGTTTATTTACCATTCTGACCTGTCAAAACATATAGCAATAAACTTTTGAACTGGTGATGGTGGCCATGCCGGGACCATGTCCTCATCAGGCAAAGTAGTGCACTGTGAACTTGGGGCTCTGCCCTTATTATTGTAACCAAAACTTAACTGCAGTATGTTTATGTTCTGTCGTGTGGAAGAAAAGCTATTTTTTCTGGTGTAATAATACCCTGGTCTGCAGGTAAGGGAACACTGAAAATAGGATTATTACTGTCAGGCCGTGTGTATGCCCTGGTTCAGATAATCAGATTATCATAATCTTAGTACATTGTGAACTACGTAGTTTACAGAGTAAGTTATAAGACAATTACTGCTAAATCAAACAAAAATCTCAGGGCAACCGCTTCATGATGGTCCAATTTTTGTTATTAGAACTTTTAATCTTGGCAAAATTTGCTGTTGGATATGCCAAGTGATGGCTCGTTGCTGGCGGACTCTTGTTAAGCTTAATTGATATATGAAACTTTATTATTTGGAGCTGATATTTTTAGCATAGTCATGATTTAGTATTGTACGCAATCTATGTTTTTTTCCAAGATTTTTAGTGTCCTAAAATATATAAACAAATTAACCATTGTTAACTTTGTTTATTTATGAGGAGAGGCAAAATAGTCATTTCAGTGCAAAATAATATTTTACTGTGTGGCTCTTATCATGTAGAGTCTAGAAGATTTTATGGTATAATTTTGGAGCACTTATATGATTTCATATCTAGTTTATAAAAATATTTTCTTAGGTACGATGTCCACCAACCAATTTTTCTATAATTGGAGTGTTTTTTAGAAATCGCTCGAAAATAGGTGTCCGTCAGCAAAGAGCCATCACTTAGCATGTCCAACCGTAAATTTACCCTTTAATCTTTGTAAATATATCACAAATTTGTGTGAACTTTAATAGCTCATTCAAACAAGAGTTAGGGGGTGTTTGAGACTGCTTTACAAACTCTGCTTCACAAACTCCATTATGGAGTAGCTTCACAAAAAACTAGAGTTTATAGAGTACCTCTTTAGTGCTCACAAAACTCTATTTTTTCCCCCTCTAACTGAGTGCGTGGAGCTGAAATCATTTGGTAAAAAAAACATGAAGCGGAGCTGAAAAATGTGAAGTAGAACAGTTCTAAACAACCTTAGGTTAGAGAAAGGACAACGAATGTTGTAGACTAGCGAAGTCAGAATCAAAGAAAAGGTCCTTCTCATTCTTACCACAAAGCTTGCATGGGAGTACCTTGAAAGTTTGTAGTGATTGTCAATGTGGGGGGATTATCTTGAAGCCCACGTATTGCTAATGCATGTGAAATGAGTCTCCATGGAAAAGTTTTTTCTTTCTTCTTGTGCATCGAAACACTTATTTGGAGAAGCCTGATCTAGGGATTAATCTTCTGGCTGCTTGAGTTGGGACAGTCACCCGAATCTGTGCAGAGAGATACATATAGGCTAGCTATATAGGCTTAACACAATACTGTATTTATGAGATTTTGTTTTCAATAGCTACAACCTCGATTACAGAGGTCAGATATATATGAGGAAGAGTGGTGCCCCAAGGGGGAATAATGAAGTGATCATGGACGTGCTCCCTAGTCTGGACTCTAGGGAGATGACCAAATACTAGAATCAACTTTTTTTCCCTTCTCGAATACACACGAATACACACAATTGTACATATCTTTGCCAAACTTTTCTCTGGGAAACCAATTAGCTGGAGAGAGTGGATTCTTCACCACACTGCCTCCTTCCATACCCTGATCAATGGCGCCACCAGCTTTCTTCGGACAATTATCAACGACAAACTCAACACCTACCGCTCTATTACTTTGGTCAGAATTAACAATGGTGCAGCCACCTCCTTCTGGTTTGATCACTGGTTGCCCGATGCCCCCCTCTTCTCCTCCCACCATGCCTTGTTCACCCACACCACCGTGCCTAATATTTCGGTGCAGCATGTCTTCAGTAGTGGTTTTGATTTACATTTGTGCCTTCGACTTACTGACGCTGCGAGACAGCAGCTGCGTAGCCTTCTTTCTTCACTGCAGAATGTCAACCTTGGAGAAGGAGATGATGTGCGAGTAGTCAAACTAACGGGGCGCCCATACATGACCAGACATGCATACACCACGCTCGATGATTCTGGGGACTCTACAGACATACATGGCAGGCGGATCTGGGGGACAAGGCTGCCCAACAAGGTGAAAGTCTTCGCCTGGCTATACTTCAAAGACCGGCTAAGCACAAAGACCAACCTCCACGCCAAGCACGTTGTTGACAGCGAACGTTGTGAGAGATGCTCGCAGGCTGCAGAAGACATGCATCATGTCTTCTTCGGGTGTGTGCGCAGCCGTTCGGTTTGGTCAAGGATACACATGATTCATGTAGAAGCCCTTTCAGATAACGAAAGCTGGTATGCAAACACGCCGACCAACCTCGATGCTTCATTGTGGCCCTTCGTCTACCTAGCAATCTTTTGGAGGATTTGGGATGACCGCAACGGCCATGTGTTTCGTAGCGAGCGATTCTGTAACCATTCTGTCCTAGCTAAAGTCTGTAACGATCTAATTGTATGGCGCAAACAACTCCCGCCTGTGCTTTGAAACGACCTTCTTGGCCGGTGTAACTACATCCGCACTTGTAACTTGTACTCCACTGCTACCCCCGTTAATGGGTAGGTGCATTCGAAATGGAAAAGGTGGGGAAACTCTCCCCCACGTTTAATTTTCAAAAAGAAGAAGATAGTTTTTAAACATCATTATGTTCAACG
This sequence comes from Sorghum bicolor, assembly GCF_000003195.3. Taxonomy (NCBI): domain Eukaryota; kingdom Viridiplantae; phylum Streptophyta; class Magnoliopsida; order Poales; family Poaceae; genus Sorghum; species Sorghum bicolor. The sequence goes on from NC_012873.2 coordinate 67,916,438, forward strand.
ATATATCTATCTAATTACCGAAGTCTATACCCAACTAGGCCTATCACAACCTGTGCCCACCTTGTCGGAGTATCATATAATACGATACTAGGTGATTTCTCCGGTCGCATCGCCGCAGGAACATAAAAGTGATTTCAGTTAAGTTAGAAGGGAATAGGCTGTAAAAGTAATCACACACACTAGGTATACTTATTTTGGGTAAACAATACAAAAAAGGAATGTTTCTAAGGAATCAAATAATTGTTTGAGGAGACCGGTTATTAATTAATCGATCACATCGGTGATGATCGGAGCAAAAAGTCTTATTTGTTGGTGCCTGATGAAATGCAAGCCGTACAAAAGAAGTAAAACAAACAACAACTTCCGCGGGTTGTGTCATAGGATGATGATGGTGGCCATCATATATATATCATGCATATAAACATATGTGCTCCATCCGATCCCTAGTCAGTCCTTGCCGCCGCCGCGTGCTGCTACTCTGTTGCAGGTGGTATGGACAGGATCCAATTGTCTCCGGAGACAAATTGGGTTCCAAGAAAGGGTGCGACATCGGTTTTGTTTATCCCCACCGCACCACTCGGAACACCGTAGTTCTTGTATGATATAAAGAGGAACGGGGCAAACTCCCTACATGCACACGCAACAAATTAAACAATATATATAATAAGTGGAGTGCATATAAGTATTGAATAAATAATAAACACAATAATATGTATATGATCTGAGGTCAGTAATGGTACCGGTTGAACTGAAATTTAGCCCCTGCTTGGCTATCGTCAGAGCCAGAGACGATTAGAGGAAAAAGGTCGTATCCTATGTTGGTGTAGGAGTAGACGACAGGCCAGCCCGCCCTTCCTAGGAAGATAAAACTTTGCCCTGTGATGGTGCATGTCTTGAAAGAGAAACCGCCGTCGGCCGCCGCAGGCGACAAGGTCAAGGGCGGCTTTGCCACCGGCAGGTCCCCGAGGTAATCAGTGGCGGATTTGGAGACAATGTTGCAGTCCTCGTAAAAGGACCTTGCATTGCCGAAGATGAAGTCGAAGGTGCCGTTGATTGTGCACGATTTATAGTAGTGCAGTCCCTTATGGTCATACAGGGCGCCATGCCCGCCGTCGACGGTGCATTTGTAGAAGGTGGCCTTGGATCCTGCCACTCGCAGCGCTGGCGCCATGGTTGCGCTAGTCACCTCGCCGATCTTCCCTTGATTATCCCTCTTCAGCTCCGGCTCCGGCGCGTCGTTCCTGAACAAGATGCCGCTGGCAATGAAGAAGTCCGACTCGATGGTCACGCTGCTGCTTCCTTCAGCTCCCAGGGGCTTGCCGTCCTTGCCGAGGGTGGCGGCGGTGTCGTTCCAGGCGATGATGGCAGGGGCCTCGGGACTGGTGGAGGCCAAGGTGACGAACGGCTTGTTCTTTCCCAGGAACAACTTCTCACGGTACACGGCGCCGGGCTGGATACTGATGATGTACCGTTTGGTGTTGCCGTCGGGGATCTTGGCGATGGCCTCGCCGATGCTGTTGAGGTAGATAGCAGGATCTGAGGTACTACTATCGTCGGCGGGTTCGACGTGGAGGACCACCCTGTTAGCCTCGGCTGCGGAGAGTGCAGCGTCCTTCTTGCCGCACGTGCACCCCGCTGCTGCATCTTTGGCAACCTGCTCCTTTATCCACCCCTGCAACATGGTATGCTGCTGCTGATGCTCCTGCATCTGCTGCTTCAGCTGCTGCTGCTCCTGCTCCTGCTCCTGCGCGCATGATGACGACGGCGCCATCATCAGCAGCACCAGGAGGAGGATCAAGGACGACGATGGTAATACTAGTAGTTGCACCATGATGATGTATATATTCTCTATCAACAATATTCTATGGCTTAATTTGGCTTTGGTTTCTTCACTCCTCACCTTCGTCCCTCCTGCGCTCCATCCTTAATTATATAGTATATATATATATATATATATATATATAGCTAGTAGCTAGGCTAGATAGATAGTTAATGGATCGAGCGAGAGTGGTGTGTGTGTGTGGCTGACATCGATAGATGGTCCATCGATCGATCAAGAGCATTGCTATTAATTAGCTAGCTAGTGTTCCGCCACTTGTGTCGCATTGCCAACGGATCGGAATAGATCATCCAACGTACGATCACTACTGTTAGGCATTATTAGTGGCTATATATAACCTAGCTAATTTCGGACAATGCATGCATGCTCTGCTGCCTGGGCCGGCCGCGGCCGGGCACTGAGCCCGGCCGCCTTGTCCCAAGCGACGACCAGGCACCTGAGGTTTTGTCGGATCTGCCTTCTTCAGGCCAGCGATCGGTACTTGTCCACCTTTCAAAAGACGATCTCGATCATCTCAAATAATAAAAAAACAACAACAGAAATTATGCAAACTTTGTACTTGACGAACTTTTTCTTTATAAATCATTTATTCATGCAAAGATGTGTTTCAATTTCTCTTATTTGAAATTTGAAATCTTCAAACAATCTCGGATGGAGGAACGAATAAAACAAAAGTTGCAGATTTCGAAAAGCTCTGCAACTTCGTCGCTATTGACTACTTTTTCATTTAAAATCATCTATGCATGAAAAATCTACGTTCAAATTACTCACATTTGAAATTTGATTTTTTTTTCAAATAATCTCAAGTGGAGAAATGACTAAATTAAAAGTTGCGGATCTCGAAGAGTTATACAACAAAGTGTGATATGAGTGGAGTGGTTAGGTCCTGGGCTTGATCCTTGCAGCCATGAAGCGCATGTCTTTCACACAAAAAAATTTTCATGCCTTGTGACTAGGCACCGGCGCGCGAAAAATCTCATGCCCAGTCACTTGGGACCAATAGATAGATTGATAGGTAGATATACACCGATCAGTGTAGACGATGATATTTCAAAGCACATAAAAAGTATTAATTATACATAGCACTTTCCATTTCTAGATGTTAGAGGAAGAGAGATATGAGAAGTAAATAAAATTTTGTTTCGATTTACAATAGGATATATAATTCATTATTAATCCCATAACATACTGAATCTACAAAATAATTAACACTCTCAATAATATAATATAATATAATATAATATAATATAATATAATATAATATAATATAATATAATATAATATAATATAATATAATATAATATAATATAATATAATATAATATAATATAATATAATATAATATAATATAATATAATATAATATAATATAATATAATATAATATAATATAATATAATATAATATAATATAATATAATATAATATAATATAATATAATATAATATAATATAATATAATATAATATAATATAATATAATATAATATAATATAATATAATATAATATAATATAATGTAATGTAATATAATATAATATAATATAATATAATATAATATAATTAAAATTGAAGAATTTTGTTTGTATTCATACTTAAGTTCATACATAGTTATTAGTGTGATTAGTTTTACGGCCTATTCTCTTCTAACTCTAACTCGATCGAAATCGCTTTAACATTCATGCGGCGATGTGGGCGGGAAAATCACCTAGTATTATATTATATGATACTCCGACTAGTTTGGCACATAATGAGATAGATAATCTCTCTGATTTCATAAAGGACGTCATTTTGGACAACGACAGGGCCTCAAAAGAATAATTGACCATTATTTTTTACTATAAAATATTTATAAAATCTATTCAAACTATACTTTTATTAAACTATATTTTGAGGTGAAAGTACAAGTTATTAGATAGGATTAAAAAGTTAGTTTTATTTTCAAAGGGCATGTCCTTTGGGAATTGTGTTCCTTTGTGACACTCCTTCACTTTCACAAATATATATATATATATATATATATATATATATATATATATATATATATACAAGTAACTACTCCGTCCACTTAGCGGGTACGTTAAAAATCCAATAGGAAGACGCCTTCGTTGGACGGCTTCGTTGACTTCCAACTAGATTCACGGCTGGATGCATGGCACATTTGATTTGAATGCCGCACGGAGAAAACAAAAGGTACATTAGATTATAGGTATACATACATATTTTGGAATATAGTATGTATACATACTTTTAAAAATAAAGTATTTGTATATACTTTTGAGAGAGTATTTATACATAATTTTTAAAATAAAGTATGCATACATACGTCAAGATTTACATAGTATAAGTATATACTTAAACATTAGAAAAACCATTATTTTAATCATAGGTAGTATGAAATGATACTCTAATCTGTGAAGTATCAACTGGTACATAGTGGCAAGAGGCGTATGCAGAGTTGCGGATATACTGCATGCGTATTTTCCTAAGTATATCTACATACATGATTTCCTGAGTATATCTACATACATGGTTGAAAGACAAGGAGAATGCTGTGTGCGCCACCGATGGCAAGAGGAGTGTACTGTGTGGATGCCACCAGACGTCGCATCAACTGGATCCTCCATTTTGACCGGGTATAGTTGATGCTGCTGCCGATGAAATGACGCCGCGGCAAGGTATAGACCGCCCTCGGAGATTGCCGTGCCCACTGGTTAGAGCGTCGTATCGTGAGGTGCCGTACGGGTCGAGCCAAGCACCTGCTGAAAGGACAAAAATGTCACGGGATCCACAGCCTTCTGGATGGAGTCCAATGCGTCGTCGGAGAGGAAGTGGCCGCAGCCCAGAGTCCTTGTGCGGGGATGGGGAGCCAAACGCGTCGCCTTCGTCATGGTCGATGGCCGGCGACAGCGTGAGCTCTAGCAACCCTGTCGACATGGCGGCGAGGTGCAGATCTGGAGGCGAACCACGCGAGCACGTCGGCGACGGGTAGGAGCACTGGAATGTCGGCGGCGAGCACGGCTGCAAGATGCGCATGGTCGTTTGCTGAGATGTGCAGCAGATCGCCGGTGCTCCAGCACAGCGCGGCCACCCGAGGTAAACGGCGGCGGTGGTGGCAGACGGGAAACCTGCGAGGCAAAGCTTCCGCAAAATTCCAGATTCCTTTCGGTGACCGAGGAAAATATAAAGTGGTGCAAGCCGGTAATTTCGGATCAGTTGATGATGATCGTAAAATAAATAAATTAATAATTAATTAAATATGGCGATCTATACTTATATACTCCTAACGGGTAGCGACGTATACGTTGTGATCCAATAAGACTTCTCTTCTCACCGTGGCTCGATCAGAGTAGTTATATATATATATATATATATATATATATATATATATATATATATATATATATTCTACACTCTAGGTGTAGAATATTATTCTACACCGCAATATATATAGTTATGTTATTAAGAGCATAGGGCTTCCAATAATTAACGAAAGCTCTAGCCCAAATTGTTCCTACCTGATTCCACCAGACTAGGTCCATCCAACGGTTCAACCCCACACCAAACCAAATCACGAGTCCCCTCCTGCCCTTCTCCTCCCTCTCTCCACATTCATTTTGAAATTGAAATTGTCTCTTTCTCTCTCCTCCGGCTCCGGGCACAGGCAGGAGGCTGAGCCCCTCCGATCCCAGCGGCCCTCCTCATTCATGGAGTTGCTCCCCAGCCCATGGCGTCGTTCTACATCAGGTATAATATAATATAATATAATATAATATAATATAATATAATATAATATAATATAATATAATATAATATAATATAATATAATATAATATAATATAATATAATATAATATAATATAATATAATATAATATAATATAATATAATATAATATAATATAATATAATATAATATAATATAATATAATATAATATAATATAATATAATATAATATAATATAATATAATATAATATAATATAATATAATATAATTAAAATTGAAGGATTTTGTTTGTATTCATACTTAGTTTATACATAGTTATTAGTGTGATTAGTTTTACGGCCTATTCTCTTCTAACTCTAACTCGATCGAAATCGCTTTAACATTCATGCGGCGATGTGGGCGGAAAAATCACCTAGTATTATATTATATGATACTCCGACTAGTTTGGCACATAATGAGATAGATAATCTCTCTGATTTCATAAAGGACGTCATTTTGAACAACGACAGGGTCTCAAAAGATAATTGACCATTATTTTTTACTATAAAATATTTATAAAATCTAGTCAAACTATACTTTTATTAAACTATATTTTGAGGTGAAAGTAAAAAGTTATTAGATAGGATTAAAAAGTTAGTTTTATTTTCAAAGGGCATGTCCTTTGGGAATCGTGTTCCTTTGTGACACTCCTTCACTTTCACAAATATATTTCAAAGGTCAATGAAAGCAGCCCCCGAGCTAATCATAATTAGGAGTTTTCAAAAACTTTGAAACTTTGCACACCGATAGTGCATCCATAGATACACATTGCCCCCGATCAATGAAAGCTGCCCCCCGAGCTAATCATAGTAGTCGTTCGACACTATTTGTTTATTTACCATTCTGACCTGTCAAAACATATAGCAATGAACTTTTGAAATTATCTCTGATTCTTGTACTAGTCAACTTGGTCTTGCTAGGAGTTGGAGTCCGCACCATCTGGTTGCTGCTCATATGTGCATATGTGCTGAGAGTTCAGGGTTACCGTACGTGACTTTCCCCGTCTGATCCCTAGCTGGAGCTTGGAGTTCAAGGGTTATCGATCCCGTCAGCGATCTTTTTTTTTAAAACTTACAATGGCTCAGGGCCTTGCATTAGGTCTTGTTTAGTTCTCAATTTTTTTTTTGCAAATTTTTCAGATTTTCTACACATCGAATCTTACACGCGGCACATGCATGCAGTATTAAATATAGATAAAAAAATAACAGTTTATCTGTAATTTGCGAGATGAATTTTTTGGCCCTAGTCATACCTGGGCAACGGGCCGGCCCGGCCCGGCCCGGCACGACACCGGGCCGGCCCGGCACGTTGCCTAACGGGCCGAGGGGGCCCGTCGTGCCCTGCGGGCCGTGCCTTACCGGCCTGCGGGCCTGACCTCCGGCCCAGGCACGGGCCCGCGGGCCTTTTTGCGTACCGGGCGGGCCCGTCAGGCCGGGCCGGCCCATAGCCCGTTGAACAATAACATATCAATAAACACAGATTTAAAAGCATATTTCAAACACATTCATCAATTCATCACTTCATCAGTATAAAGAACACATTCAAATACATATGACATGTAGAAAATAGATTTAGATATCAAAATGAGTTATTTTATACAATGTTGTTATTTGGCGGGCCGGGCCGGGCCGGCCCGCGGGCCTGAAGTGCAGCCCAAGCACGGCCTGCAGCAACGTGCCGTGCCAGCCCGAGCCCAATGACCTTCGGGCCGGGCCGGGCTAGGGCCGGGCCAAAATGACGGGCTTCGGGCCGTGCTCACGGGCTCGGGCTGCATGCCCAGGTATAGCCCTAGTTAGTCCATGATTAGATAATATTTGCCAATACAAACAAAAGTGCTACATTATCGATTTCCCAAAATTTTTTGAAACTAAACAAGGCCTTAATTGAGAACTCAGCATAAATCGTGATCGAGTTACCATGAGATTTACAATGTATGGAATATATATCATCCAGCCATAATATCTACTGACCCGTGTCACACACCATACCTATCTTCGCAAGCTCATGCGCCGACGTGTTACAAGACGTTGGTATATTATCGGTCGAGTAGGGAATGCATGCATGCGTCTATTGTCGTTGCAGGCGGCCGTCTCAATTAATAATTAATGGAGATGGTCGATTTAACGGGGTCGCCTTCGTTAATGCATATTAATAGAGGTGGTTGCCTTAGGCTGACCACGTCCATTAAAGCATTAATGGTGGCGATCTCATTATAGTAACCACCTTCGTTAATGTGTGATTAATGGAGGCAGTCGAGTTTGCATTGTCTGTCTCCATTGTTCCTGTGGCTATAAAAATTTTAGGGTTTTGAGATCCAAAACCCTAAAAATTGAGCAAATTCTAGGGGGAGAAGTTTTGCTCTTGATTTGTTCAAGGAAGACACCGCAGAAGGTTGAAACACAGTCTCTAAACCTTATTCCTTTATCTTCTTCATCATTTAGGCTCTCTAGATCTAGTGGAGGAGAGAGAAAATAGCGGTTTTTAGCTCTAGATCTACTATCTTGTTTGTAATACTTTTTTTGTTGGGCAATAAGGTTTGTAGATATGGATAGGTCTGAATGGATGTACCGGATGAAGCGAATGGAACCGCAGTACCTGGTTCATGTGAGGAAGTTTGTTCCAACCGCAAAATCTCATCGTTAGAGTCTCGATCTGACGACAACCATATGTTTGTGTTCTTGTTGTAAGAACATGAAAGCCCACAAAGACAGTGAGGTGCACTTTCACTTTATGAGGTATGGTTTTGTTAAAGATTACATGGTTTGGACTTATCATGAAGAAAAAGATGTAGATGCATCCGGAGGCAACTTGACATCATCGACCGCAGAGCATGTAGGACGATAACCTGTCTCCTCATCGGCCGCACCAGGAGCCAGCGATGACAATGTTCGTGATTATATCATTATCATGATGGAGGACTTACTCCAAGATATGGCTACTAACGATGATGGTGGTGGGGATGGTGATGAGGATGCTGCTATGAAGGACCCTGAGGGTGCAGAGCTTATGGCGGAAATAGCTAAGTGCCTTGACAAAGATGACGTTCTGTTTTGTAACTCAAGGTGGCTGGAGAATTTCAGAGAGATAAAGTAGGCTGCAATTGACCCTCTCTACAAGGGTTGTCCGAAGCATTGGACGGTGCTACGTTTTGACCTATAGATGTTGATGTTGAAGGCTCGACATAGCTGGTCTGACACTAGCTTCAATGACCCCATGAGTGTCATTGCTGACACCTACCTAGATGATAACAAGGTTCTCGCCAATACCTATCGGCCGGAGAAGTTGATCCGACCAGTGGCAATGAAACTTAGGAAGTTTGACGCCTGCCCTAACCATTGTATCCTTCATCGAGGCTTGCAGTATGAGAAGTTAGAGAGTTGTCCGCACTGTGGCGTGAGTCGATATAAGAGGAACGCCGGTTGGCGTCTGGATGGTGACGAAGGTGTATGATAAATTTTTGGTATATAATATTTCCTACGCCAAGTAACATGGGTTGCCGACGTGAAGTGACCTGTGCAATTTTGTTTTATATATATATGTGGCTCTAATATTTGGAGCCATATAATGAATAAGAATATGCCATGACTTATTAGGAATTATATGGTGCTAATTAAGTTTGTGCATTCAATGATCTCTAGATCGACCTATGGAGTGGAGGTTGGTCATGAATAATTATTGGCCTAATAACTATGCAAATATTCATGCATGATGAGAATCTTGATGAAATGCACACTGTCGGCACGACTAAAAGAATGTTCTAGAAGCATTTGTCATGCATATTCTGGTTGTGGACACGCCAAGTTACCAAATAACAAGTATCTCTTTTGTTTGATGATTGTTTTATCTAACGGAGGAAGAAAAAGGGAGTGACGTGATCAAGTTGTTTAATAAACAACCGCATATACTCGAGACTCTTGGTTGAACTATTGGCCCACAAGTCACTGATATGAACTCTCAAGTTGCATGCGAACCGATCCGGCTGTACGTACGTCAGCAGCCAGCAGCGCCCATGCATCTCTGCCGGCCTTAGATCGATTGCCTGCGTGTCTTGCATCAAATCGCCCGAGCGATCGATCCATCAACAATCTCTCCGGCCGGCCGATGACGATCGATCGAGCTGATCGAGGGCGCAATCATACATGCATAATGCATGAACGAACATGCATGATGCAAACAGGGAAGATATATGCTAGCTAGCTAGCTGCCTGCTTAGTTTGGCTCATCCATCTCATGCATGCCGTGCCGACCTAGTGACCTACCCCCGGCCGGCCTAGCCTATATATAGCTAGCCTATAGCTTCTCCAGCGAGCTAGCTAGCTCGTACTAGTACTGCTTTTTTTACTTTTTAATTTTGGCGCACAGTAATATATACACCCAATAATGCATGTATGTGCTTTGTGTCGTGTCAGCGCGAGCGAGGTCGGTTTGAGCGATCGAGGGATGGAAGTATATACGGGCTGGGCCGGGCCGGGCCGGGCCGGGCCGCGAGCATCCAAACAGACATACATATCTTGATCCGTAATATTTTTAATCGAGACAAATAAAAAGGTGTGTGTTCAGCAACTAAAAAAAAAATCTTTTGCGAGATGTTTTCGTTTTTTCTTCCGATTCGGGCAGCATTTACATACTGCCACCTCGATTAATACCTCGGATTAACCGAGTCGGTTATTTTCTATTATCTGAGACAGACAATAATGTAATATAACTGCCTCGGTTAATACCTATTAACCAAAGCGGGCATTATAACGTAACCGTCTCGGTAAATCCATTAACCGAGGCAGCCCATCTCCTAAAATAGTGGCCCAATAGGCAGCCCATCTCAACCCGATAGCAGTCATCATATAAATATGGAGCTAGGGTTTCCTTCTCTAACCCATCTCTCACTCCTATCTCGTTGCCCCTCCCAATCCTCTCCCCTCCAATCCTGTCGCCCCTTCCCTACCAGCAACACCCCCTCCCCTCCTCCCATTGGCCCGGTAGCGCCCCCTCCGCTCCTTCCTCTGGTCCGACGCAGCGCCCTCTCCACCTTCCCCCTAGTTGACGCTTCAGTGGCTCCTTGAAAGCGACGCGGGCGTGCCCGACAGGCTAGAATGACATAGATCACGCACCTGCTAGCGCGGCCACGCGAGCACGGTGGCCCGACAGATCAGAGGCCTAGCCTCGCCCCTCCGCGATGGCGCCCTCCTCCACCATGCCTTCCACCACCTCCTTCCACGACGGCGCCCCTCCAGTCAAAGGGCTCGTGGATCCGCCCTTGGGGGTTGCACATCCGGCAAGCTCGCTGGTGGGCCAGCCTTTTCTCCGAGCGCGGATCCAATGTGAGCGGTGGAGTGGCTCCATATCTAGCGTCGGGGAGCGCGCAGGGGGTGGCGGTGGGCTCAGAAATGGGCACGCCGGTGGGCTCTGTTTTTTTTTTTGTTTTTTTAATTCATTAACCGAGACGGTTAAGGCCACGATTAACCGTGACCTTTGATCCGAGATGGTTACAAAAACTGCCTCGATAAAGGATTTTTTCCTGCCTCCGTAAAAAATATGTAGTAGTGGCAAGCTCTGCCCTGCTCGCCACCGCAGTCGGGGGAGAAGGCCCTGCCCCGCGCGCCTTGATCCGCCGCCACCACGATCCGATCTACTATAGCCGCGTCTCAGTCCACCACCACCGCGACCCGATCCACCCCCACAACGGCTAGATCCGCTACCGCCGCCGCAACCGGATCAGTTGCCGAGTGGCCGCCACGGTAAATAAATTAACCGAGTAAGAACCGCCTTGGTTAAGCCATGATTAACCGTGACCAAATAAAAAAAAAACCCGCTTCGATCGGTCTCCGATCCCACACTGGTCACACTACTACAGCACACGCTTTACCATATTATACATAGCTTCATGGTATGTAGACGTACATATAACAATTAAAGGAGGAATAATCGTCTTGTGCTCTAGTACATGCTGCATGCATGGATGTCGATCGATCTCGACTAGCTAGCTAGTAGTGTGTAGTACTACGTACGTAGCAGTAGCTTTAGAAGTAGGGGACAGGGAGGATCAGAGGATGGTCTCCATCTATATTGTACGAATCGCGATCTTGTATGTACGTTGGTCAATCACGAGGTATATTCTTTTTAATTTCGATCAGCGTTTACATAATAACTATTGTAATAGTGATTTAATTATGTCGCATGATGCATGCCTTGAACGAAATTGCATCTAGTGTACCAATAATTAAGCAGTGGAGTGGCGAGATCGATGGATTAGCTAGAAAAGCTCATTGCATTGTTGGTGTCATAGAAAGGAGAGGAGGAGAGGTACGGTGTGACCCTGGCCCGGGCCAGTCCCTATATATATATATATATATCCGATCGACACTGCTGCTGGCGGGGCGTGCTGGTTGTTGTTGAGTGGTCAAGTAAGCGAGAGAGAGCTGAGTGGCGAGATCGATTAGCTAGTAGTGACAGTGAGCTGAGTGATCACACGCCTCGATCGATCGGTTGGTCGGTTAGCTAGCTAGCTAGCGCACGCATGGCTGCTGGCGGCAGATGGTCGCTGGCGGCGTTGGCCTTAGTTGCCATGGCGGTGGTTTCTGCTGCTGAGACCTGGCCGCCGGCTCCACACGCAGTGGTGGCAAGGAAACGGCCGGGTGATTGCCGGGGTGTTGCGGACGCGCACTGCCACGGCACCATCGGAGAGGCTCTCAAGGACGAAGCTGCGGCGCTCCGTGTGACGACGGGAGCGAAGAAGGGGCACGTGCCGCGGCTTGTCATCCTCATCACAGCCGGCGAGTACAAGGAGCAGGTGCACATCACCCGACGGAACGTCGTCCTGCTCGGCGAGGGCAGAGGCAAGACTATCATCTCCGGCAATCTCAGCAACAGGACGGGGACGGAGATGTACATGACGGCCACAGTCAGTAAGTGTTCTGTCCTGTTCGATATGTTGTGTTGAATATATATATATATATATATATATATTCCGTACGTATATATATGCAGTTCGTCCTCTTCCGGCCGGTATATATATATATATGGTAGTCGTCCGAGGCCTCATTATTGCTGCGCGCATTTCGTGCAACAAGGAGAAAGAGATCATGCATTATTGTTGATGCAGCAGTGCTGTACTGCTGTTTTGTATGAGAACAACGTAAAGAACGAAATTAAATACAGAAGTTGCTATGTGCATGTTATACATAAAAAAACACGTGACCTGATCGAACCACAAACATATTACTCAGTAGTTGATAAACAGTGTGGATAACTACTGCCACATGTAATTGACAATATTCCCCAAACACTAGTATTTCAATAGTGCTGGCAATGGTTTTCTATTCAGTGAGAGTATATATAAGCCATAAAACAACACCAAATTTAAAATCATGTATACAATTAATCTATTCAGTGAGTGTATATAATCTACTCAGTAGCAGGAGATAATCTACACACACGCGTCCGGGGCCTCATGCTGCGCGCTCTGCTAGCTACTGCTGCTGCTGCTCATATGCCATATATATACGTACCATGCAATATATAACAAGGACAACAATATATAGTAATAATTAGCGACTATTAACTAACTAACTAACTAATATTAATACTCTGCTACGTGCACTGTTGCATGCATGCAGATGCTCTGGGGCACGGCTTCGTCGCCCAGAATCTTACAATCCTCAACAGCGCCGGGCCCGATGGAAAGCAAGCTGTGGCGCTGAGGTCCAACTCCCATAGATCGGTGGTATATGGTTGCAGCATTGAAGGGTATGAGGATACACTGTACGCAGAAAACGGCGCGCAGGTATACCTGGACACGGATATCTACGGTACCGTAGATTTCGTGTTTGGGAACGCGAGAGCGGTGTTCCAGCGCTGCCGCATCCGGGTGCGGGAGCCCCTCAGCGGCAAGCATAATGTAATAACTGCCCAAGGCTGCAACAATAAGACGTACCAAGACTCGGGGTTCGTGTTCCACCGATGCACGGTGGAAGCGGACCCGAACCCGATTCGGGATCCAGTCAGCGGTGAACCCATCGGGTTCCAGAACCTCACTGGCGTCGAAACCTACCTTGGCCGGCCACACCGGAACTTTTCACATGTGGTTTTCATGCAGTCGGAGCTGGGCGCCATCGTCCACACCGATGGATGGGTGGCGTGGGACAAGAACCACGTCATCAAGGAGACGACGGAGAGTGTCAAATATTTGGAATTTAACAACACTGGTGCTGGAGCGGACACGGCCAGACGCGTCAACTGGACTGGCGTACAGGTCATCCACGACGCGGCCCAGGTGACAAAGTACTGCATCGACAACTTCGTCGCGGGCAAGGAATGGATTCCCCAGCAGATCCCATACGACCACGAGATCCCCCGCGGGATCGTCGTCTAGCCTGCCCATCCGCAGCAAGCATCAGTCTCGATCGGTCTCTGGGTCTCTCGCGCGCGGCAGCCTCGCTCATCTCCAGCTGCGCGCGCGGTCGTCCGTCAAGTCGTCTCCATCTGTACGTGTGTGTGTGTGTGTGGGCGCGCTGCACTGCTGCTGCTGCTGTCCCGCCGGCTACATCGAGTCCCTCTCGAGATCTCATGCTGCATGCATGCATTCTCTCCATCCATTGTCATTGGCTTTTAATTTGCTTGCCATGCCATCCATCTACGAGCGAGCGAGCAGCAGTTTGACATATGCCATACCATCTACTCCTCCTAGCTATACAGATCCATCGATCCACGTACCCATCCCATCCATTGCCTGCTTCACTGTACTAGCTTCCTCTCTCTCTCTCTCCTGCGTCCATCTCCCGCCCGCACCGCAGGATGATATCTGATCCGTACGTCGTCAGCTTGAATTGCTTCTGTACCATCACCTGCGGCCCCGCGTGCCCTTACCCTGCCTTGGGTTGGGCCTTGCCTTGCCGCTGCTAGTAATCACAAATAATTGAATCCGTACCTACGCCTACAAAGATATATATACCATGGTATTTGTATTATTGTTGTACATATATTTTCCTCTCTTTTTTTCGCCAAAGTGTTGTACATTTGTGCGTGCGCGCGCGCGCGCTTAATGTAATATGCGGCATGTATGTTTGGTATTGTACTAGTAATATATATATATATATGTTTGCATGCTGTCAACGACGACGTACTGTATGTATTCACAACATTTTCATTTTGTGGCATGCAGCAGCCTTCTCTGATCTACTACTTAGATAGATAGACAGATAGATAATCTCACCAGCTAGCCTCTAGCAGTCCCCGTACACGTACGTGGTACAAAATCTGGAAGATTGCTCCACAGACTTAAGCATTTAATTTTTTTTTTCGGATGCTCCAGGGTAATTAATAAAGCTTGTGGAGCCGGGTTCTCAATAGAATAGAATAGAATCGTGGCTTGGCTTGCATTGGCATAGTCGCCGCGCTGTCCGTGACGTACAAAAACAAGCGCGGACTTCCACCACCACGCCCCTTTCTTCCTTGCTTTAAATTTAGAATTCCCTACCAGCTAGCGCCGACGACGCGGCAGCAGCCATCGTGCGCGCGCATGGAAGAGCGAGAGCTCCTCCTCCCCGTGGCCGGCGACGACGCGGCAGCCTTCGTGCTGTCCCGCCTGCCCCACCCTGGCACAGCGGCCGCCGACGCTGCCGCCTTCGTCGACGCCACCGCAGGCACGAGCCTCTCTTTCTCCGCCCTCCGCCGGGCCGCGCTGTCCCTCGCCTCCGCGCTACGCCTCGGCCTCGGCCTCCGCCGTGGCGACGTTGTCCTGGTCCTCTCGCACAACTCGCTCCTCCTCCCGCAGGTACTCCTCGGCGTACTCGCTGCCGGCGCCGTCGTGGCGGCCGCCGACCCAGACGCCACGCCCGCCGAGGTGGGTGCCGCCGCACGCGACTCGGGCGCGGTCATGGTCGTCGCCGCGCCCGAGGTGGCCGCGAAGCTCTCCCCCAACGCCATGGGCCTGCCGCCGCTGCTCCTCACGTCGCGCTCGCCGGAGGATCCCGCGGCGCTCTCTGCCGAGGAGCTCATCGACGGCGGTGACCCTGTGGACCCTGCTGCTGAGATGGTGGCCGTGTCCGACGACTCCGATGTGGCGTTCCTGGCCTACCCGTCCGCGACCACGGCCGCCGTCGCCATGACACACGCCGACCTCGTCGCTGCCATAGACCTCGTCGCGGACGGCGGCCGCCGGGTGTGCCTGGCGTCCCTTCCCATGTACAGCGCCCACGGCCTGCCGCTGCTCGCCCTCGGGCTCCCCGCTGCGGGAGTCACCACGGTGCTCCTGCCTCCGCCGTCTTCGGCTTCGCAGTCCGATGCGAGGGCGGCGAGAGAGGCGGTGGCCGCGCACGCGGCCACGGACTTCGTGGCGACGCCTGACGAGGCGGAGGCAGCTCTCGCCGCTCCCGTGCCGCTCGATGGACAGCTGTCCTCGCTGAGGAGGGTGATCGTGGCGCCCACACCGTTGACGCCAGGGGCACGGGAGGAGTTCCGCCGGAGGCTGCCGTGGGTCCAGCTGACGCAGCTGCTGTCCGGCACGCCGGAGAACCAAACGGAGCTGCTGTCGCTGCCACCTGAAGTGATCACGCCACCTACAGGCGCTGCGGTGATACAGTAAGGATTTTTTTTTTTTACTATTATTGTTATTGAGGTGATCACTGTCTCTCTGAGTTTTGACATCAAATCAAATACTTCATAAACATATATTATAGAGAATATGTCATCAGCTTAGCTCAAGTACTAAACATTATTCCGGTTTTCCTTCAGACACAACAGCCTGCCAGCAGACCCAATGTCCGCGACAAACGACGCCTCCTTGGTAAAATATTCTCTCCAAAACAAGAATATACATTTTTTTTTTTGGATAAATGTAACAAGCCATATATATAATCCATGAATGAACATAGAATAGAAATGTGTACAACACGAGCAGGACAATCTCTCTTTTGGTGCAGACGGGAAGAGCAATGCAAAAGGACAGTGACAACAACGGTCTATATATAGTAGCATCCGAGTACAGTATAAACAAACAATGTACTTATATTTCTTCAATTCCAATGAACACCTTACATTGCTTATATAATTTATAGTATGAGTACTCTTGTAATAACCGCCTACCGAAAAGGGGGTATCAGACGACAAAACCAAAGTGCTAGCCGGCTAATAATCCAATGTGATACAATCTCAATCTTTGGTATACTTGTATGATGCTATGCTCTTACTGTTGAATTATTGTCTAAGACTACCTAGGAAAATTTTTGCACCAGGTGCCACCACCTAAGAAGATAAACAAGATTATTTCAGGGGGCATCTTTTCAAGATCAACCATGAGCAAGATCCTGAGGAAGCACCCGGAGACTGGGAACAGACAAGCTGCCTCAAAACTGTAGCAGATCCTCCGCTTTCAATTCCTGTTCGGAAGCTGCTTGTCAACCTGATGAAGCATGATTCAAAAGTTACAATCAGTCAAAATCTAGTATCAAATGTTGAGTTATACAGAAGAAGCTGATAATTTCTACTATCAAATTGTATGGAAGCAGTCCATGAGTTTATGATGTGGATGGGGAAAAGAGATGCAGAGTTTAGCCCCATATTTACGAAGCTCGATCATATAATAATCTAAAATTCAGAAGACCTTCAGATGGAGTTCTAGAGATAGGAAATCACATACGTCTCCCCTAAAGTTCCCGGCAAACATGATTGAGTGTGCCATAAATCTTTGGTCAAAAAGGCTATTCCATCTGCAAGGTTTCTATTATTGTCTTCTGTAAAGTAAAAATAAATGTGAAAAATCCAAGATAATTATGATTTAATGTCCACATCAGCCTTGCATTTTTTTTTTTTGATATTGTAGATGTTAATACTATAAACTTGGCCAACATTAGACATATTTAACTTAGGACAAAACTAAAACAACTTACAATTGGAAACAGATTACAACTTAGCAACAACACTTAATGAAGTGTGCACTAGATAATTCAGGAGTTAGAACTTAGAACTCTATTTGAACAAGTTTCTGACCAAAAAGGTCGTGTGGAATGGAAACCATAAAGCTACAGCTGTAGCTGAAACCCCTGAGTACATCAAATATTGTTCCATCCAAGCATGCTGCAGAGAGGACTTACTATTCATCGTCAGAGACCTCTGCACTACCTGCCACCCACTTCCAAACACCCCCAGATTTTCGTCTCTGAGTAGTTGCAATGGTTTGCTCCACCTGAGATATTTGTTGATGCAGTACGTCTAGTTCATTCTCCAATGAACCAGCAGATTCCAGTCTCTTCCGTGCAGTAGCAATTTGCGACTAAGTTGAGAGATTCATGAAAAAAGACAAGTGATCAGAAGCATAAGAAGGAAACCAGAAAATAGGTATTTTCAGGATCAGCGAATCAATTGTATGTTTAAGTTTAGCACCTCAAGCTTCTGGCATCTTGAACCCTCTGCTGCTAGTTGATCTTGTACTGATTTAAGCTCCTTTGAAAGGGGAAAAGGCAGAGATTGTCAACAAAAAATCAAGAATTCCATATTGCAGAACATAAAGAAAGCTTTACCTTTGCTAATTCACCATATGACAAGTTTGCCATGTCTAGTTTATCCTTCAGTTTTGAGTTTTCATCACGAACTTCTGCCAGTCTGGATGCTAGTTTACCATTCTCTCCATTAAGTACATCAATTTCAGCAACGAACTTTTTGGAATTACTTGCAGGTTGAGCTCTCTTGATGTCAAAATCATCTGTAGCAACAATATCTCTGGTTTTCTCATCTGTACCAGTAATTACAGCATAGGCAGCTGTCACAGAAGCGGCGGCGGCGGCGGCGGCTGGTGATTGAAGAAGACGAGGTTGAACTAAATTTCTTGCCTTGGGTTTCAAAACAAAGATCTGCAGCAAAGTGCTCATTTTTGTCAGATAGTTAAGCATGTCTTTTAACATCAAGAATAGATAACTCAAAGAAACACAGGCACTGAAGCCACTAACATATACGAAGACAATCCCGGAAAATGAGTCTAATATCTGACATTCAACATATGAATCATTAAAAAAAATAGTATGACTAGATATCATTCGCTTAAACTGAGCACCTCGTTGCTGTATTTCCCATTGTAACCGCCAAAGGCAATTAGAACCTTTTCACCATCAACTGTGGTTGAGCAAAGGGTGAGACCCTGTATAAAGTATCAAACAAGCAGAAGTCAAAAGATAGTATTAAAAGTGTGTTGGTAAGTCACAATTTAGTCTTACATCACCACATTTTGCAAAGCCCAAGATCTAAGGAACATGAATGTGTTTCTTAATGGCATATTTGATTGCTGCCCCCAAAAATAAACAGCACACTGTCATTTATTTAGGCTAATGTTGAAACAAAAAGAATTGCAAATGAAAGTACCACAAAGATTGCATGGCATTTTGTAATGGTGTTTGCAAGAGTAAAAGTTAAACCTGATTGTAAAGAATTAAGCCATCCCTAATATCTATCCACAAAAGTATTGTTACCAAATCTAGACAATTGTTGGAAAAAAAAGGAAAACAAGAGTTAGATGTGAATAATCATGATAATATGATATTTAGTAAATAAGTAGTGTACAGAAGGCAAAAGAAAAAGTTGTCAATGTGAGTCTATTTCATTTTTACATCCATGAACTTGAGACATGAAATTGCAGATGGAATGCTGCTACAAGACTACCTTACTTTAAGGTGAGTTTAGCTAATTCCAGAACTAGGAAACACAATTGCACCAAATATTTCTTACCTCACAAGCTAGAGGATCTCTAGCTGAGACGCTGGTGACCACTGACCACACAAACTTGGAAGCATTCATTACAACTGTATCAGTGGAACCTGCAACATGTGCATTTACATAGATACTAGATCATAAGTAATTATACCAAAAATAATATAAACACTAATTGCACATCCTGTGTACATTACCATTTGCATTATCTCCACCACCAACAATGTACCAGTTTTCATCAATCATAGCACCAGCATGACCACTTCTAGGAGTTATATGTGCTCCTTGGGCATCAGGTTGAGACCACTCCAGCTGTTAGCACAAGAAATTACTTAAGCGAGTATTGAAAGTATATTATTCATTCCTATGTTCATTAGAGTCTTCAAATTTAATGTTAAACTTCATAGAGAGAGAACATAGACTTGATCCATCTTGTAAAAGTACGGTGTAATTTGCTTAGCATGTCTGCATGTCACCTTAATACCTTATGGCATACAGCAGCTTCTTTTAGACATAGTGAAATGGAGTCCTACCATATCAATGGATTGTAATTAATATTAACTTCGTAAAGTTTTTGAATTTGGAAGTCCTACTAAAACCAAAAACTACTAGTATGTGTAAAATGATTTGAAAGAACTCATAAGCAATCAAAGAACAAGATTCAAAGATGAATTGCCACAGATGCTTGTTTTTGTAAACTTATTCGAAGTTCCAAAGTATATAAGAACACAAATGAACTTGTGTAACCTAACTCGTAAACAGCATTCAGTACTTACAGTTTGCAAATCAAGTAGGTAAAGATCATTGAAGCATGTAGAGTGAGAAGAGCCACCAAAGATCAGAAGATACTGGTCAGTGTAAACAGCAGCTGAATGATCGTACCTAGGAGCCGGACCACCTTTCCTACTTCACAATAGGAAAGCAAAACAATAATCTCAGTAAGAGCTTGGAATTACACAAGGATATTTTCAGTATAAGCTGTACATAATTCTTACTCCGATTTGATTTCTTCCCACATCATTGTCTCCAAGTCAAGTATATGAAGATCATTCAGTAGCCTTCTCTTGTTATCCTCTCCACCAAACATTAGTAATCGAGAACCAAGTAGGGATACAGATTGGCCACCTCGAGCTGTCTAATGCAAAGTAAAGAAAAAAACCAATAGAACTCAGCAAGGTCCCAAGTTCACTTACAAATCAGTTTGTTTTTAAGTGCAAAAGAAAGGATTCTTACTGGAACTTTTCCATAAGTATCAACAGCAGACCAGCTATTGGCTTGCACATCAATAAGCCAAACTGCATCCAGAAATTCAGCACTATCAATTACAATCAGTTTGGTTCTTGTAGAACTGAAATCACTCCAATAAAATTAACAAGCAACAGGCGATGTTTTGGGAAAAGGGGTACATCAACGAAGCACAAACAACTGAATTACTTGTGTACTGAGAACTATATGTGCGTCAAAGGAAATCTATTATCTCACATTTTTCTGCTCTAAGTTTAGTGTGTTACAAAAAATGTAATGGTTTTATGAAGAAATACCTGAAACCTTATTTGATGATGATGATGATGATGACCTCGTGTTTCCAGCTACAACCACAAGATAGTTTTTCCACTTGACCTGAGCAAAAAACAACGGACAACATAGATCATAACAGCTGTTTGGATCGAATGAGTGAATGGGGCTATGGGGCTACAAAACAGTAGGAAAAAAATCCATTAAAAAGGAAGGATTGTATGCTTACCAAACTGTGGCCTGCTAATGCTGGGAATGATCCACCTGCGGCATTGTTTTCATGATTCAGCTGGTTTGAGTCTCTAGTAGGGTTTAACGCTGACCACGTGGATGTCCTAAAATCAAAAACCTGCCAAACGTGTCCAAGTTTGTTCAAATATAGGTAATGGAAAACCGTGAAGGACGAGATTTAGTGGCGTGGCAAACCTGGACATCTGATAGAGATCGGCCGTTGCGACTCCCTCCGACCACGTACAGCTTGTCTTGGACCACTTGCGCAGCATGCTGTCACATATCAGCACACTTGAGGAGTGAAGGCGGTAACCGAAGCAGAGGGTTCAATCAACGGACAACACACCATGGCCAGCACATCTAAATCGTTCCGTCATTCACCCTGCCGTCCCGTCCTAGCGCAGTATAGACACATGGCATGGAAATCACTGCTTGATGGGTCAATGTCCCTCGACCCTCGTGAGCTAGGCGAAAACTAGCCGCTAGACATAAACGGGACAGACACAAAAAGGCAGAGCTAGGGCGCGGTTCCTGCTGCATTCTGCGGCAGGCGGGCCATCTGTTTGCACACGGATCGAATTTCTACCCAGTAATGAATATGAAGGTGATGATGATGACGGCTGTACACTAGGAAGGTTCCTCGTACTGCTGGCCACGGAATCACAGCGAGATCGCCGACAGACAGCAACGGTAATGGTGACGAGGAAATCGATCGAATGATACAGTAGTAGGTTTAACAACAGAAGCAGCAGCAGCAGAGAGGCCGGAACCGCTCGTGCCGTACCTTATAGCGCGCGGGCGGGCGCGGCGAGCCCCCGGCGGGGCTCAGCAGCACCCATTGGTGGTACGGCGCCGCGGCGAGGCCGGCGTCACCGTTGATCCCCTCTCCCATTCCCCCACCGACGCCCCACCCCCAACCCACCTGGGATCGATGGATGGATGGATGGATGGATGGGTGGATGAATCTGGGCGAGACTGATCCGGGTGCGGGGATTCACTGAGACTGATTCCTTGGCTGGGCTAGGAGAAACGGACTTGGATCTGAGGTGAGGGGAGGTAGTGGAAGAGGGCTCGGAGTCGCCGCGCGCGTGCGTGCGTGCGTGTCACGTCCGTTCCGTTGGCCAGTAGGGGCGACGGAACGGAACGGCGAGACACTTCATTACGCTTCGTCAGGGCAGACACGTAAACCCACCCTGTGAAAACGTATTCGGCTCTGGCGCCAGGTTCGGCAGGGAGCCCATGATTGATTGATAGCTTCGACGTCCTACGAAGTTGTACCAAATAGGCACTTATAATCAAAACATATTCGCTAATCTGAAAAGTTATGGTTAAAAGTTAGTACTATTTATTGATTTTTTTATAAGAAAAATATATTGTTGGTTGATAGAAAAAAAATACGGCTTACAAAACAAACAAACAAACAAACAAACAAACGGAGTCCAAAGAGATGAACATCTTCTTCTGATGGTAATTGGCATATTTATTAGTACACAAACTTGACCTGCACCTTCTAAAAAAAACTAACCTTCACCGTTTTTGTTGGCACTAGCTTCGGGATGACTCAAACAAATCATGCAAAAAAAACTATTACACGATTGACTACAGGTACATACATTGTACTCGGTAATCTATATGAACCTATATACTTCCTTCATTACAAAACAAAAATACGATTCTATATTTAGGATGAGTCAGACTTTCATAAATTTGATCACATTTACAATGCTTATATCTTTACTATAAAAATACATTTTATAGCTAATCTAATAAAATTTATTTAGTATTACAAATGCTAGTAAATTTTCATATAGCTTTGGTCAATTTTTTTTAAAAAAAATAACTTCTTGAAAAGTGAGGATTGTATTATGTTTCTTCATGTTTCATACTTAATTCGACTCACGACATATGCTTATATGAGTTACGTAAGAACAACTTGCTTCCAATGATAATATGAAATGATGTATTAGTTCCATTATAATGTACAGACACGTTTGCTAGTAATCAATAAAGAGAGAAAGAAAAAGATTTTTATTAATCATCAAAAATAAAGATAGTATGAATGCCCCTATATATGGTTACTCCCTCAAATCTGTGCAGATTTTTCTTAAATTAAAGCTCCTTTTAACTTTATTAATAATTGATATACTACCTCTATCCTGGAAAAAATACAATTTTGAATGCAGTTTTGGTTCCTTTGTACAAAGTTTGACTAAATTTATATTTTTGACACTAAATAAGTTATTATGAAAATGTATCTAAGACAAATCCAATGATACTTGTTTTATGTCATAACTTTATATTTATATATATAATTAATCAAATTTGACATATTAAAACATGACAATGTATTAGAATTGTATTATTTCTGGAACCGAGGGAGTAATGAACAATTTTATATTGACACGAAATACTCATTTATAGAAACATACTCTCATAACGTATCGTTTAAGATACTTCCTTTGTTTCAAATGGTAAGTTGTTTTGTCTTTTTTTTCAAGATGTATAGTTTTTACTATGTATTTACATACATATTGTATATTCAGAGATATAGTAAAAACTATTTATTTAAAAGAAATTAAATATATAGCTTACAATTCGGAACAGAGAGAGTGATAATATATTTACTAGAGATATTACTGTTGAGGTTATGAATGTTTAACAGCAGATCGCGAAGGCCAACAAATGAGAAAAAGTGGAATCAGTGTTTTCATCCTAGGTTCTAGGAGAAAGTTATGATCCACATCAAGGCGACAACTATGGCCAACTTAGTCCTTATGGCTAAGGCCGCGACTCTTTCTCTTGCAGGGATCATATCATCAAGGATGCAATTCCATGACATCTTCTTCTTGACAGACAACAAACTAATGGCTCACTTTACAATGGACCAAATCATTCTGATTCTCCCCAATGGGATATCAAGCCGCTCACACGAAAATTCCTCAATGCAGTGACATCAATGAATTAGAAGGTGGAAAAAATCGACAGAAGACTCAACAGCTCATTCGCTAGCCATCAGGCATTCAAATCTACTACTGTATCACAAAATCAAATGGAGATCTCATGCTCCAATATATGTTTCCCATGATTCGTCCTGCCCTACTAGAGAGGCATTGCACTCTGTAACTTGGGACCATTGTACTTCACTTGCAGGCTGGTGCTGCTAATAAAACTTTATGCCTTTTATTAAAAAACCTTAGAAAAATCTAAATGGCATATGTATTCCCTCCGTCCTAAAAAGAGTGTCGATTTTTATTTTTAGAAATCATGTTTAACCGTTCATTTTATTCATTTTTTTGTAAATTATAAAATAAAAAAATCATTAGTAAAGTATCTCTAATGATAAAATAAGTCTTAACAAAATATATAATATTTATGTAAACAAATTGAATAAAACGAATAATCAAACAAGATGTCTGAAATTCTAAAACGACACTCTTTTTGGAACGGAGAGAGTATAACTAGTTCTAAACCATGGATAATTTGGAGGCCTCTCAAAGCTCCGGCTCCTCTTGCCAAATCGGATGAAGCAGTAAACCATGAGAATAAGATGATATAATATCTATAGATCTTGTAATCACTAGACTATAGGCCCCTGTCGCTATAATACCTTATATAGCACGGCGTTTCATCATCACTGACATAGAATCGTCGTTGTACATCATAGTCATAGATAAGGTTAGTTTTGGCTTAAATCTCTCCTACAACTCCGATGTTTGTGTCCTGGCAGCCAAGTTTCAATAATCTGTGCACCTGCATTTCTTAGTGATTAGGTCAAATGCTGCGAGCATTAAGAATCACGTACATTCTGCCTTCACCTCTATATACGCAGTCAGTA
Source organism: Sorghum bicolor (assembly GCF_000003195.3). Classification (NCBI taxonomy): domain Eukaryota; kingdom Viridiplantae; phylum Streptophyta; class Magnoliopsida; order Poales; family Poaceae; genus Sorghum; species Sorghum bicolor. Next base: position 67,941,308 of record NC_012873.2, read on the forward strand.
CTAAGCATTAGTAGTGTGCTTGCACTATTAAGACCAGACCGTGGGCGCAGTGTGTTCATGTCATGCAGGGATATGGTGCGTGGTATTTATATTTGTCTAAGAAACATATATTAGTTGCAACTCTTACCGATGTGTTTGTTAATTAATGTCAAGTGAAAGCATATCCACACCTGCTCATGGGATATTCCTGTTCTAGATGTGAGCTGAGCATCGTGTGTTTCCTGATGCTGGTCAGCGGCAGCATGCCCCCCGGCCGCCCCCTCCTGTCCTAAGTACACACATATTTCTTTTAAGTTGATGAACGGGCTGAGAAAGTTTTTGTGGTGGTGGTGGTGGTGGCTAGATAGAGGTGCATCGTGTATGTCGACACGGGGGAAAGGAAGCTAGATGGAGGAAAAAAGGACAAGAGGTAGAGGTAGGAAAGGCACCATGACTCTTTAATCTTCAATATTAAGCCATCCTTAATGGAGGTTTCATGATCTAGTTTTCAATATATCTATATTTTAAAAATAGTATAAAATTTTTTATTTCTATAAAATTCTCTCTACACCTATGAAACACTTATTACCTCTCTCTTTATTAATTCAATGTCACATCAACATATTTAATGTTCATAAAACTCAAATGAAACACATATGAGATTGGCCTTATACTTATAGTCGTAAAATCAAGCTGATTAGATTATAAATAGAGTATTGATTTGGAGGAGCGTTTGACACGGCTCTTTCTAAGAGATTCTTCCGGAGGAGCTAGAGCCCGTTCTAGAGGAGTCACCATTTGTGTGATTTCTCTCTGCCTCCTACTTTTTAGTAAAAATACGGCTCCTCCACGAAAATGTTTGGCAGCCGGCAAAGATTGAATGATGGTTCAACTAGAGCTAAGGCCTTATTTAGTTCCAAAATATTTTGCAAAATGGAACATTTTCGTTTGTATTTGATAAATATTATCCAATCATAGACTAACTAGGATCAAAAGATTTGTCTCACAAATTACAAATAACTATATAATTAGTTATTTTTATTTATATTTAATGCTTCATGCATGTACCGTAAGATTCGATATGACAGCTAAAAAATTTTACAAATTTTTTTTGAAACTAAACAAAGCCTAAACCTAAGCCAGCCAGCGGGGTGGTCATTCCTCTCACCACCCGAAACAGCACGCCATGGCCGCCGTAATACTCTGCCTTCGCGCGTGCCGTGGTCGGATCTCGCGCCCCTGCTCCCCCGCCAGAAGAGCACCTATGCCCCTGCTCCTGTGCGTCGTGGTGGTCGTCGTCCTCCCAATCCCTGCTCGCTGGAAGAGGAGCTCGTCCCCTCCGCCCGCACCCACGAATGATGGTCACCGACCCCGGCGTCCGCGCCCAAGCATCCTCAGCATCCGCGCTCGTGTGCGTCCTAGCGTCTCCGGCGCCGCGCTCGGTGTCCAGTTTCGACCGAGCCTGAGCTCCCCGATGTTCGCGGCTACCAGCTCCCCAGCTCATCGCACCGCACGGACCCATCGCGCTCACCTTCTTCCCCGCCACGCTTGCCTACAACAAGACTCTGGCGGCCTGCAACGAAGAGAGGTGGAGGTAGGATTCAGACCGAGCAGCGGCAGCCTGCGACGGAGACGAAGGGGAACCGCTGGCCTCCTTTGTCATTGTCATCTTGCAGCACTGACGCGGGGGCCGGAGGCTGAAAGCCCAAGTTTGGTTTTGTTAATTAATGACACCAACTTGCTAATGTCTTGTGTTTAAGTGATTTGAGTTAGGCATAGCAACACATGTGATGAAGAAGAAATATGACATGAAGTGGTGGACATATTATCATAAAGAGATGAAGCATGAAGTGAATATCATGGTAATAGACAAAGAGTAAAGTGATCAAAGGCAAAGGTATAAATATAGGGTTTTGCTTTTGCTGGTCTAAGTCGAGTAGAGAAGTGATTGACCGAATTTAGGATAGATAGCCGACTATCAAGAGGGGAAATCACGGTCATATCTCGAATCAAGTGCTACTAGGTCCATATCTTGAGCATATGCATTAGGATCTAGTTTTGTGCTAACCTAACTTCTTTGATGAAAATATTTATGAAATGCTGACACATGCACAACGGTGGTGGACACTTGGTGGTGTTAGCGTATTTTCAAAGGCAGTAGAGTTTAAGGGTAGAAAGGAGTTTGGGTTCCTCTCTCCCTCACGCCGAGCTTGCGAGGCGGGATTCAACGTTTCTGAGAAAATGAAATACATATTGTCTATTGCGTTGTAGAAATTTTTCAAAAAGTTGCATGAGTGTTTTTCAGTGAGAAACACTCGTCGAACGCTGGGTCAGACAGTGTCGGACGCTGAGGCCAGCGTTCAACGAGTGCAACGCAGTAAGAGCGTCGGACGCTGGCCGAGCACTATTGAGCGTTCGATGCTTAGTGACATCAGCAGGGATGCGAATGAGGGATTCGCGATGTGAACGCTTCGGACGCTGAGGGTGCGTCTGATGCCCCTCCATTGGACGCGTCCGACGCCCTACACGTTTGTAGAGCTCTCTGAGTAGCGTTCGATGCTGAAGCTACGCGTCCGATGCCTGCCATCGTCGCGTCCGACGGTACAGTTTCAGGCACACGAGCGAGTTAGCCGTTGGCGACAACGGTCGAGTTCAAACGACTAGTAACACGTGGCTGCTTCGTGAGCGTCAAATGCTGGGTTCGCGTGTCCGACGCCTAGCGTTAGTGTGTCCGACGCCCCCGATTTTAGCCCTAACAGCTAGTTGTTGGGCTAACGTCTTTAAATAGAAGATGGCTGGCCTTAGGGTTTCACTCTTGCACTTTTGAACACTTGAGGCACACTTTAAACTAGAGAACACTCCCTCCATTTATCTCATTGTTTGATTGCCAATCCTAGTGAGATTGAGTGAGTTTCAAGTGCATTGCTTAGTGAGTTGCATATAATGGCACTTGATCCTTAAGTTTGCTGCGGATTTCTTGTTACTCTTGGATGTTTCCCGACACGCTAGATGGCTTGGAGCAGCGGAGGTATTGAGCTCGTGATTGGAGATTGTTTCGAGCCTTACCAAGTGATTCGTGATTGGAGATCCGTAGGAGATCATAATTGACTACTCTAGTGGATTGCTCGTGGCTTGGAGGATCCTTATCTGGAGTGGATGTGCGACACCCGCTGAGGATTTGGCTTTAAATTGCTAATTAGCTCGTGATCCATCAAGTAAGTGTATCACCACAACGAGGATTAGCTTGCCGGGAAGCAAGTAAACCTCAGTAAAAAATATTGTGTCATATCTTGCCGAAGATTCTCTCTTATGATTGTGATTGTGAGTGATTGATTGGTTATATCTCTACTCTACTACGTCGGTATAACAATCACTCCCCACTCATTTACTTACTTGCATATCTTGCTAAGTTGTTTAGCTTGTATAGCTTAGTCTTCTTGTTTAGGAGTGTAGATAGCCTAGTTGTGTTTTCTTGTTGTGACTTAGTGTTTAGCCTTGTTGCTAGACTTACGTAGGTGGCTTGCATAGCTTAGTTGTGCTAGTGCTAAGAATAGCTTCACCATTTATTTTTCTAACACAGCGCTGGTCCTATAATTTTGAGGGCTCTCTGGCGAATTTATCACGATGATCTCTCAAAACTATAAAATCTTATAATAATATAAGCTAATTTTATTCGTAAGGTAGATAAATTGCTCTTTTATCTTTTTCATTTTTTTCATAGTCCCTAACAAATGTTTCTTAGGTAACACTATAAAATTCTAACACCTGACCTAAACTACAAATAAAACTATGACTATATAAGTACAAAATACTAGACAAAAATTAATCAAGAAAAAACTAGTTCCTAAACAATTGGGATATGAACTAATTCAGAATTAGAACCAAGATTCACAAATCACAAAAAATAAAAGGGTAGAAGGAAATAACCAAGATCACATGTCGTAGTCCTCGTCGAGCCCTGCCAGCTGGTCGTCGCTGTTGTCGTTTGGATTTTAGAAGACTAGAACTCGGACACAGAGGTTTTGGTATTATCCACGCAGCTAGTGACCGCGTGGTGAATCGTATCGTCGATGTCGATGCGTCTCTCGCGGTCTCACCGTCTCACCGGAAGTCTAAAAGTCTTGACTCATGATCGCTATGTGTAGCAGCGCGTGTACGACCATTAGTGGCACAGCTCTTTGGCTCACGACTTTTTTTGGCGGCAGCTTGCGGTGGGTCTGGCTCTGCATGGACAATCCCTCCCTACGCAGAAAGATGAAATTAATCGATCGATCGATGAAGATGTCTCTGCTTCATGATCTCCATCGACCAATCAAGGGATCAGAGCTAGTGCTCAATGGAGCGGCCTGCCACTCGAGTTATGGCCATTGCTACCGTGCTACTTGCGAGTTGTGCTTTGGGAGGTGTGTCTGTGACGCAAGAGCGAGCCCGTCCCGCTATTACCGTGCTCACTAGTACGTTGTGCACGCCTTTGCGCGCGTCGCTCTAATTTGGCCTAAAGATGCTGGGTGACAATGATAGATAGTATGATATAATTGTTAATAACAAATCTGGGATGAAAGAGTGGAATTCGAATTCGATTAGCAAAGCACACATTTATTACAGGATGATAAATAACATTGGTATAATCAAAAGGGTTTCCAAAGATGGAATGTCTAATGTTTTTTACCTGTTTAACAACTGATGAGTGGTACCTACTATAGCTAGGCAAGGTATCATCTGCACAATGGAGGTTTTACACCATGACAATCTTATCTGTGTTGAAAATCTTTTAACATCTGTATAATAATGTAAAAGTACATAGTCAAACATATGATGCTAGCAGAGCCTGAGGTTATTGTGGTCAAGAAGCAATACTTATCATAAGGACCCACATAGGGTAGCATGAAAATGTTTTCAGCACATAGATGAACAAAAAAAGAATGCTTGTCAGAACTTGAAAGAAACTGTGGTGATTTGGGAACTGAGCTGTAGACAATTAAATGATTTTTTATTCAGTTTACATATTAGTTGGAAGTTGTGCAATGAGTTAAGTTGTTTATAGATCAGCGAAGAACATTATAGAAGTTGTCTTCACCAGCTGGCATGGTTTTGAAAAAAAAATGATTAACAGACAAAAAGAACAACAATTAGCTAGAGAACTCATGTTATAAATATAAGCCAAGAATTCGACATGCTTGCACCTGTACAATACAATGGGTTGGTCAAGTATGGCTCTTGACTAGAAAAAAAGATATCTTGCATACTGTATTATTTTTAGTTGATGAATAGAGTTCTCTATTGCCTGCATGACCATCAGACCATATGATGTCTACCATTTCTTTTAAAAAAATTCCAGAAATTTTCCTCTCCTGAGCCATTTAATCAGATGGTTGGAGTTGTCATATTCAAATATAGAAATAAGCAGTCAGATATACTATATACTGGGATTTCCTGTTAACTAGCAAAATAGAAGCACTTTAGCTGATCTAACATCATGGGTCAGGTATTTTGGGATGGAGCTGAACTTGCAATAGCATTAGCAAAATGAAAACCTTAGCATGTTGAATGATAGCAGATAAGAAACTTGTATTTCTTGCAATTGGCTCTAGATGTTGATAAGAAATGCCCATGTGCAATATCTTGAAAGCTTGGATTTGAATCCAGAAAGCTTAGGTTGATCTTATGTTCTTACCCCTGTTTTTTTCCTAATCAGCATGTTTATTACCTTAGTACCCTAGCCACTGCCAAAAGTTTTTACCTTGATCCACTATTGGCAGCTACCATTGAAATTTCTAAAACCTATACACATATTTGTTTTAGAATTTAAGCTTGTGCAAGAGTATATGTTTATGTCACTGAAGTATGAGCTATTGCAATAATTATTTCTTCATATGACAGGGTAAGGCTAAAGATGAAAAGAATCAATGACTAGGACAATGGGAAAATGTGAACTCATGCCATCTTTGCAAAGTAGAAAAGCTCTTTTTTGAGCCTCCACCTACTTTGAGCCAACAACAGTGTGCTATGAAACATATTGGCCTAAATAATCTGTAAATCGGAATTTGAACATGGGACCATTGTAGACCTAGGCATACATTCTCTAATTCATAAGTGGTCGATTATACAATAGTAGAAAAACTACAAACACATGTTTGTTTAGAGAGGCTGGCATACCAAAAAATGTCAGAGTCATAATGACTGGACCAAATGTTGGTGAACACCAATCATAAATTTAGAGAGGATGGTGTAAGTTTGTTTTGGTTGCGCCAGTGCAGACCTTTTGGTCAAACCCTCAGGCTTGCAGCTCTAAAGAAGCCATGTACTACTAAATGTGGATATATCACACTTCTTAGCAAAAACAAAGAAGCCAATGTAATAAACTATTTTAGATCTTCAATCTTGACACTACATGAGCAATGTTCTAAAATTTTTTTCTTCATGCCAACCAGACGATCAACCTGAATTATTAATGTTTTTCTCTGAAGGCGTAGGAATTAGAAGTTGAAAGAAGGAAATGACATTTACCTTATGTATTTGTGTCTTCCTACCTGCACCCATGTGAAAGGAGTATATTTTTCTCATGGTCTGCAACTCTGCAATTAAGCTATTATTCATAAGGTTACCTACAAAAAATCAGAATAAAAATGATTAGCATAAAAATTTCCAAATTCTGACGAGGCAAAACCTGGTTGCATATTATAAATCCAAACAAAAGCCATTAACCCATCTAGATCTTAACATTCCTACCTTCTTCATTTAGTACTGAATGTTTACTCTCCTAGGGAAACAAAAGATACAAAATGGTTCTATAATCCACACAAACATCCTACCTTCTATCTAGAAACTGGTCATGCAAACTGCTCTCCATTTGTCCTAGAGATGGAGCGATGGTGCTAACTTGATCCAGGATCATGGGCTTACTGCCAAACTCCACCAACGGTTTAGACACACTGAGCGACTGTAGTCGTAAGTGGATGCCAAAGCTTCTAACAACAATGAGGCCTTCATGGCTGCAGCAATCCTCCTCCAAATCCAGCCCCCACCCTGTGGAAAAATGCAGTAAACCCCAAGAAACAGTTAGATCCTTGGATCTGATCTGATCCAAAAACTTAGACCCCAGAGCATACAATTAGCAATAAGGGAATCAATCCATTATTTCTGGTATACAATTTGTTCCCATGATATGAAACCAGGTATCATTGCATTAGCCTAAACCAGTAAACCACAAACTATAAGTTGCAGGGGAGCCGCTCAAGTAGAAACCAAGAACCAGCTATTATAATCTAAGTGTGCAGAGATAACACACATAGTCAGTATGAAAACACAGAGCCAGGCAGAGATGATGATTTTTTTTTTTCATACAACAGATACTTATAATAGCTAATAAGCATAGCGCACCTAGATTCATAGCAACAAAATTACAGAAAAATATTTGTAAATTGGATATGAAACAAACATAAGGCTGGCACTATAGCCAACCTTGTTTTTTAGTTCTCTTTACGCTGCTGTAGCGGAGGCATTTTTCTTAGTAGCTACCAAGCAATAAAGCTACCTGCATCGCAACAAAGGATCAGCCTTTTAGAAACCATATACAAGATCTAAAATCAAAGGGAACTGTAGATACTCTCCAAAAAGGTAACATAAATCTATGACCAAACCTAAGAAAATTCTAGATTGCTGAAAATTACCCTACAGGAAGTGCCAACTAATGATCCTGTAATTCTATTTTTCGAACTTCAGCACAAAATGGTAAGAAAGATAAAATACGAGCCTGTTTTATAGCAACATAATAATAATACCTCAGTTCAAAATAAACATATCAGCACATGGGGAAAGAGGAAAACAAACACTAAGCTTGCAATATAGTTACATATAGTATTATTATTTCATTTGGGAACGAAGTTGGACTAATTTGGATACATTGGGAAATTTACTTTATACCTACTATTCCATCTGGTTTTTGATTTCTAGTTTAATTTTATTTGTAGCTATGATTGGAGCTATAGTACTGACTATGCATAGCAACAGGTCCAAAGGCATCTACAACTAGGAACTGAACCCAAGGGAAATACCTACAAGCAGTCTTGGAGCAGGGACACTTGGAAAATTGGAACTGGTCCTGCAAACCCAGAAGATGCAACAATAAAAATGGCATCAATATTCGTAAATAGAAGTACAATTACTAACTTTCGGTTGTATGTAACAAGATTTTGTATGTAAGGAGTAAAGAAGAGGAATGAAATGAGGAATGGACATTACCAGCCACAAACAACAAGAAGAGGAGACAACATAATGAGTAAGAGGTCTTCAAACCTAAAACATTCCAGTCCACTCTTTATTCACATTGGAAACAAACCTAAGTTTAGATGAACTTTTGAAGCAAAAAAACAATGACCTTTGCTATATTCCACCTGAGCGGGAAGAACAACAATGCACATAATTGTACTCAAAAGTCAAAGAAAAAGGAGAACAAAAATGATCATAGACAAGCAAAGTGTTTGATAATATAATCTTTAGAAATAGGGGCCGGTGCTCAGAAACAACAGTTCGTAATTTGACATCAGAAGCAACGGACAAAGACAGTGATCACAAGCCTAGAATGAAGAAGAACATATTTACCACTTCATAGACAGTAAGCACAATCTTAGACTGCACAATTATGTGATTATTGACATCATAGACAATTATCATAAGCACGTCTGACTGGAAAACCAAAGCCGATGACCAAAGTAGAGAGTGGAGGAAATCATCATAGGCAACACCATCAGAAGCTAACTCCAATGGCAAGCTATCTGACCTAATAAGCAAAGCGAGTAGGCAATGAATACTATATCTCACTAACTAGGATCTACCATGGCTACGGCCAAGGGGTGGCCAAACCCAGCGGCTTTGCACAAAGAGATGCCCAAAATAGAATAAACATTACTCATGATCATTGCCTCAGCCATGAATATAGCACATCTCTATCTACAACTAAAAAGCCTCACAAGTCATCGTCAGCGAGAGCTAATCGCCCCCCCCCCCTCCCTAATCGCCGCACTCGGAAAAAAAACTGCCCCTCCCGCAGCCTCCCATCGATTAGAAAAACAAAATCAAAATTCTCCTCTATGGCATGCGACCCAAGTCATCCGCTCTCACACCACCCCACGATCCCCATGCCGGTCATCTTCCTCCTCCAGGACTCCAGGACGTGCTGAACCTTGACCACGACGGGGTGAATTCCGTGGTTCGGCCCTCTGCCTCCTCCTCCTTCACTGCGTGTCCGACGGGTGCCGACCGTCACATCGCCATTAACGACACCAGCACCGACGCCAACCCCAAGAGCGGGCGCCGTCATCCTCGTTCGTCGCCCCGACGTCGCCCTCAATTGCTAGGGTCCGCCACGATGCCGCCCCGGCCTCGACGACGTGCCCGGTCCTAGACACCGAGCACCCAGCCGCCTCCCCGACCTCCCACTAATGCCGCCGACGCCGACGCACGCGAGGCGCTCGAGTCTTTGTTAGTACCTTCGCCAGATCTTCGACGAGCAACCAACAGGTATGCCCACACCTTCTCTTTCCTTCGTGGACTGTGATTTTACCAACAGGAACAAATTGTTGCTTGAATATCACGCTCTTCCATGTCTCAGAGCATTCGGATGTTGGTCTATTGAAATCCTTCTCGTCAGCCTAATCAGAGTTTTTACCTGCAAACATCTAAACTTTTGTGATGCAATCATGGAGAATTTGCGTGCCTAGACACTGATCAGTGACCAGCTTCACATATTTACCTCAGGTTAAACAGCAAACATTAAAACTTTTGTGATGTCATCATGGAGAATTTGCACACATGGACACTGACCAGTGACCAGCATCGTATATTCACCTCAGATTAGCCTGCAAACACCTTCTTCCAAACATTTTCCTGATGTGCGTTTAGGTTCAGATTTCACCTTCGTCCTGATTCACCTCTGCCCTGTGTTATTTATAGTTTGGCTTAATTTGTTTATCGAAAATTGTGGCATGCTGGCTTAATTGATTTAGGAAGGGACCGCAGAATCTTTAGATAAGTTGAGAGAAAGGACTAAAGAACTGGATATACTCAGAAAATTATGACAAGATTGCTGTAGAGCTGAGGAAATATGTTTAACATAAATTTAGCGTTCTCTTTAAGTTTTGTTTCCATTAATTTCAGAAATTTCCTGATTAGAAGAAACTCCTATTCTCTTAGTTGTAAAGTTGATCTTCAGAGTTCAGACCAATGTTTGGAAGATGTAGAAATAATTTTTTTAGTGGTCGCCTGCCTTGCAAGAACTGCTGGAGAAGTTAAAGATGCCTCGTTGAGCGTATCTCTCAACAATGCTAATGGTAAAGATGTGCTTGTTTGCTAAATGCTAATATAGTTGAATGCTCTAAATCTCATCTTCAGAAATCCAACCCATGTTTGAGCATGTAGTTACAGATATTGTTGTTGTTTATATTTTCTCCATAAGGGAGAGTATGTGCAGGATTACTGATTACTGAGTAGTTCAGTTTACCTGAAATGGAAGCGATGACTGATCATATCACCAATTATACTTCATGTGTATACAGGTAGTTCAGTTTACTGAGTAGTTCAGTTTACCTGAAATTGGAGCATACAGGTAGCTTGCAGCACCATGACTGGGGCAAAACAATTATAAAATTTGCTTTCTTTACCTGCAAATCCATTACCTTCAGATTAGTATCCAACTATCTATTGCCTTCAGATTCCACCAAGGGGAAGGTTTCAAATTTGCTTTCTTTACCTGCAGATCCAGTAACCAGTTTACTGCTGCCCATATCCAGAAAGTCATCTACACAGCTAGAAACCACAGGCAAGGCAAAAATCAGTTATCTGCAAAGTTCTTTTTGGTCTCAAATTTAGTTTTCAGATTTTATCAACTTGAAACTGAGAACTTAAGTTGCTTTGGTGCTTTTTAGAATATCAATTGCTTTGAGTTTCATATTGCATTGGCCATCAACTTTCAACCCTGCTTAGGAGTTTATTTTCTGAAGCACCAACCTGTGCTTAACTCTTTCTGAAACCACTATGCAGGGAGCGGATAAGTTTGATGAGGTTCAGATGCTCAGAAACTGCTTGTTTACTTAAAATCAGATTTATCTATAGAAAAAACATTGAACTGCTACTCAACTGCCCCAATGTGTTTCCTAATGAGTCGATGAACGATGCATAATCTATAATGAGTGTCCTAATGCCACCATATAGTGGTCTATTCAGAATGTTTCGAGACTTATGTTAGACTGATTGCCATGTAGTATCTAGCGTAAAATCAGTATAAAAGCTCATCTGAAAGATATATGCATTCAGTAATAGGAAGTTACATTTAGCTGGCAGTCTTACGGTAAAAAGAATAAATTGGAAGCCTTGTTGCTTTTGCTGCAACAACGGTCAATTTTCAGGCAGAAAAAGCAGGATAGCAAAAAGCAAGGATTGAGCTGCAACCCACTTGATCAGCCCTGTTGCTACTTTATATAATCCTAGATGTTGGTGAACACCAGAGAAACTACCCCTAGGTGGCTAAATCTGTGCAGTGGTTGCAAATTAGATTTGCCATAATGCTTGGAAATATATGTCTCATCCAGCCTAAGTATGGCACATGCATTGATTTTTAGTAGTGAGCAATGAGTAGTATTGTTTTCAATAAAAGAAGATAACATTGTTTTTTTAGTCAAGAAACATAAAACAATGTGTACTGAACCAATGGATGGAGATTTGTGTGTGTTGCTTTTAGGCTTAGCAGCAAGTTATCTAACCTTATTTTTATTTTTATATATTAGTGCTGACAAAATTTGGTTTATTGCCCTGCCACCAGAAGAGCAGATTTCACCTTGGGTCCTGTGTTCTTCAACATAGCTGCAATCGTCATAGCAACCCTCATCCACTCTCCCGTATCAGGCTCTATACTCTATAAGGTGATCGCACTGCATCTCCTGTTACCCCACCTTACTACCGCTCATTTCCACTGGTTATAGACTTTTTGATTCTCTGTCCAAGCACTCCACTGTTCAATAAACAACAGATAGCTCTATGGCAATTCTGGACAAACCCAAATACATATCATCAGAGCATGGCCATCAACAATTATCTTTTAACATGTCCCTAAATTAAACTAGAAAACTTGAACCCATCTAATGTTTGTCTCTGCAAAAGCCAGTTGTAACTATGATTCATTATCTTCTTGTGTTATTGTCAGCTAGCTACAGTGCATACTCTATTTTTTTGTAATCACCAGTAAGCTCTATAACAGTTCTAGGCTTGCTATTTAGAAATTGCAGGTTTACTACAAAGTAGACTCCCTATTCATGCTAGATGGTTGTTTCCCTAAGGAAGGCAGGCAGAATAACTGATTTTAGGAACAAAGTGTCATGTTGCACGAACTGAATAATAGTGATCTCAATGATTTATCTTTGATTAACTTAGATGTTGCATGAACTGAATAGAAAGCTAAGTTGTCTAGCAACAATTTAGTTGGCAAGTGACAATGCAGTACTATGGTTGCAGATTAACTAATCCTTGTTCTTTCATCATGCTTGAGTGCTTTGGGAAAGAAAACTTAACGAAGGTGATGAAAGGCATAAACCTAACGAAGCTGATGAAAGGCTTTTAGGCTAAAATTTAGAATGCAGAATATAAATTTAATAAGAAGAGCTCTTCCACTAAATATCCACTAAAATTTAGAAGAGCTCTTCACTACTATCTCACTTAACCAATTTGATTTCAGTTTCTAGCTAGGAACTTGCACTACTCTCTATCTCACTGAACTAATTTCAGTGGAGTTTTTACTTCACTGATAGCCTTGTTTCTTTTTTTAATAAAAATATTATCACTGCATATTTCCTGCCTCTTTTAGAACTGTAAATTGGTTCTATCGTCTAACCAACAAGACTTATGTCAGTATAGAACTTTGATATTCAGAGTTCACCTATTCTGAATTGCTGCTACCAAGTGATGGTGCCAGTTTTGCTCAATATAGTTGTAATTTTATGGTTTGCCCCTGCCAGGTTTAGGTCCAAGCTTGGCCACTGTTTGTGATCGTGGCTTTCTGAGCCTGGTTGGGGCGAGAAACTAATTTAGAGGCATCAGAGTATATAATAGTGACTAATGTTTAATATGCTCGCTATTTTTTATTCGGATCTGACCCAACTACAAGTGTACACATGTATTATGATACTAAGCATTTGGTTGTCGGATCCACTATTTTCATGCCACCACTAATGGTTTGCACCTGTTAGTATAAGATACCTATTTCGCAGGTTTGTTCATACACTTCACATGTTAGTCTTTTGGTTCCTGTAGTTACTTTGCTTTAAGACTTCATCAGATAAGAAATATACTTGCATAGCTATCTTTCATATTCTTCAACTAATGGTTGCCGTATTATACAAGTGGTTGAATTGTGGGTACACTCAATGGAAAATAGTGCCTCTCATACACCATTGGGTGACAAGACTAACACTACTAATAGAGGTAACGAAATAGAAGAGGAATTATTATATTCAATTCAGTGTATTGTTTATATTATATAAATGATAATCAATAGTATATGGATGTAATAATGTAGGAAGCGATGTTGCACAACGCAGGAAAGAAAGAGATAAGGCCTGATGGCACACAATGTCGCAAGAGAAAAGGGACGAAAAAAATAAAAAACATCGAGAAGCATATAAAAGAAGAAAGGAGCAACAACTATGTATCAAAACTACCGATGGTTGTATATTATAAATGTTGGTGAATAATAATATAGATACTATTGTTGTTTCTCATATTTGTTGTGTCATAATTGGTAGATGGTCAGGATTCATCAAACAAGGAAAATGTGGATCCTAATAAAACAGATGATTGGTTGCATAGGAATGATTCACTCGATGCAAACAATATTGATGAAATACTTATATCCAATCGGATGGCAGGTAATAAAATTGTTGTTCATATGGAATCAACACCTACATTATTGTGTTGTGTAGCTTTATATACAACGAGAGGATCATTGATGGATATTTTGTGTGTATTGTTTGCCTTCCTACTATCTTAACTCAAACACAACTATGTAGGTGATGGTGATGATGTAGTTACTGCTCGCAGCATAATTAATCAGGAAATGCGATCACAATGCATTGATGCTTCATTTAAGAGAGAGTTAACAAATGAGCAAGTCATGGCTCATCGTGCAAGGTGTAGGATGCAACATGCAAACAAGACACCTGAGCAACGGGACCAAAGGCGAAAGCGACAGAGGCTTTATAATCAAGTTCCATCTCGTAAAGAGGCAATGAAAGTGGCTAAAAAACGCTCCAGGGAGGTGCAAAGACACACTTTAAACAATGAGTCCATCGCAATGGAGAATCCACTCTTTAATCCAACGATGGAGTGGCCCACTGCAAACTCATCTATGCCATCTCATGGGCCCACAGTAAGCCCTAGCGATTGGGCTATCCCAGAATCCACTGCAACACCTATTTGCTTCCCACAAGCTCCTGAGGAGACAAATGAAGATGATGATGGACGCAGTGATATATCGCCTGGTCATATGACACATAGACAAAATATACCATGTGGGCAAAGGCATGCATTGTTAACCCGCCGTAACAATGTGTTTGAGCGCCTCATCGGTCAGAACACGGGAAACTCTAATAATGAGGGTGAAGACAACGTGGAAGAAAATACGCCATTACCTCAGTCAACCGTGACCAACAATGGTAAACAATGAGGCCTTCATATCCATGTTCATTCACATGAAACAAACTTTATTCCTACCTTAACTATGTCCGTTATGTGATTGACAGGAAGCGCTAGATCAAACAATCAAAATGCATCAGCTACACCTGCACAACCATTATTTGATGATACAGGTAATTTGCACTACTTTGAACATTGTGTACAATATTTGCGTTCCTTTAATGTTATGTGAGTTGTAATATCTCATGACATTGTGATAATCTCAGATGATGATGAGGGTGATATATTTGAAGATGATGAGGAAGAGGATGAGGGATACTTGTTTGCTAGGCAAGGTATTTGTACCAAATACCTATTACCTTTTTAGTTATCCGCTCTTTTATCTAACCTTCATTTTTTTTGTTCAAATCATTTTAACAGAAGAATCAGATGACGATGTCCAAAGTGATACTACCGAGGAAGACACGACTTCTAACCTTGAAGGACCTGACCCGTATGAAGTGGTGTATAGTAACATGCCTAGGGAGACACACATGCTAAAACCTGTACCAGATTGCAAACATTGTGGAGTAAAGAGATTTCCAAAAGAACCTCCTGGGTTTTGTTGTCGCAGCGGAAAGGTTGAGCTGCATGCGCCTGTCATACCAAACCAGCTCATGAGGCTTTGGACAAGCTCTGACGCGGATGCTAGGCACTTTCGTAACAATATCAGGTTTTTCAATGGCCACTTCTCTTTCACTTCCCTATATTGTCGCCTCGACAGTGCTACTGCTAACATTAGAAACATCGGCATATATACTTTTCGTGCACATGGCATGATCTATCACAACATAAGGTCATTTGGCAGAGAAGATGGTAAGGAGCCTAGGCATCTTGAGCTTTACTTCTATGATGACGATCCGAGCCTTGAGTACCGGTACCGAAGGTGTCGTGAAGAGCAGTATCAAAAAGATAAAGAAGTTATAGACAGACTGGTGGCCATCCTTCATGATAACCCGTACTCACAACATTTGAGGAGTCTGGGGCACGCTGAACATCTCGAGGACTATCGTCTTACACTTAACCTTGATCAGCGATTGGACCAAAGGACATACAATGTGCCGATGGCTTCAGAGGTGGCTGTTGTTTGGATCGAAGGTAGTGAACTCCTTGGTCAATTTCAGAATAGTGTTGTCCTACATGGGAAAGATAGGAGCAGGCATGGTATCCGATCATACCATGGATGCTATGATGCTCTTTCATACCCACTCTTCTTCCCTAGAGGTGAGCTTGGATGGCATATGGATATCCCAAAGAAAGGTGTTACCATGGAGGATGTCAACACGGCTCGTGCCCTACGTAAGGCTCGTAGTGGTACTGAAGAAGAAGAAACAGGTTTGTTTATCTCCTTGTACTTTTCAGGCATATCAAACCTTTATCACATGAACACTTCTAATATCATAGTTTTGACAGGCTCTCCGGGAAATTTATGTGTTTCTGTGCGTGACTACTACTGCTACAAGTTCCAGATACGGCCAGGAATATTTAATCCCATACTTTATGGCAAGCGTCTTTTCCAACAATTTGCAGTGGACACGTACATCAAAATCGAGAGTTCTCGATTGGATTACATACGCAATCATCAAACGGAGATTAGGGCCGATCTCTACCAAGGATTGGTTGATAGCCTGCATGCTGGTGAGGGTAGATCAGAAGCTGTTGGAAAGCGGACGGTGATGCCTTCATCATTTATCGGAGGCCCGAGGGACATGAGGCGTAGATACATGGATGCCATGGCACTGGTGCGAAGGTTTGGGAAACCAGACATCTTCCTGACTATGACATGCAATCCAAAGTGGGATGAGATCACACGTGAGTTGTATCCTGGACAAACACCACAAGATCGTCCAGACCTTATTGATCGGGTCTTTAGGGCAAAACTGGAAGAGCTTAAGCATAGGTTGTTGAAAAAGGATATCCTTGGAAAGGTTCGTGCACACGTGTATGTTGTGGAGTTCCAAAAAAGGGGTCTACCGCATGCCCACTTTTTGCTAATCATGGACAGACGCTACAAGATCACGTGCCCAGAGCAGTATGACCTTCTCATCTCTGCCGAGCTCCCAAACAAGAAGAAGTATCCAGACTTGTATAAAATGGTTACAAAGCATATGATGCATGGACCTTGTGGCGTACTTAATCGCAATTGCCCGTGCACAAAGGGCCGTGAATCATGCAAGAACCGTTACCCACGACCTTTCTGTGATGCCACATTACAGGGCAAGGATTCATACCCAGTTTATAGACGTCGTGATAATGGTAGAAAAGAAAAAGTTCGCGGGCATGAGCTTGACAATAGATGGGTTGTGCCTTACAATCCATACCTCCTACGTTTGTTCAATTGCCATATCAATGTTGAGGCGTGTGGGAGCATCAAGGCAGTGAAGTATTTGTTTAAGTACATTTACAAGGGTCATGATCGCGCATCTGTGGCTGTGAGAGAGGCTGACAAGGAGGACAATGAAGGAAACATTGATGAGATCAAACAATACAGGGATGCTAGATGGGTAACTCCACCAGAAGCCTTGTGGAGGATATATGGCTTTGATATAAATGATAGGTCCCCTTCGGTATTGTCCTTGCAGCTCCATCTTCCTAACATGCATATGGTGTCATTTCACCAACGCGAGGGTGTTCGACGAGTGCTTAATCGTCCAGGTGTTGAAAGGTCGATGCTTACAGCCTACTTTGAGAAGAACAACACATCTGAACATGCTCGTGGTATATTGTATCGAGACTTTCCTGAGTACTATAAGTGGGACTCACAGGGAAAACAATGGATTAGGAGGGCACAAAAGAATCATTTAAGACAGATTGGAAGAGTTGTATGTGCCAATCCGGCCGAAGGGGAGCGTTACTATCTTAGGGTGCTTCTAAACCACGTGGCTGGTGCTTCCTCATTCACTGATCTAAGGATAGTGTCTGGTGAACTACTACCAACTTTTCGTGAAGCTGCAGAAAGAAGGGGACTCATTGAAGCAGACAACATGCTACACGAGGGCCTTGCTGAAGCTACTCTATGGATGATGCCATATGCACTGCGAAGGCTCTTTGCAACAATCTTGGTTTTCTGTGAGCCGAGTGATGTATTAGAACTATGGGAAAAGCATAAGGAGGCAATGTCAGAGGACTACAGGCGTAATAACCAATCCAGCTTTGCAGTGGAACAGATGGTCCTCATAGATATTCGAAAGTTGTTAGAATCAATGCAGAAGGACATAAAGATGTACCCACTTCCTGATATTGATGACACATATGATCCATCCGGCGATATTCCCAGGGAGATTTTTGAGGAGGCTAACGTTGAGGCAAGCATTGATGATATGGCACTATCAGTGACCCTTAACGAGGAGCAGCGGGCTGCCTACAATGAGATTATGTCTGCTATTAATACCGATCATGGGGGTTTGTTCTTTGTGGATGGACCTGGTGGCACCGGAAAGACTTATCTATATAGGGCCCTACTCGCTACTATACGTAGTCAGAACAAGATTGCTGTGGCAACAGCAACATTTGGTGTTGCTGCGTCAATAATGCCGGGTGGTAGAACCGCCCACTCGCGCTTCAAGATTCCCCTTACCCTCGATGATGGGGCGTTTTGCACCTTCACAAAACAGAGTGGTACCGCCAAGCTACTTAAGACCGCCTCCCTTATTATTTGGGACGAGGTGACGATGATGAAGAGGCAAGGTGTTGAGGCGCTAGACAACAGTCTCCGTGATATCATGGATCGTCCTAACCTACCGTTTGGGGGCAAGACTGTTGTGTTTGGTGGAGATTTTAGGCAGGTTCTCCCAGTTGTTCGAAGAGGGTCTAGGGCACAAATAGTTGGTGCCTCACTACGGATGTCATACCTTTGGAATTCCATGCGACATCTCAAATTGGTGCGAAACATGAGGGCAAAAAGCGATCCATGGTTTGCAGAATACTTTCTACGCATGGGGGGGGGGGGCTCTGAGGAGACTAATTGTAATGGTGAAATCCATCTTCCTGATGATATATGCATACCACAAACTGGGAAAGACGGTGATCTTGATACGTTAATTGACTGCATATTCCCTGCCCTCAATGCCAATATGTCAAACAAGAGCTACATCACCTCACGAGCAATATTATCTGCACGGAACGACTGGGTTGATATGATTAACATGAAGATGATAAGTCGTTTCGAAGGGAATGAGATGGTGTACCATAGCTTTGATAGTGCAGTAGATGATCCACATAACTACTACCCATCTGAGTTTCTTAACACTTTGACCCCCAATGGTCTCCCTCCACATGTGTTAAAGCTCAAGATTGGGTGTCCGGTCATATTGCTAAGGAACATCGACCCTGCAGGTGGACTTTGCAATGGAACCAGGCTGGTGGTTCGAGGGTTCCAAAGAAATATTATCGATGCAGAAATTATGGTTGGAGACCATGCCGGAAAGCGAATTTTCCTACCACGGATTCCGTTATGCCCCTCGGACGATGAGATGTTCCCGTTCCAGTTCAAGAGGAAGCAATTTCCTATTAGACTCAGTTTTGCCATGACGATTAACAAAGCACAAGGGCAAACTCTCCCGAATGTTGGTGTGTATTTGCCTGAACCAGTGTTTTCTCATGGTCAGTTGTATGTTGCGCTATCAAGAGCTACTGCCAGATCGAATATTAGGATCCTTGCTATCCCGCCCAGTGATAAGAATGATAAGAAAAAAAATACAAAAATAAATGGTACATACACAAAAAATATTGTCTACAAATAGGTCCTCACTCTATGAAAAGGTATTATCTGTTTTGTATAACTATTATATTTTCTTACATTTGTGTCCTTTGTTACTAACATTTATCATATTCATTTGCATTTCAGGTAGTAGAAGAAGTTTGTGAATAATAGGAGACAAGTAGTGTATGATGATCTTTTGGACATGTTACTGATTAGATGTACTCGTTATATTATAATATGTTTTCAATAACTTTATGTGAATTTATGTTTATATTTAATTCATAACGTGATGATTATTATTTCTAACATGTTTCTTTTCTTCTATGATTAATATTTAGCTTTATGACAAATTTTTAATGAATAGATGAGATTTTACATATGTTCTACACGTGTAGCTATTCATCATAAGATTCTATATATACCCGTAGCAACGCACGGGCACTTAACTAGTAGATGTAAAAGGAAGAACAACCATAGCTCATGAGCATTGTGTCGGTTATGCCTAAAAAAGGAAGAGATGTAAACTATGCAAGGATAGGCCATGACCATCGCATCAAACAGTGATTATATGTAATCATCACGGCACCAGCCCATTCCCTCAAATTAAAATGTAATAAGACAAAAAGCATGTACTCATCACTGCAGGTGACCAAGATCCAAACAATAAACTAAAAATCATAAGGGATGCATAGTAACAAATCAAACAAATATCATTAACATGGTCACGTGCTCAGATGTATGACACAATAACTGCTTGCTCTCTAGATCCAATCAAACCGAGCAGGCCACACCCTATAGAATGCCAAAACAATTGTAGTATTAACCATATAGATTGGTAAAAGGAAAGGGGAAGAAAAGATTCACCCCTCCAAATCTCACATCCTGTGAGAATTCTTGGAAGGGAGCAATGTCATCACACTTGGAGGGGATGAGGAATAAATTAAAGAAAGCGCCTGAGATTGCCGGAACTGCAACAAACCATGGCAAAAGACAAGGACAACCAGTTAGGGTTTCGTCGAACACAGGCAAACAAATCATCTGCACATAGATCACTGTCCATAGGGAAGGGGAGGCAGCCTCTGTGAGCACTGGGAGAGGGAGATCCTGAGGTAAGAAGAGAGGGAGGAAGGGACCAAATCGAGAGGAGGGCACGGCGGAGGAACAACGGAGTAGTAGGGACCAGGCCACGTCGATGGGGAGGGAGGGGCACCCACTGGCGACGCCGGCTACCGCCACACCATGCTGGGGGGAGGCGAATGCAGCCATCAGGGCCAACATAGGGCCCACGGCTATGGCCGGCGGCAGCCACCTAGCGAGAGTTGCCATGGAGGAGGAAGATGGTCACCGCTGCGCCGAGGGCCGGCCGCCGCCGTGGCGAGGGCCAGGAACCAAAGCCGTCGCCCTCCTGCGTTGGGAGAACCCAGGAGAGAGGGAGAGGGGAAGCGGAGAGGATGGATAGGGAGGCGGCAGAGATGTTTGGAGAAGGGAGTTTCCTTTTTTTGTTGACCACCGTGGATAGACCAACCGAGCTCTGCGTGTAAATTTTTTCCCCTGTCGTACAGGACACGTGGGCTAGCCGGTTTGCTGCCGAGCTTAGGCGTCTTAATAAGAGTAAATGAGGATGGCTGGGGGTAGCACGACAGGGATCTGTGACACAATGGTGGGATCACGTGATAGGGTGTGCGCGACGCCGATGGCGAGCTCATCCACCGCGTTGTGGCAGCTGAGCATGCAAACAAGTGTTTGATGAAATGAGAGAGAGAGGGGTAACCTTACCAAAATAGAGAAGAGGTAACTCTATGCAATATACAAACCAAATAACCACACAACCAATGCTGCCTCATTTGATAGGGCTTCTCTAGCGGCTTCAGGAGCCGTTTTCTACGAAACATAGTAAAATAAAATGCCTCCACCAATGAAGCTCCTAAAAACATGCTCTCACGGAGTTTGGGTGCGAAGGAGTCAAAAACAGTGGTTTCTCCTGGCTTCACCTCATCTTACGTGACGTTCCGTGAGAGCACATTTTAAGGAAGTAGTTGTTTTGCCAAACGATTTACCAAAATGGCTCCAACTCTACTGATAGAGCTGTCCATGGAGCTCAAACCTCTAAAAACAGCTTCACTAGTGAAGTGGAGCATACAAAATAGGGTCTCAGGCTTACACAAAAGCATGCAACCATATATTCCTATGTTGGCTTGGTGGAATGAACCAGGTTTAGCCTAACGAGGCTTCAATCCTAACCAGGGTAGAAATAAGTTAGGGAACTAACCACACCCTATGTCTATATTGCATATATGTCTTGTCTAGCTAGAAATTATTTGTCACACGGAGACAAATATACTTAGGCCTTGTTTACTTCCACTCCAAAACCCAAAATTTTTCAAGATTTCCCGTCACATTGAATCTTTAAACGTATGCATGAAGTATTAAATATAGACAAAAATGAAAACTAATTGCACAGTTTGGTCGAAATTTACGAGACGAATCTTTTGAGCCTAGTTAGTCCATGGTTGGACAATAATTATCACAAACAAACGAAAATGCTACAGTGTCGCGAAATTCTTCCCTTCATGAACTAAACACGGCCTTAGATAAATTTTCTCTTAGAATTTATTTAGATTTATTTATATCCATCTCGATTCATATATGTTAAATTATATTAGAATAAAAGTTTAAATTAATTTTTATCATGGCATTGCTAGCCAATTTTTTTAGAAAGTATGGACGGCTCCTGAAACGACTCCTGGAATAGCCCGTTTCCAAACAAATGAACAGAGATACTGACTGCATGGAGATGGAGCAGTAGATATAAATAAAAAATAATTATTTTATATGTATTTTGTGAGATAATTGTTTTTAAATCTACTTAATCTATAATTAGATACTGGTTACTATAGTACTTAAAATTTTTTGCTTTTCGTGAACTAAGCAAGGTGTAAAATCGGAGAAGAGGAGCCAGAAAAGAGAGGGGCAGACGGATGGTCTATGGAAATGAGACACTAGCAGCCTCCAGCAGTACTATAGTACTACTAGTACTACTGTTGGAGAGAGAGAGAGGGGGGGGCAAAAAGGTTCCAGGAATATCCGGCCCCGCGAGTCAGCCAGCGCCGGGGCGGCGTCTCTCCTACACATACCATTTTCCATTTCGATATCCATCCGTTCCGCGCGAGCCATTGAAACTCACTCTCGATCGAATGGTACGCCCTGGGAGCAGAGCGGAGTCGGCCGCCTCGCCGTCGCCGACGACAGTACGTGTACGTACACCCTGCTCCGCTGAACCATCGCCACTGCCTGTGCCAACACCAATACCAGGGCAGGCCCGGGCCGCTGCTGCTGCTCCCGCCGGCGACGAGCGGAGCCGGAGGCAGCCGCAGCTGGAACAAGGAGGAGGAGGAGGAGGACGCCACCAGAATCAGAATCAGGAGACGGAGGAGGAGCACGCGCAGGCGGTGTACTGCGCCGTGGGGATTGGGATTGGGATTGGGACCGGCAGCGCCAGCCAGAACCAGGCGCAGGCGGCCGAGGAATGGAAGGCCAACCTGCGCTGGGTGCTCGCCGCCCTCGCCCCCCGCCGGAGCAGCAGGCGCCTCGTGCTCGCGCACCTGCGCCGCCCCACCTCCCGGATCAACATCAGTGCGTGTCCTTTCTCCT
This sequence comes from Sorghum bicolor, assembly GCF_000003195.3. Lineage (NCBI taxonomy): Eukaryota > Viridiplantae > Streptophyta > Magnoliopsida > Poales > Poaceae > Sorghum > Sorghum bicolor. The sequence goes on from NC_012873.2 coordinate 67,964,358, forward strand.
CCTCTGCCTCTGCTAGCTGCTTTGTGCTTTCTTTCCATCTATCTCTCTCTGCCTGCATTTTTTTTCTCTCCCGCTACCCCCTTCTCTCTCTCTCTCTCCCATGGCAGGATTTTCAAGTGTGAATGTGTGTTCGATCGTGTGTTCTTTAATTTCTCCTCAACAATAATCGTCCATAAAAAAGATTGTTCTCGCGGTAATTCACAACTCAGTATTGCGTTCCCAAGATTGCAAGAATATATATAATCCTCCATAAAGAAGACTGTATTTCGTAGAGACCACATCGCTCTTATTAAGTTAAGAAGAATAATATGTATGGCTACTCAAATTGCTGTCCCCGTCCTGGAAACTGAAGACGTTCCAAAAATAGTCTAATTCGATCAAACCAAGATCTCAGACACGAGTGTCCTTAAACGATCTTAAGCAAATGCAAGCCCCCTGCCGCCGATTACCGATGCCAGTTTGGCTCCTCGAGTTTCAGAGGGGCATTCATCTTTATCATATTCCATTTCTTGGACGACATGGCCAACCAACATGTATTGTTCGTAATATAGAAACTCATGAGTTCTTTCAGCTAACTATTTGAACTCCGATCCTTCACGTTAATACTGCCTGTTATGCAAGGTTAGTTGTCACTGTGTCCCTGCATCTACAGTCTACGTACGCTTATTCTTGTCTTGTCTTGTGTTGTGTGTTTACAAATCTTATTAAACAATTCTTTTCAAAAAGAAAAATATATAATCATTTTGGGCCCATGGATTACTGCAGTGGGGGCGTGGGTCCCAGTGAGCCAGCTTGCAGAGGAGGAGGTGGCTGCGTACAGGCAGCTGGAGGAAGAGAGGATCGCCAAAGTCCTAGACGACCTCTTGGCAATTTGCCAAAGTCAAAAGGTTGAAAACCTGCTCCCTTTCCAGATCTCTCTGTTTTTTTTCCTTTCTTGTCATCTACTTCTACACCAATAATGCCCAACCTGTCAATGTCGATATGAGCCTTTTCAGCAGCCTCTAGGTCCCGCAGTGTTCAGATGATAATAGCCTCACCGGCTCAATGGCGTCTCAATTTTCTGACGAGTTTCAGAAACTTCCGTAGGTGAATGCGAGCAAGATCATCATCGCGAGCGACGATATCGCCAGGGGTCTCGTGCAGTTGGTTGACGACCATGGGGTCACCGAGCTCGTCATGGGCGCTGCGTCTGATCGGGCGTACGGCAGGTATATATGACAATTGTTCAGACTTCAGGCACACTGACATGGTGGTTCAGCTCTTGTGTGCCGTAGGTTTTGTCGTTCCTTCATCCTTGTTCTTGCTTGATCAATGTTGATTAGCATGGTAACGAATACTCTTATCTGTCTGTCTTGATGCAACATGATCGTGATGCTAGGAAGATGCGGGCGCCAAGGTCTAAGAAGGCGCTAACGGTGCAGCAGAAGGCGAATCCCTCTTGCAGGATCTGGTTCGTCTGCAGGGGAAATCTTATCTGCACCAGGTATGCATTCTGCATTCATCGAGAAGATGCTAGCTACCGAAGTCTGTCCTTGCCATCTTCCTGACTACTTCCGAATTAAACAACGTATATTCGTACGTTGCTTTGCATGGAATTAGCTAGTGTACAAGTGTTAGAACCTGTGGTAGCTTTCACAATAACTGAACAGGTGTTAGATTGATTGTTTGTGTCCTATCTGTCTAGAAATTTGACGTTCTTCGGTCAAGGAGCGAGCTTTGGTTCATTTCATTCACAATCATGAGTAACTAAACGAGGCCAACCAAACTAGTAGCATGACTTTACTCATTTTATTCGAATGCGACATAGTTTTGCCTTCTTTTTTTTTAGAAAAATTGTGATATAGTTTCCCTGTAAAAATAGCTTGCAAAGTAGTAGTAGAAGTAATGAATTATTTCCTGTTTTCGATCTACCTCTCTGGCAACTGGTACAGGGACGCTAGCGAGGGACAAGCTCATAGAGCTGAATCGTCCACAGCTAGCACAAGCCCCAGGACAAGCACTTCTGACTGCTCGAGATCGAAATCCTCGCCATGCCTGCACAGCGAGACATTCAGCACACAAGAAACAGACGATCCATCAGCTGAACAGACTCATGGAAGGGACCTCAACATAGAGGATTCAAATAATCAAGCAACCACCATTGCTGGATCCTCAGCAGCTGTGCATTTGCTACAAGAGATTCAAGAGGACCGGGAAATGCCCGCATCGGACGGTTTGGTACATGCCAACTTCTGATTTTTATTATGAAATAAGTATCGGAGTAAATTGATGTCCTTATGAAAAGTGAAGAAACTAAGATCAAAATTTTAGGTTATCAGATACATTGTAGTGTTTAGAAGTACCTCACATTCTAACTTCTTCAGAGTTCAGACACAGGATAATCCAGACACTAAACAGTGTGCAGTCCAAGCTGGCTTCCAAAGGAATCTGAAAATTGCATTGTCTAGTATATGCATTTGGTTTAAAAGCTTCCATTTCAAAAAAAAAGCATTTGGTTTGAAAAATACTGTATATATAGATTTACCATGTGCATTTAGGGGGTGTTTGGCATGGCTCCTCCTGAGGAGCCGGAGCCATTTTGGCTTCTCTGAAACGGCTCTGGCTCCTCTGCTCTTCACTGAAAAATGACTTCTCCAGGAAAACATTTGGCATGGCTTTGGAGGAGCCTTGCCAAACAGACTCTTAGACTGTCCTGCACTTGACCTATCCAGCCACTGTGTCTGTCAGGAACATGTTTTTTTTCGGATGATGAACACTTCATCATTCTGGTTTGCCAGGATGCTGGTGAGATGGATGATGCCTTGTATGAGAAGCTGAAGCATGCGCTCATGGAAGCTGAGAACCTGAAGCAAGAGGCGTACGAAGAGACTCGCCGGCGTCAGATGGCCGAGCGCGGGCTCGCTGAAGCGTCCAGGATGGTCATGACAAAACTTCGCCACTTCCTGTCAAAATTCATGTCGATGACCATATGCATGTATGTATGTATGTAGCTGATGACTATGTATGTGATGGATGTAGGCCGACGAAGCAGAGAGATCGTATCAGAGAGAGGCTAGGCATCGGAAGGAGGTGGAGGAGATGGTGGCGAGAGAGCGCGCGGCCATGGAGCAGGACAAGCGAGAGCTCGACGGCATCCTGGATCAGATACGGAAGGTCGACGACCGGAGCGCCGAGCTGGAGCTCCAGATCACGACCTCGGAGCACACGATGAACGACTTGGAGGCCAGGCTGTCGGAATCGTACAACCTCCTCGACACACTCCGGCACGGACATCATCCTTGCAATGCGTCGGAGTCCGCGTCCAGAGAGGAGGGCGGCGGCGAGCAGAGAGTGAGCTTCTTGCACCTGGGTTACTCGGAGCTGGACGAGGCCACCAAGCATTTCGACGAGTCTGTCAGGATCGACGGCGGCGGCGGCAGCAGGGGCAAAGTGTACAGAGGGGAGCTGCGCAACATGTCCGTCGCCGTGAAGGTGGTGGACCGCGACGTGGCCGTGGACGAGGCCCGTTTCGCCCGTGCGGTGGAAGGCATCGCCCGAGCGAGACACCCGAACGTGGTGACGCTCGTGGGCGCGTGCCCGGCGGCGCGCGCTGTCGTGTACGAGCTGGTGCCGGGCGGGAGTCTGGAGGAGCGCCTGGGTCCGGGACCGGGAGGCGGGAACGGGAACGGGAACGGGAGTGGCTCGGCGCCGCCGTCGCTGCCGTGGCATGCGCGGTGCGGCGTCGCGTACGGGGCGTGCTCCGCGCTGGCGTTCCTGCACTCCACGCTGCCGCGGGCGACGGTGCACGGCGACGTGAGGCCGGCGAACATCCTGGTGGTGGAGGACGACGCGCGGCGCGGGTGGTCGTGCAAGCTGGCCGGCCTCGGCGAGCGCGGGCTCGTGGAGGAGCGAGCGCGCCCCGGCGGCGCCGGCCCGGCGGCGCGGGCGTACGCGGACCCGCGGTACCTCGCTGCGACGGGGGAGCTGATCCTGACCCCGCACTGCGACGTGTACGCGCTGGGCGTGGTCCTCCTCCGGCTGGTGACCGGGAGGCCGGCGTTCCTGGCGAGGAAGGCGGCGCGGGAGGCCGCGGGCGGCAGGGCGTCGTGGCAGGAGGTGGCGGCGGGAGGGTGGCCGACGGAGCGCGCCAGGGAGGTGGCTCTGCTCGGGCTGAGATGCTGCGGCGTGGACGTGGAGGCGGAGCGGAGGCCGCGGCTCCCCGCCGCGGTGCTGCTGGAGGAGGCCCGCGGCGTGCTGGAGGCCGCGATGAGCTCCGCGCCGAGCAGGTCGCCGTCGTCGCTGTCCCTGTCGGACGGCGCCCCGTCCTACTTCCTCTGCCCGATACTCAAGGAGGTGATGAGGGACCCGCAGATCGCCGGCGACGGGTTCACGTACGAGGCGGAGGCCATCGGGGAGTGGCTGTGCGGCGGACACGACACGTCGCCGATGACCAACCTGAAGCTCCCCACGCGGAAGCTGGTCCCCAACCACGCGCTCCGCTCCGCCATCCACGAGTGGCGCCACCGCCAGCTCCGTGCCCACCATCGCCTGTACTGATCCGGTGCAAAATTTTAATAGCCTCTTTTGTGTGTGTGTGTGTGTGTGTTTTGTTTTGATTTGTTTTTGGCAAATGTTCTCTGATTGCCTGAGTGATCAATCGTCTTTGCAACGTGCACTGTACAGCCACGGAAAATGTGCGAGAAACGATTTTTTCTCCTGAATTCCATTTGACAGTTCTTTCAGCTCACACAAAAGGTAACGATTTCTCTTCATTTTTCAACTAACCGTGGTTTGGCGCAGCCGAACACTGTTGCTTCCTGTGACGTGGCCCTGTTTCTAGAAACTTTTCTTACCATTACATCAAATATTTGAACTATGCGTAATATTAAACATAAATAAGACGAATCTTTTAAATCTAATAATTAGTTTATAATTAAATATTAATTACTATAATTATAAATATATTATAGTCATCAGAAACTTTTATTTTCGCGAACAAACAAGAAATATTGGATCGCCGCCCTAAGCAGCTGACGGTGACGGCAAGACGATCGAAGAAGAAACGTCTGACCGGTGGGCCCTCCAGCCATAACCAACGGGCGGGCAGTAGCGCAGCGCAGCCGCCGATAAGACGACCATTCGTTGTTTCCGCGCCGAGAAAGAGAAAAACGAAGAGGGGCCAACAACAACGAAAGCGGAGGAAAAAGCGAGGGAGCCAGCAGCCTACTCTTTCTTCTCAAAACAAGGGAGATACTACTCCTCCGCCTCCAGTCCACACGCAGCAGATCGGCGTCGAAATCCATCGCCTCGCCTCGCCTCCTCCGCGGCGTCGGCGTGGTGCTTATGGCCCGCAGGGCACTAGAGCCCGCGGCGGTTCTGCTCGTTCTGGCGGCGCTCGCGGCCGTGGCGGCCGGAGGGGACATCAGGCACCAGGACGACGACGCGCCCAAGATCCCCGGGTGCTCCAACGACTTCGTGCTGGTATGGGGTGCCTCCCGTCTCTCACCTCGCGCGCGGCGCAGTTGATTTTAGTCCAGTCCAGCTGGTGGTTCGATGCTAGCGAGGGTTTGGGGACTAAACTAGGGATTTAACTCGTGGACTTGGGGAGTTTGCAATCTCTCCTCGGGTGCCTGTACCGTCGCTTGATTTTTTTTTTTTGGTGCGTGGATTGGCTTGGGTGTTCAGCCACACGTCATTTGCTTGGACCGGAAGAAGCGCGATTTGGTCGCCGTACGGTCTCGCGTACAGGAGGGTCGGCTATGGAGCCTGTAGTGCTTCATTAGATATGCTGTTAATTATACGGAGGATTGTCCTTGCCTTCATGCACTCCATTAGACATATGATGGCATTTACGACTTTGGAGTTTGAGAATGCTGGCAATTGATTGATCGGAAAAAAAAAACATGCTGCCAATTGGGGATTATAGTTCTTACATTAGCTTGTTCGGCAGCTGGTTTTTGCAGCCGCTGCAGCTGCTATGCCTCTCACAAAATCACTGTGCAAACACTTGTCAACTTAATCGAACTTGCCTAAGGTGAAGTGTGGCTAGCAACTAAACAGCCTCTTTGATTCATTGTCATTTTTTTCCCTTTTTTTGTTTCTGCCCCATAGCCACTATGATTGCTTCATGTAAGCATCTCCACCAGTTTGCCAAATTCCACTTGGCAAATCTTGTGGTTTGGCAAGTTGCTAAAACAAATGGCAAGTGAAATAATTTTGTATCTCCAACAGTTTGCGCTTGATAAAATAGAAAAGAAGGTCCACATCACACCATGTTTTTCTCCTACAGATTGGCTGTTCCGGCCAGAGATATGTACACGTACAAAAGATTAGTGCAAACAAATTCATATATAACACAGGAAATATTATCCATGTCTTTCTGTGTGTCATTTGCTGCAAGAACAGAAGTTGCCGGCCGCGGGTGGGCACCCATCCTGTTCGTCAGGCGTTGCATCGTAGTCGTGGCTACAAGCAGCTAGAAGAGGTGGAGTACACGCTGGCCGGACTGCAAACCTGCAAGGTGGTACTGGTACAGGCACCTGTCCTGTTGCATCATGAGTGAACGACGAGACAGCCCAGCACACCGGTCTTGTCCAATAAAAAAAAGCTGCCGCGCGGCCTCACCACGCTTCCGCGAACCGGATGGCAAGTCGAACAGGGCACGCAAATATGCTCGTGGACAGAGGATATTTGCCAAGTTGCTAAAAGATAGCAAGTGATTTGGCAAACTGTTGGAGCATCAAATTTCTAGTTTTGCCAAAAAAATAAGGATAGCAAGTGCAAATGGCAAATTGTTGGAGATGCTCAGTATGCAGGACAACTTTTCTTGGAGAATTGCTCCGGTACTCCTCTTTATAAGAATAGCACACATCTCAAAGCAGTCCATTTATAAATTGAACATTTTTTAATTATAATATCCATCTAAGTCCCGCATGGGCCTGGCCCTTCAAAGCCTAGCCCGTGCCCAGCCCGAAGCCCCAAACCCTGTGCGTATGTTAACCGGACCGGTTAACCTTGTGTTCTGAGCTTTCCCCGCGCCTGCCTTCCATTCCGCGTGAGGACATTTGCCGGGGCCGTTCCCCGCTAGCTGCTGCCCGCATGGAAGTCCACCGCCTTTGATGGACGTTCACTACTGGCTGTTACTGTGATGAATGTCTGTGAGGGCGGTCATCACAACGGTTGCGTCCAGGCGCTGCTGGCACCACCATATGGCCGCCACACCTCCCATCCTTGGTGGCAACGAAAAGGTGGACTAAGCCTGGGCATTCGGGTTACCCGATTTTTTCGGATCGGGTAGTTCGGCTAATTCAAAATTCGGATAATGAAAATTGTTACCCGGTATTAGTCCCGAAAAAACACTACCCGCAATTTCGGGTACCCGATAATTCGGGTTCGGGTATTCCCGACTTACCCGAATTTTCAAAAAACAATACACTATGCAAAATTTCAATAACAATTTATATATAATTTCAGTAGCAATTTGTATAGAATTTCAATAGCATTTTGTAGAGAATAATATATTACTATCACTTGTTCAAACAAAGAGAATTATGTTCTAATAAATTGATAAGTTCTAATATTTAACTAATAACACATGATAAATACAAAGATATAGACAAATATTTGGGTAATTCGGGTACCGGGGATACTACCCGAATTACACAAACTAATTTCGGGTAATCAAAATTGCTATCCGAATTTAGAATCGGGTACCTCGGGTTCGGGTAATTCGGGTCTAGGTCCGGGTAATTCGGGTACGGGTAATTTGCCCAGGCTTAAGGTGGACGTTGGAGAGAGTCCACGATGATTGCGCTCCATGGCAGGCCGTTCTCAGAAAAGAGGAAAACACCTGCTGGCCGCCCTTATACAAAGAAGGGCTGTCATTAGAGTATTGCCATATGGGTTGAAAGAAAATCACCAGCATTACGTGTTTTCTTCTATCGAGAGATTTTTTAGATACAAACACATACACCATTCTGTTTATGAGAAGCTTCTGCTGACAATAAAGTGGTTTCCATAGAATGACTTAGTTTTCACCCTGGGCACTTTTTACCCGAAAACCGAACCGAACCGAAATTGCGGTTTATTCGGTTTTCGGGTGCGGGTTCGGTTATGGTTTTTGTGGTATTCGGTGTTCGGCCTCGGCTTCGGTTTTATACTGAAACCGAACCGAATAACCGAATAAACCGAAACACCCTCTTTCACTCCTTCATCGCGGGTTATTTACTGTTTCAATAATGAAGAACTTTTGAAACTATGTTTGCTGCCTTGTTGATTTGTGTACTGTGAGAATGTGAGATACTGAGATGCACTACTTTTAAGTTTTCATGTTAAGATATTGTTTTAATATGTTGTTGCTTGCAATCTGCTGTTGTTTGAATATGTTGATGCCATTATGTTCGGTTATTGTGGTTAAAAACCGAAAACCAAATTTACAAACCGTAACTTATCGGTGCTTATTTGTTGGAAACCGAAATATTTTTAACCGAACCGAACCGAATTTGCGGTTATAACCGAACGCCCAGGGTGACTTAGTTTTTTTTCCTCTGCTGAATGCACCTAGTATGTCTTGACTCTTGGGGCTTGTAAATTTTGTGGTACCAAACATACACATCATGGATATTTTTTTTGAATGAAGCAACATTATAGCATAATAGCAATATCATAACATATGCCTAATTTTTTTTAAAAAAATTATGTGCCTAATTAATGACTAATTCATTACTTTGTGGTGCTCTTCATGTAACTTTGCTAGGCCGATGGCTGCATTTTGCAGTAACAAAATTTGCAAACCTGTGCTTTCAGACAAAATTTATAGCAAAACCATTGTTTAATAGAGGATTCAGAACGGAGCATTAGATTTAGAGCATAGACAAATCATAGAAGGCTGCTGTACACAATGTATTCTAGGAGTTCCTGAGTTTCTCAAGCTATCAGAACAAACAAAGTAAATCAGTCTAAGACACATCCAGAAACTCTGCAAGTGGATACATGTTGCACAGATGTGCCATGGTTTGATGTATAATCTGCGGATCTCCTCACACAAAACAGAAGTACAGAACGGCACCAAACAAAGGGCATCATAGATGGAGATGAGATCGACTTGTGCTGGAGAGTCCGTGCATGGAACTTGTCTGCCGTGGAAACTCATCTCTCCGCTCCGCTCCGAGATGGACGTGCGGCAGCACCGGAAGGGGATCGGGATATGGAGGATATTGACAGGCGGACTGGATTTGGGCTGGACACGATCTGCGCCGGAAGGGCCCAACAGAACCAAATGAATAAAACTGAGATATGTGCAATTTATTAGGTGGTTTGCTTTGAGATATGTGCAATTTTTCGAAAAGAGGAGTACCGGAGCAGGTCTCTCTTGTAGCAATCTAATTTGTTTTCATTGCTAGATGTCAGTGCTCCATCTGGTTCAGTATTCCCACATCTGAGGGTCATTATGTCTACCTAGCTAATGTGGTTCTCAGGGCCCATTACGTTTTCCCGACTTAAGGTGGTTGGTACTTCGTTGATGACTAAGTAATCAGCTAGCCACAAGTCATGCACGTTACACTTGAAGTTCAGTTGGTATTGTCACTTAGGTTTGAATATCTAAAAATACTGGTGAATGTTTGGAACAATCACATGTTGGCCCTGTTCTGTTGTCAGGTAAAAGTGCGGACCTGGATCAACCAAAAAGATAAAATTGAGTTTGTTGGTGTTGGTGCTCGATTTGGCCCCAAGATAGAGTCAAAGGAAAAGCAATCCAACTGGACAAACTTGCTGTTACCAGACACTTCTGATTGCTGCACCCCTCCAAAAGAGAAGGTTGACTTTCTGGAAATAATAATTTAGCTTTCTGTCTTTCTTTTACTGTTCTAACCATTGCTACCTAGTGATTTCTTATTCCTTTGTTAGGTTGCTGGAGATATTTTGTTAGTAGAGAGAGGAAACTGTACGTTCACTACAAAGGCTAGGGTTGCTGAATCTGCTGGTGCTTCTGCGATTATAATCATCAATGATAAGCAGGGTATGCATTGTATATGAAATCCGTCATGGCTTTTTCTAAAGTTGTACCTACAATTCTCTCCCCGTATGGGTTATGGCCTGTGTTGGAGTACCTTGTAAGCAGCTGATGAGGTTAGGGGTGGGATTGGGATCACCTCAGTGATTTGGTAGTGCCAAGCATATGCCTTCTTTGACCGCTGGAAGTTTTTTATTACTCTTGTCAGCCCCAGGCATTCGTAAGGCGTCGAGGCAAGGTGTGACCCCCCCCCCCCCCCCCTCCCTCCTGACAGCACCGCGCTTGTGAGGTGAGGCGACACCATACTGTCTAGAAGAAGAAAAATGACAGCAGAGGAGGATGGAAGAAAAAAGGAAAGGAAAAAGGCAATAAGGGGAAGGACAAAGGAGACTGGCCCAGCCCACCAAAGCAACCCATATCCTCCCATCCCATAGCATATTAGGCAGCCAGCCCCCCAGGCCATATCCCTCCTCTCCCGTAGGAGCACCACAATTCCAGCTCCCATACCAACCCTGCTTTCCTCGTTCTGCCAGCTATGTGCCTCTCCATCTCCATGTCACTTCCTTGGACCTAAAATGTATCACTGTCACCACTCCCTTTCTTTATCAGCCACCGCCATCAGTGACCAGAGGAATGTTTGCTCTCGCTACCAATGCTGGAGTTGCCAGGGATGTGTTGGCTGCTGCTGCTTGGTCTCCTGTTCTTCTTCCCTTCCTCTCCCCTCCTTTTCTCACTGGTTCTGCCAAGGTGATGTGGACACCCAGGAGGCCAGGACCTCATGAGCACTTTGTCACCTAGGTGACAACTTAAGAACACTGCTTTTTAATGTTTATCCCTCTTTTCTTTGAGGTCTGCAGTTATCTTTTGTAAGATTAATCCATATTCAGATTCAAGCATCTGTATTTTCATTCCCTGCTTTGAGTTACATGATACCGTCTTTACTGCAACCTCTGATTTTGATGTGGGAAGCACTCCCTTGTACACACTTCCAAACTGACCTACACCTATTGAATGCTTGGAAGTAAAGCCTTTGGTGGCATGAAATAAATCCTTGTAAGTGAACATGTAGACCTATTAAAAATTCTTTATTTTATAAGTTGTGATAACTTTTTTTGAGATTTCTTTGGTCCTTTTACTTCTGATCGGCTCATCTCTCAGCCTAAACCTAAATCATTGGGGCCTTTGCAGACACAACTTGTAATTTTGTTTGATTTGCTAGTTTTATCCATGTCAAGGACACTTGTTATTTATGATGTATGTAAACTCATATAACATGTTAATGTATATGGATGAGCACTTCTGTGGGTTTGTCTTCTGAGTTCTAACATAGGATGTGAACACATATCGTGCATCCACTTGCAGAGTTATACAAGATGGTATGTGAGACCAATGAAACAAATTTAGATATCGGCATACCCGCTGTTCTTCTGCCAAAAGATGCAGGCTCTTCTTTAGAAAGGTCTCTCTCAAGTGGTGAAGGTAAATTGTTTGTCTTCAGTTCCATGCTTTGTGTCATCCCTGTGAATACATGGGTGCCTATGTTTGTTTAACTTTTCATTTTTTTTGGGTAACTTGAGAATTGGAAGGTTATTTTACAAGATACTCCTTCCGTCCTGTAATACAGGGCATTCTAGCATTCAAAAATTATCCTCAAACATAATGCATTCTAGAGAACAAAAACCAATTTTCATTAAATACTTTCCATCTATTAACCATTCACCATCAATCATGTTGATGATAGCGTCTGATTAGGAAATAAAATGAGCATAAATGTGTCTTTTATGTACTCTCTTAATTTGTCCTAAAATTCCTAGAATGCACTGTGTATTACAGGACAGAGGGAGTAGCTAACAGGCTACGTTTTTCTTTTTTTTGTCAGTCTTAGTGGAGTTGTACTCTCCAGATCGTCCTCTGGTTGATACTGCAGAGGTGTTTCTATGGCTTATGGCAGTTGGTACCATTCTTTGTGCATCATACTGGTCAGCATGGAGCGCCCGAGAAGCTGATATTGAACAAGAGAAGCTTCTGAAGGTTCTAACTTCTAAACCCCAAATCTTGTTTGATTTCTTATTGCTAGTTTTGCAAACTTGAGAAGTGGGACTGACAGGTACAATACTTGTATAGGATGGTCATGAAGTACCACCAAACTTTGAGGCTGGAGGTTCTAGTGGTATGGTAGAAATCAACATGGTATCGGCAATATTGTTTGTGGTGATTGCATCATGCTTCTTGATAACACTCTACAAGAAGATGTCTCATTGGTTTGTGGAGCTTCTGGTGGTTATCTTTTGCATAGGTGGTGTAGAGGTGTGTACCATTTCATTTTTCTTTCTGGCATTGCATCTGTCTGAACTTTGCTTCTGTGCTTCCAAAAACTAAATCACCCAAATGGCCAAATCCCGATGTGCTTTGATAACATGCTTTCACTTTTGAGAGAACACCGAGGCACTTTCATCTTTATCTGTAATTCATTGTTTTTGGACATGTAAGAATTCCGCAAATTGACCAAACAACTTTATGTTAGTTTTGGAATGACCAAGTGTCCAAGTGTGATGGTGTGTGGGTGTATCAATGTCTCGATGAGATAACAATATGAATGAATTATTATTGCTTCGGCTGATTGTTACTCATAATAGTGTATTGCCTTCCATTTCTTGAGCTCCTGTGATGTTTTTTCCTCTTCGTGAAGGGTCTGCAAACATGCTTGGTGGGTTTACTGTCGATGTCAAGGTATGCTCTGTAAATTTTGTTATTTTTTCTGACTCAAGATGAATATTAGACATTTCTTAGCTCCCTTTTATATCAGGTTTTACAGCTATGTGTATTTTTCTTACTGTTACTGAGTAGAAGTCATGGGATCTTTCAGGTGGTTTAAACCTGCTGCAGGATCGTTTGTGAAAGTGCCATTTTTTGGAGCTGTTTCATACCTTACATTGGCAGTTTGTCCGTTTTGCATAGTATTTGCTGTTCTGTGGGGTGTTTACCGTCGGTTGTCCTTTGCTTGGATTGGGCAAGATATTCTTGTGAGTGTCGTTTTATTTTCAATGCCTTTTGTTGAGATTAATCTGCAATCACTAATATCTTGTTTGGTGGCCTTTAGGGTATTACCTTGATCGTTACAGTCATCCAAATTGTTAGAATACCTAACCTCAAGGTGATTATTCCTCTTAGTGTATGCTTTCCATTCAGTTAAGCGATTGGTACTGACACCTGTTATTACCTGTTAACTGTCAGGTGGGTTCAGCCCTCCTGAGTTGTGCCTTCTTATATGACATCTTCTGGGTTTTTATCTCCAAGATGATATTCCATGAAAGTGTGATGATTGTGGTATGTATGAATGACTATTGTGATGTTTGCTATGCTGTCTGCCAGACATCTAGTTTCTTCTTCTATGGTTTGCTAGATATCTAGCTATGCATGTGGTCTGCTCGCAGGTTGCACGTGGTGATAAGACTGATGAGGATGGTGTACCCATGCTGTTAAAGATTCCTCGGATGTTTGATCCATGGGGCGGATACAGCATCATAGGCTTTGGTGATATCCTTCTTCCTGGGCTGTTGGTTGCTTTTGCATTAAGGTGATGCTAATTTCAGAAGTTGAGGCTGGATAATAGTAATCAACTTTCTTCAGATTTACTATAATAAGTACTTATCTGTCATTAGTTATGACATACCTTTTATCCCTCTCTCTTTAGGTATGATTGGGCTGCCAAGAAGACCTTGCAATCTGGCTACTTTTTGTGGTCAATGGTGGCATATGGTTCCGGTAATATATCAGTACTTCCCTTTCAGATTTTAAGTTCATCTTGAATTGAAAAGCCATGTCAGATGGATGGATGAATGCAAGCAATGCTGATAGAGGTGTTTCTGAGTGATGCATTTTGTGTACAAGCACCTGAAACTGCTATGCTTGATAGCACATTTCTTCGTTTGACCTTTTTGGCACATGGTTGCATCTTAACAATCTATGTCTTGCAAATAGGATCACACAATTCCCCGCTGCTCACAGTTGCTGGTTACCGCACCTTCTACTTTCTGAATTTTGTGTTAACATAAGTGCTATCTAACTCCAATGGCTTCCTGTGCATAAATGAATGCTGGAAGAAAGAAAAAGTTTGTCTTGCATCATTGCAATATGTTCTGTTGAATGTTGATGCGTCGGATACATACACCTACATCATATTACCAAACCCACCTTGATTTGACTTAGAGTTCAGTTGTGTGAATTTGATATCATGAATCAACAATGGTATGGAGGAAATTGTGCACATGCCTTTGACCATGTGTGGTGTAGAATATTGGCTTCTGTTTTGTGTGGACTCATTAAAATGACTATATCCCATATGTGGTTATGAATGTTAGCCAAAGTCTTGCGCGCATATTGTCTTTGATGCCGTTTCACCACCATATTGTCCTTGACTTATATACCGTGCTGTTGTTGCCCTTCTTATAGGTCTCCTAATTACATACGTCGCCTTGAACCTTATGGATGGCCATGGCCAGCCTGCTCTCCTTTACATTGTGCCTTTCACGATTGGTAAGTGATGCCCTGCCCCCTGATCAATGTAGAAGTGTATTTCATGCCATGTCTTCTGGATAGGCTCATTTTTGTTTTGTTTTAACAAATTACCCAATTTATATATGCAGGCACCTTCCTAGCACTAGGCATGAAGAGAGGTGAGCTCAGAAACCTGTGGACGAAAGGGCAGCCAGAGAGAGTGTGCACGCACATGCACACACACCCATCCCCGAAGGACTCGCCTGTTGCAGTCAGCTCGACGTCGTAAACAAGGCTGATTAACCTTACTTGATGTGGACTGGCCCTGGAGAACCCTCGTGTAAAAGAAGTTCCACAAATAATAGAGTGTGCCACGTAATGGGAGGAGTCTGCTAGTGATTTGTAATGAACCCTACATGTACATAGGAGAACTCTAGACCCGCCCCCCTGATCGTGATCCTCGTACGTTGTACAGTAGGTGGTGTATAGTATTAGTATGTAGTATAGTTTATGAGTGATGAGATGTGCTGCTATGACAGTGTATAAAAATGCGGGAAGGCAGGAGCTGGGTTATTTCCCAGCACTGCATCGTCTGGTCTCCTAGTAGTAGTAGTTTTATTTGTGTGGACATGTTACATGATCTTACAAGGCTGGGACACGTGGCAAGAGGCTGCTGGTTTTGTCGGTGAGATGATGTGACAGTCATTTGTCTCTCGTGACCAGTTACTTAGCTTGTTATTACTAGTATTATGTACCTGTATCTGTATGCATATTATTAAATAATATGCACGAGACATGCAGTAACTTTTTTTCCCCTAATCTAACGAATGATTAGATGAATAGCTAGCCAAACTGGAGTGCGGCTGCCTTTACATGATTTCCAGAGTTGTTTTTGGTGCAGTATCGCAGCCAGGTGGGGTCGGGGGTGGCGCGGTGTGCGGCCAGCGATGAAGCAGCGGCTGCCGTCCGTCCCACTCCCACGCCATCGCTGTCCACGCCCTCCTCTTCTTCCTTGCTCTACTCTAGTCCTGGTTTGTTTTGGTCGGCTTCCTTCACTTGGTCGGCTTCCTTCACTTGTTGGTTAGTGCCCCTTGATATGATTCTCATGATCCACCTCTTTTAATTTTTTTTTTATTGCTGTTACCCTAGTGGGTCACGTTTAATTTCACCCACCACTAGCTAGTCCGATTTGCCGTTATAATTATCCAAATAAAGCCAGTATAAATAAAAAGGGTTTAAAAGACGTTATAATCAATCCATACATGTGTGTCCATGTGTTCCTTAATTCACTCTTAGGGGCCGTCCTTTCCTTACTAAGGCTAGTCTCAATACATGTTTCATGAGAGTGTCATGCACATTAAATAGGGTGTCACATAAGAAAAATTGCTGACTTGGCAGCGTCATTAAATGAAGGAGTTTCATCAGATGAGAGAGGAGTTTTATCCCCATAAAACTCATGTGACTCGGTTACCTAGTGTATAATCTTGGTAACTGTGCCGTGAAACTATACATTGAGATTGGCCAAGAGTAGTAGTAGTAGTAGTATCTGATGAATTATTATGTATTTGAGTTCTAATTGGTTTATTATCGTTTCTTTCACCATGACTCAGAACTCATAACTCATGCTTGTGTGCATGAGTTAGAATATCGCACGTCGTCTAACCACAAGATGTGATACCAAAACATATTAGAGCATATGACGCAACATGTAAATTGCAAAGAAAATGCTGAGAACATGTTCGTGCGTCTATATGGCTGGAAACTATATATATGTATGTATGTGATCAGATTGTTTATTTGTTTGAGATGTTTGTTAGTCCATATATACTTAGGGTGTGGTGGCTGGTTTGTGGCTATCATTGATCAAGGGATTATTAGCATACAAAATACTAGAGTAGTGACACAACTAGGGACAGCTAGATGAGCTCACAAAGGATAAAGCACCCCTAACTGACCACTTATCTGTCCGTGTCTACCAACTGGAGTGAAGGCCACAACTTTCCAGAGCTAAGCCACATAGTCACAGTCCACATTTAAATACATATATAGCCTTATTTAATTAGTTCCTATCCACAAACTTTTCACCACATCCTATCAAATGTTTAGACACATGTATAGAGCATTAAATATAGATAAAAAAATAACTAATTGCACAGTTTACATGTATTTTACGAGACGAATTTTTTGAGTCTAGTTAGTCTTTGATGGACACTAATTGTTATACTTACAAATGTACTACAGTACCTAAATTTTTTTTCTTTTCATAAACTAAACAAGGCCTATTTGGTTTGGTTAAACCTAAGGCCCTACTAATCTAAAGTAGTATATATTTGTTAATTTCCTATTCTCTTATCAGCAGTGTGTGTTTATACTGTGTAATTTTTTATTTTTATTTTTTCACTTTTGTCGAATTTGTCAGTCATTCAACAATATTTCTCTCTCACAAAGAATCAACGAACAATACTTTCAGCCAAACGATCAGGGGGCCTGCCATGCCACCTCCCACCTCTTGCGCTGATCGATGAGGCCACCGACCAAGACTAAACAAATCTAAGTGTCTCAGCAATATAGGTCTGCACAATGAACTCTGCCAGCCACTAATTAAGAAAACCAACCAAAACCCTATCATCCTCATCATCCACCAGCACCCACTAATTGAGAAATTAGTGGCTTGGCAGCAAAAACAAACACCACTAATTAATTTAATTATGTGCAGGTATATAGCCGCGCGGCGTTTGATTAATTTCGTTACATTAGGTTGCCTGCCGCGCGCTATATATAAGAAGCTGTGGAAAGCCATCCCCTCGCCTCACACAGCCAGCAGCAGCAGGTAGCTAGCTAGGACGGCCATCTCACTCAGCTCAGCTCATACAGCACACACCCAATAAGCAAGCAAGCAATCAATGGAGGGTAAGGAGGAGGATGTTCGGCTTGGCGCCAACCGTTACTCGGAGCGTCAGCCCATCGGCACGGCGGCGCAGGGCACGGAGGAGAATTCGAAGGACTACAAGGAACCCCCGGCGGCGCCTCTGTTTGAGGCTGAGGAGCTGACGTCGTGGTCCTTGTACCGCGCCGGGATCGCCGAGTTCGTGGCCACCTTCCTCTTCCTCTACATCAGCATCCTGACGGTGATGGGGGTGAGCAAGTCGGGCAGCAAGTGCGGCACCGTGGGCATCCAGGGCATCGCCTGGTCCTTCGGCGGCATGATCTTCGCGCTGGTGTACTGCACGGCGGGCATCTCCGGCGGCCACATCAACCCGGCCGTCACCTTCGGGCTCTTGCTGGCGCGGAAGCTGTCGCTCACCCGGGCGCTCTTGTACATGGTGATGCAGTGCCTGGGCGCCATCTGCGGCGCCGGCGTCGTCAAGGGCTTCCAGCAGACGCTGTACATGGGCGCCGGCGGAGGCGCCAACTCCGTCAACCCCGGGTACACCAAGGGCGACGGCCTGGGCGCCGAGATCGTCGGCACGTTCGTGCTCGTCTACACCGTCTTCTCCGCCACCGACGCCAAGCGAAGCGCGCGTGACTCGCATGTCCCCATCCTCGCGCCGCTCCCCATCGGTTTCGCCGTCTTCCTCGTCCACCTCGCAACCATCCCCATCACCGGCACAGGCATCAACCCAGCACGCAGCCTCGGCGCCGCCATCGTCTACAACAGGTCCAACGCATGGAACGACCACGTGAGTAGCAGCTTATTAGTCGTAGTACTACATTACTAGTATTGATTATTAATAATTAAATCCATCATCATATCATTGCGCATTTAGTTTGCATTCCATCTCAATTAATTAATTAATCTGTTATTAATTAATTGACTGCATGCAGTGGATCTTCTGGGTTGGCCCCTTCATCGGCGCCGCTCTCGCCGCCATCTACCACGTGGTCATTATCAGGGCCATCCCCTTCAAGAGCCGCGACTAATTAGCATACATGCAATGCAAGAGATCAGGCTCCAATATAATCAAGTCTTGTTAATTATATGTGCTAGTGCTGCGTGCTCGCTCCTTCTTCGCTGTCGTCTCATCGATCTACCTATGTTCGTGTGAGCTAGCTACGTACTAGCTAGTGTGTGATATGATGCCAATAAGGCCGCCCGGTGTTTCTTGATTATTGCGCCTTCCCATGCATCTGCAGTGTGCAATGCACTTGTGAGTTGTGTTTAGTTTTCTCACTTGGAGTTTGGTGAAGTAAACTAAGCATGCATGCATATGTAAATTTATCGCCTAGCTAGCTATTTCCCTCCTTCTATATGTATGCTTTGCGCAACATATATAGACACAGTCTCGATCTTCATCAACTCAAATTCAAGTGTATGACAATAATAAAAAGGAAGAAGAAGACTCCCTGTTTATGGTGTTGCACCGATTTCACGTGTTCCAATGTTGCTATATATGCATGTAATAAGGGCTGTTTTGTTGGCTCCATGGATTTATTATTAGTCACCTCGCCTGGTTTAGCAAGGTTAGCCTTGCCAATGTAGATGAGCCAAATTAGCTCTCCCAAGCTTGCTTGCGGCATGGAAAATGAGGCAAGCGGCCTGCCTCAGTCCTGAAATATACTAAAATACTCTAGGGCCGAAATTCTATGACAAATTATTGAGTAAGCCAAATGATGTGTGTAGCCCTCACCTAACTATAGAGAAATCTTGTGCTTATCATGTTTTGAGTCGTCTAGTGGTCAACACATATAGTAGGTACACATATGGTTGGTGTTTTTGGGAGAGTTAATTTACCTAGAATACCTTATGATTTAGGATAAATTTTGAAGAGTTCTGCTCCGGTGCTCCTTTTCTAAAAATCTTTGTGAATCTTAAAGCCAACGCAGTTAATACGGTTAAGGGTAAATACCAGGTAAACTCGAGATTTTGCATGGCTGAATGCGTGGTGATAGAAAATATCTCCTAACTCGAGATTTTTTGCATCTGCTAATCTCGAGATTTTGCATCTCCTAATCGCACGGAATAGTATGGCGTGGGTAGTCCATGGCTTCAGCCTCTTCACGCAACAAATCTCATGTTTTGATCTAGAACTAGAAAAGCAAACAAGAAACAGATTTAGGTGAAACAAAAAACACACGAGGAAGATTAATTGATAGACATGCCAGGGATTTCAATTTCGTTTTTTGATTTTTTGTCACCCTCAAAATCACTAAAATTCGTAAATTTTCACATTGTAGGGACCCAAGAAAGGAATTTGTTTTTTATGTAGATCTAAACAAAACAAAATTTTAGAAGAATATGTAACATAAACAATAAAAATGAGTAAGAATTATATATACACAATAAACCACATGAGTAATGTGAAATTTTGGAGATTTTTTTTGGGTCACCTCCAAAATCCCTAAAACTTCGGCAAAATTTTGAACCTAGGACATGCTAGCCTTTTTCTAATGAAACATTTTACTCTACTTGTTGGTATGTTGTACCAGCTTATTGTTTATAATAATTAGCATTGAATTATGTTTACAGAAGTAGGAGTACAACAATATATAACATGTAACATTTAACAAATGCTCAGAATTAGATCCTGACGAAAATAGTGAGAGGCTGATTTGCATGCAAGCATGCATGCAGAACGGCCTAGAGTTGGATAAGAATGAAATCAATTGTTTACTTTATGGATCCACCCCTAACCACATTAACTACTTTTGCTTTGAGATTCACAAAATTTTTTGTTAGGGAGTACCGGAGCAGAACTCAATTTTGAATGCTTCAATACATTTTAACATAAAAGGTCAAAGTTAACGAAAGTGACCTATAATGTGCGGAATTTGTCAAATGGCTCTTGCTTGTGCTTTCTTTTGTGGGGAGGGATGATTGACTATATGTATCTTTTTTACTTAGCGGATAAGGTTGGATAATAAAATTTAGCCCATCGTCACCCCAATGCATGACACGATGAGTATTAGGCAGAATCATACACTCATACATATATACAATACATGTGTATAAGTGTATACTCATCATAACCTTATGAGTACAATCTCGCTGTTAACGGATAGTATATGATAACAATACGAGCGCCCGTGTTAAGTCGATAACTTGAATTCAGAAGAACAGGTTCTATCACAAGAAGTCCAACTAGCTGACATACACTCAGTTCACACAGTTTCTTTTTTTTTCAAGAACGCGTATTTTCTCAGTTCACACAGTATAGTTATACGATATGCCAGCCACGATATAATACACCTTTAGGCTTATTAAACACATTCATAAATTGGAGCTTGTAGTATATGCTTATAAGCGCCCAATGACTGATTGTATATATTGCATTATATTGGCGCCGGCCTATAGCTCTTAAACTACTACCGAGCATTTTGGAATTTTTGTGCACAAGCAGAATTGTTTAGTTGTATTTGTAAATGATCACTTTATTATGCATATGTTTGCATGGTTGGGATAAGTATAGTTTATAGTATTATAGAAGGAAAAAATAGTTAGTGAGAGGTCTCTTTCAGAGTAGGGAATGGGCGGCAATGGCTCTGCTCCACTATACTCTGTGTGTGTGTGTGTTTTTTTTTTTTTTTGGCGGCACTCATGTCCTGCCAAGTATGTAAGATGGCATGCTCTTATCAGTTAGTGATGATGTCACGTTTCTGGTCTAGCGAACGTACAGCAAGCACCATCAAAAAGAAAAGAACAGCGAGTGTGTGTGTTACAGTAGCCATTGCTCAATTTTCATTTTTTTTAAAAAAATCATGCATATGTATGAACTGATTTCTTATATGCTTCATTCAAAGAAAAAAATACGAACCACACAGTACAGACCCTCCAGCACAGACCTAACCAACTGAACGTGCACAGAAAGAATACATCAACACAGGGCTATCAACCAAGGAGGTGAGACCGTGGTGGCAAAGCATCCACCGAGAAGCGACAAGACGATGGCAGCAAAGCAACCGTTAGGGTCAGCATGGCGGCAAAGCATCCGGAGACAACGCGACAAAGTATCTCCAAGAGGGCATGCCATCACACACTCAGCAACAACTACATGAGCGGGGATCCTGAGGTGACGTAGGTGGCAAAGTATCTGCGAAGCAGCGACGACGACAAAGCATCCGTCAGCGACAACGGCAAAGTATCCACTGCGAATAAATAAACAACAATAGCAACACCAAGAAGGTTGGACAGACCAATGCGAAGAGGAGTTTGAAGCACACACACAAGCACAACTAGAAGGAACAACTTTGGCTAGAGAGGTATGAGAAGGGTTGCATAAGTGCTCCAACGATGCCTTTAGGAAGGAAATTGACATCGATAGACATCAACAACGCTGGAAGAAGCACTGAGATAGGACTTTCAATCCCAACCTGCCCCAAATGCACAGACACTTCGACGACACCTTCAAGAAGGTAGATGACGCAGGGTATGCCACCGCCGCCGGTCCCGTGGAACTGGGCAGGGTTTTCACCAAGAGACTATATGCCAAGAGAAGCAGGCCACCCGTGTCACCCGGTCAGTGGCACCAATAGCAAAGGGCCAAAGCTGCTAGCCCAGGCACCATGACTGCAACACCTCCACACCATCACAATAGCTACCAAGCGCCCGCAACAGCCACGTAGAGGGTCGCCACAACAGCCCATGGACAAGGAGCCCGTCGCCCGCCAGCCAGAGAAATGAGCACGCCTAGCCAGCCAAGGCTATAATTAGGTAGCCGTGCAGCCCATCCTGTCGCCGCCCCAGTCCCCAGCAGCCACCGACATCTCCAGCAGGCGTATGCCATAGACTCCTGGCCAAATCTGATCTACCACAACAAAACATAGGCAGGCACCCCACCCTAAGCCCCTATAGCCATTGGCGCCCCTGGCGGATGCAGGCTGCCGGTCCCTAGACGGATTGAAGTAGGGACAAGTGTGTGGCCTAACTAGAACACCGCCGCCCTAGGCCTCTACAGCCCCGCAGGTCGTCGATCCTCGATTAGATCTGGCCATCTGCGACTCGGGCAGGCAGCCCCTATGGGCGCACGCAAGGACGACGGGCGCAGCCCGTAGGCCCCTGGCCGGATCTTGCTTGACGCGACAGAGCTGGAAGGTGTGGGTGCGGACGAAGAGAAAGGAGCATGGGAAGGTGGAGGCGCTAGATCCGGCCCAGGGAGGCCCGGATATGTCTGGCTGATCGCCCATCCATGCTGGAGCTAAGGGGGTGAGGAGGGGAGAAGGGGAGGAGTGAGGTGTAAGAAGGGGGGTACAGACGACACCCTTTTTTTGGGGCCGCCGCCGTAGCGTGCCTGAGGGCGACGACAGCGGATGGAGAAGAGCCGAAGAGGGGGCGCCCTAGGGTGGCGGCACAGTCGTCTCGAGCCACGTGTTGGGAGCGCTCGGAGAGGAATGGTTGTATGATAGACGTTTCATGTTTTTAGGGTCGAACTTAAGTCTATTTTTCTAGAGAATGAGTTATATCTGTAATCACATATGAGACTATGAAAGTGATTTTTCAAGGTAAATTCCAGATCTTTATGTTTCCAAACTAGACGTTTTTAAAGTTGTTTATTATGGTCAATGTTTTAAAATGTGACCAATTGTTGAAGAGTTTAGTATTTAGGACCAACTAGACTCTACATTGTATAAAAAAAGACTCTACACATGTACTATCTGCGGGTGCAGGCTTCCAGCAACCAAAAGCCCAAAAGCACTCCAATTAATAATCGGGAGAAAATCCACTACATGGACAAAGGGGGGAAAATAGGCATTGAGTTGTGTCGCTGGGCCTTCATGGAAACATGGTTGGCTATTTGAGCCCAAATATTGCAGGCCCATCATCTTTTGTCACACCAACCAGCAAGCCCATCTTCAAGGATTTGTTGAATTTGTTGATCATTTAATAGTGTTTCTGTCTCACAATAAATTAATAAATAATACTTTCAACCATGACTTTTTAGCCAAACGAACAGACTTTCATGTATTAGTACAGATATAGTATTTCAACTAATTAAAAAATGATCATTTTAGGTTTATGGAACAGGCAGGACTCATCTATGCATCGATCATATACGAAACAAACAAGAAGATTAATTATGAAAATGTGATTGATTATTTCATTTCAAGATGGAACGGGCCAGCCAAATTTGGGCCGATTGGCCAAGCAATGCTGCGCAACATGCAATTTGTTTTATTTCTATGTGGATAAGAGAAGATGGAATTAGCAAAACCTAACAGTATATGAATGGTACAAATTACATACTGTAGTACTAAGATTAGAAGGGTACATATATACTATTTCTATTTTTTAAAATATATATATGAGTTTCTTTAAATATATATTTTATTTCTATTTTTTTCTCTTGTACTATTTTTGATATTTTTATATCAAAAAAGCCTGCCGCTTTATGTTCCCCTATATAATTTTTAGAGTAAAGTCCACCACCGGTCCTTAAAATTGTATTAATGTGTCATCCCGGTCCCTAAACTCGCAAATCGACCATTTAGGTCCTCGAACTTGCTCGTCTGTATCATCTCAGTCCCTAAACTTGTTTAATTGTGTCATCTCGGTCCCTAAACTTAGAAATCACCCGTTTAAGTCCTCAAATTTGTTCAGTTGTGTCATCCAGGTCCCTAAACTTGATTTTAAGTCTCATCTGGGTCAAAACAAAGTGATCTAAAAACTCTATATTAAAAATAATTCATAACTTTTTGATATGTACTCGAATGAAGACAAACTTTATATCAAAGTTGTAGCCCTTAATGCGTTCTACAACTTTATAGTTGAAATGTTTTTTATTTAAAGTCGTTTCATATCACAAAATTTAATTTTAAATTTTAAATTTCTAGATCTAAAAACTTTCAAAAAATATTTTGGGACCCCAAAAGATTTCAATTTAAAAACTTTTCAACTACAAAGTTGTAGATCGCATTGCTTACTACAAATTTGATATAAAGTTTATCTTTATTTGAGTTCATATGAAAAAGTTATGAATTATTTTCCTATATAGAGTTTTTAGATTCGCCCTGCTTTGATCCGGATGAGACTTAAAAACAAGTTTAGGGACTGGGATGACACAACTGAACAAGTTTGATGACCTATATGGGAGATTTCTAAGTTTAGGGACTAGGTTGACACAGCTGAACAAATTTAGATACCTAAACAATCGTTTTGTGAGTTTAAGGACCGGGATGACACACCCAAACAAGTTTAGGGACCGGTGACGGACTTTACTCTAATTTTTATATATGTCCATGGCTTTTCCTTTTTGTTAGCTCTTGTGATGGATCCGCCTGACGAATGACGATGTTTATAGGGCAATCATTGCTGAATGAGCCCTTATTATGAGACAAATTAAATAATTCGCTAGAGGGTGGTAGGCTTAAGCTCCCAACAAGAAGGTAAGGCGGCATTCCTCCCGGCCCTTTGCAAATTATAAATCTCATTTGTCGGCCCAAAACATTAATCTTTTGATTGCCCTGTGTGCTTGGTAATGATCACTAGGCATGGCATGCCGGCCGGCCAAGCTTTTTAGTCCCAACAAAGCCAGGCCAGACATCATCCTCTTATTATATATGCACCATGCATCATGTCAGCTCAAAACTACAGTTCCGTAATTTGCATGTATATGTACATCTCAACAAAGAGTGGTGAACAAATGTACTAGAGTACCAGTTGCTGCAGCATGCTGTAACCTTCTTCTGATACTATTGTTACATGCATAAATACAGAAATTTATTTATTTCAAACATGGATGGATTCACTAGCTATAGGTGGCCATAAGGCCCGAGGCACATGAGTATGGCATCTCACGCTTTGTCGCTTTGGCTCCGTTTACCAAGACTAAAAACTAGGTAATCGAGCCACATGAGTTTTATGGAGATAAAACTTTTTCATCTGATCAAACTCCTTCAATGATCATGCCAAGTTAGCAATTTTACTTATGTGACACACCCTATTTAATGTGCATGACACTCTCATAAAACATGCATTAAGACTAGCCTAAGTGACTAACTGTAGTACCACTGTAGTGGAGCTCGGAGCCTTAAAATAGCCCCTCCTCTAGCTCTTTCACTTTTCTCAGTTGTATTTTGCTAGAGCCAAAATTGTTTGTATGCTGCAGTGTCGAACTGAATGCTATGGTGTCCACAAGGAAAAGAGCCAGAACCTCATAAAAGCTACTCTTTCTGACCCTAAAAGAGTGTCATTCACGTTTTTTGAGAATTTTAACTTTGACCAAATATACGGAGTATGTAACAAAATATTAATATTTACGATGCATAATTAGTGTCATTAGATAATTTATTAATATATTTTCATAATAAACTTATTTAGAGATATAAATATTATTAATATTTTTTTATAAACCTAGTTAAAATTAAAAAAGATTGGCTGACAGGGATCTTACAGTGACATTCTTTTAGAGATAGAGGGAGTACGCCAAATGAGACCTTAGGATGAGAAGACTAGATATATTCTCAGTTCTCATATTTATATACTAATATATATCTAGTTAGATTAAACCTGTGTGGCGTGCATCAGCTTCGTCACTGCGGCTGTCTTTTTTTTCTCTCTTTTAATCGCTTTATCTCTCGCCTAGCTTTGTTTTGATCGGATGCAACATCGCTGTTAACTTGTTATCACTTCCCTGTTAAGACTTCGAATGCCACTTTATTTTCTTCTACTCCATTGACTTGCTAGATGCCATAGCTTGTTGCCACCATTTCATTTTATTTTATTTTTATTTAATTTCTCCGCCCTCCTCTTCTTTCCCTCTTAGCTTGCCTATTGGTGATCCAGTTAATTAATAATAATGCGTTGACTCGGTACATCTGATTTGCTAGCTTTTGCACATGCGCGGTTCTTCAGCGATGCAGTACAACAGTAAGAATTTTAGAGGAAAACTAAGCGCCTGTTTGGTACAGCTCACAACAGCTTCATGAGCTGTTGTGGGCTGTTTGTTTTTTCTTTTGCCAAACACTTATTTGCAAAACAGCTTCATGGGTGAAGCTGTTTTTCTCCTCCTCTCACAAAGACATAAGTTGGATGAAGTTAGAAAAAAGTAGCTTATTGCAGCTTCTCCCTTATTTCTCTCTCTCAACTATACATGGAGTAGTTGATGAAGCTATTTTGCCAAACACTTTTTCCAAAACAGCTCAGCTTCATCTAGAAAGTCACTCATGAAGCTATTTTCTAAAAAAAACAGCTTTACTAGTGAAGTTGAGCTGTGTCAAACAAGTCCTAATTTTTAAGGTTGGACCTCATGTAAACTTTCCGTTGTGTGTATTCTCTCTCTTCCGGTCCTGTATTTTTCCTCATCCAAAAGCAACATTGGAAATTATCTACATTATGTATTCTTGTAGGATTGCAAGATTTGTGCAACTCTAATCATGTATTTTTCCAGAGGAGGCCTAAATAATTTACTTAAGCCGGTGGTTTCATTATCATTTGTACTACTCCCTCTGTTCCAATTTTGATCTCTATTCCAAATTATATGTTGTTCTATCTTTTTAAGTACGTATATCTAGACATAGCGTATATCTTTTTTATAGCAAAAAAACTTGTATACTTTAAAAATAAAATGACTTATAATTTGAAACGAGGTGGTATGCAATATTTAAGTCAATACCATTTGCATATATAATAATAAAAGTGGCTGTACGAAAATATGTATTGCGTTCTTGTCATGATCCAGCTGCCACTTGCCCGGCAGAGCAGTATACATAGCCGTGCTTTTCATAGATATCGCCAAAAGTCCAATGCATCATTTCACTTTGTTCAAAAGGTAGAGGGGACAAAGGGGTTGTTTATTAGGAGAGGATTACGGTACACACCCGACCCTTCCTGCTATCTCTACACAAAAGATGCAAGCTAATAAGATTACCCTGCTAGCTTTTCATCAATGCTATATAGTGCCTTTTGAGACATGCGTTCTTCCTCCACATGCCTAATTTATCATCTCAACTGATTTGGAGGCATTCTTGGGTGCAAAGCAATGGTGATCCCTCTGGCTGCTACTCCTTAATTAGTTCTGTTGCAGTTTTATTTACTTTTTTTATTAAGGTAAAAAAAATCCACGTATTGATGCAAAAAGTAAAAAAAAAACGGAAAATAATATATAGAACAAGAACAACACTAGCAACACAAGCTATGATGACGACATGGGAAACAAAGGGTCACCAAATTAAACAAGCTGCAACAACGAAACAATTGCATATAATGGGTTCTCCAAAGTGATGCCTTCGGATGTTGACAGCGTCGAAGAGAAAATCCATGTAAGATTTTTCAACCGAGAAATTAAACCCCGAGCAGAAT
Source organism: Sorghum bicolor (assembly GCF_000003195.3). Taxonomy (NCBI): domain Eukaryota; kingdom Viridiplantae; phylum Streptophyta; class Magnoliopsida; order Poales; family Poaceae; genus Sorghum; species Sorghum bicolor. The sequence continues at coordinate 67,992,077 of NC_012873.2, forward strand.
AGAGATAGACTTCACGGTGATATGAGAAAAATAAAGTGAAAAATGTCACCACTATCAGCTTCAGCATGAAGCCGCAGCCCGGAGACCACACGTGCTGCTAATTAACCCAAATTAAAGCAAGGTCCTTAGCAGGAGACCTAAACCAACATTGAAACCTTTTTGCATTCGTAATTGTATATTTATGTTTAGGTCTTGTTTGGATGTAGTCGGATTCGCATCAATCCACATGTGCTGGAGTGGGTTGGAGTGGAAATTGAATTAAATTTCACCCCAATCCACTCCAACACATGTGGATTGATACGAATTCGACTACATCCAAACAATGCCTTAAGTGATTGCTCGCCACACGCGACCACACTGCTGGATTTCGTCAGATTTAGTTGTATTGTCAAAATATTACCCAAACAAGACTTCTAAGTAAAGAGTGAAAATTCAGATCATGTGGCGTGCTTTCACGGTAGTAACAAACTAACAATTAACGAGTCATGGTTAAAGAAGAATTCGAATTGAAAAATTTTGAACAAAAATTACGTTCCCTTGCAGGCGACTAGCCGAGTGTCCACGTCCAACTTTCTCCTGCTATTTAAGATAAATAGGAGTATCATCTAGCTTTTGTGTCTGTCGGTGGTTCATTCAGCTCTATATTTTTTTTTCTCTCGAGTTGAAGCAACTAACAAGGAAGAGGATCTTTATTTGTCAAGTACGTGTACTTTGATGCATGACGCCTCTGTAGCACGATAGAGAAAGGACACGTATTTAAGCATGAAAAAAAAATGCAGTTTAACAAAGCCTCCACGTTTTTACTAGTTAGATTCCTAACAGAGGCTCCACGTTGACACGCTAGAGACAATATCCAAAATAAATCAGAAAATAGAAAGATTTAGCCACCTATTTATTTTCTAGATAATTATTACTCACCTATGTGTTGTTAAGGGATCATTTTTCATGGTTTTAAAACATAACATACACATAAACTATAATTTTTGATAAATTTACACTGCTTCCATTCCACATTAATTCATTTTAGTTTTTCTAGGTACATTATTTTTTGGCTATGTTCTTAAATATACACACTATGTCTGGATACATAGTAAAAAGTTATTTACTATGTATCTAAAACAATCGAAACAATTAATAATTTGAGATGAAGGGAGTATATTTTAGTTAGCTAAAATGTTGGCATATATATCTATACTGGTAACAAAATGGTAAGAACTCTACTTTTTATAATAAAACAATAACACGGTGTTTCAATACGAAAATTTAAAAATCTTGAGAAGCGCGAGGAGGGGTTTTCATATCCTTGGGAACAAATAATGACTAAGACTCAAATATACTGTTCTGTTAAGGTTAGCACCGTTAGAGCATCAACATTGGTCAATCGGTGTATGGCAATAAAGAACAACCACCAACTTTAGGAGCCGATTCATCGCAAAGCAGCTCATACTTCAAGCTATATCATGGGTCTTTTAGTCACATATCGAGATTTAAATGAGCATTTGTGCTATCTTAGTACTTAATTGTGCGGCCTACGATCTAAAATCTAAATTCATGTAGACATTGTCGGCGCGCTAACTACGCAGGTTCTGTGTCATATCTTCAAGTGTGGGCGATCATCCGCGAAGTCGCTATTGACCATTTACAGGGGGATCGCTTCGTTTGGCGATGGACTGCGGATGGCAAGTATTCAGCCTCATCAGCCTACAGGGCCTTCTTCGCCGGCTCCATGACGTTGCTAGGTGCCAGAGAGCTGTGGTGTACCAAAACGTCGACAAGGGTAAAATTCTTCTTCTAGTTGGCCTTACATAATCGTCTTTGGACAGCCGAGTGGCGCAAGAGGCACGACCTCCAGGACAGCGATGCATGTGTGTTCTGTGCACCGGAAGTGGAGACGTCTGATCACCTATTCACGGGCTGTGTACAAACCAGAGAGCTTTGGTGCTCGCTGCTAGCGCCTGCTGGTCTACTTGCACTCGCGCCAGATCACACTCAGTCTGCTGCAGTTTGGTGGTTGGGCCAGCGAGCACTGCTAGAGCGAGCAGCGCGTCCATCGTTTGACTCCCTTGTTTTGCTAATTTCCTGAATCATCTGGAAAGAGAGGAATGACAGGACGTTCGCGCGCTCGGCAGCAGGTGCTTCGGAGTTGAGGCTTCGAACGATCCAAGAGGCTGATTACTGGCTTCGGGCTGGCTTTCATTCGCTAGTTTTTTTCATAGTTACTTGGTCGCACAATTATGTTGTAATGTAATCACTAGCAACGGACTCAGTAGCTAGGTGTTCTGTCCAGGGCACACTGGTGGGCTGCTCGCTATCCAGTGTGTGCCTCTCTGTATTTGTTCGTTCCTCTCTTAATGGAATACGGGTGAAGTCCTGATCGTGAAAAAAAACAAGGTTAAATATTTTAAAATCGGAATCTAAACTTAGGCAAAATAATGATTACTATGTGAAAGCCCAAGTTTGGTTTTGGTAATTAATGACACCAAGTTGCTAATGTCTTGTGTTTAAGTGATTTGAGTTAGGCATAGCAACACATATGATGAAGGTGCATGGTGGCATGGAAAGGTGGCCACATGATCACAAAGGGATGAAGCATGAAGTGAAGATCATGGTGATAGACGCGGAGCAAAGTTATCAAGGCAAAGGTATAAACATAGGATTTTACTTTTGCCGGTCTAAGATGAGTAGAGAAGTGATTGATCGGGTTTAGGATAGATAGCCGACTATCAAGAGGGGAAATCACGGTCATCTCTCGAATCAAGTGCTACTAGGTCCATATCTTGAGCATATGTATTAGGATCTAGTAAAGTGCTAACTTAACTCCTTTGGTGAAAATGTTTGTGAAAAGCTAACACACTTGCACTTTGGTGGTGGACACTTGTTGGTGTTAGCACATTTACAAAGGAGGTGGAGTTTCTAGGGTTGAGAGGGGTGTGGGTTCCTCTCTCCCTCCCGCCGAGCTTGCGAGGCGGGATTCGGCGCTTTTGAGAAAAATAAGTGTATATTTTCTATTGCGCCGGTGGGAAATTTGGAGAAGTCGCGGGAGTGTTTTCTCACTGAGAAACACTCACCGGACGCTGAGTGCGGAGGCACCGGACGCTGTCCTCAGAGTCCGGTGTGCTTGACCCTGCTAGGGCTGAGCATCGGACGCTATCTGAGTACGTCCGGTGGGTTGCGTCCGGTGTGAGGAGGTTTTGCAAGTCTCTCTGCGCATGAGTCCGGTGTGCACCGGACGCGTCCGGTGTGGACCTGCAGAGCGTCCGGTGTGGACCTGCAGAGCGTCCGGTGATCTGCAGGTGACCGTTAGGATCTGACATGCGAGTTTCAGGACGGACACGTGGCCAACTCCAGTGCACCGGACGCAGGGAGTTGAGCGTCCGGTGCTCACTTAGTAGCGTCCGGTGCCCCCGTTTTCAGCCCAGTGAAAACAGCCAACGGCTAGTTTCTTTGAGGGGCTTATAAATAGAAAGTGGCCGGCTTTGGGAGTTCCTCTCTTGCACATTTGATTACCTGAGGCATACATTGAGCTAGAGAACACACCCTCCACTCATCTCCTTGCTTGATTGCTAATTCTAGTGAGATTGAGTGAGATTCAAGTGCATTGCTTTGAGAGTTGCATTTAGTGGCACTTGATTCTTGAGTTTGCTGCGGATTTCTTATTACTCTTGGGTGTTTCCCGACGCCCTAGACGGCTTGGAGCAGCGGTGGTGTTGAGCTCGTGATTGGAGATTGTTTCGAGCCTCACCAAGTGATTTGTGAGGGGTTCTTGAGCCTTCCCCGCGGGAGATTGCAATTGGCTACTCTAGTGGATTGCTCGTGGCTTGGAGGATCCCCATCTTGTGAGTGGATGTGCGGCACCCGCTGAGGGTTTGGCTTTGGATTGTCAATTAGCTCGTGATCCATCAAGTGGGTGTATCGCCACAATGAGGAGTAGCTTGCCGGGAAGCAAGTGAACCTCGGTAAAAAATCTTGTGTCATCTCTTGCCGAGGTTTCTCTTGTGAGTGTGCACGTGATTGTTTGGATATATTTCTACTCTACAACGTCGGTATAACAATCACTCCCCTCTCCTTTACCTTTGTGTATACCTTGCTAGTTGTGTAGTTTGTTTAGCTTAGCTTTCTTGTTTAGGAGTGTAGCAAGCTTCTAGTTGTGCTTTCTTATTTGTAACTTGTGTTTAGCTTTCTTGCTAGACTTGTGTAGGTGGCTTGCATAGCTTAGTTGTGCTAGTGCTAGAATACCTTCGCCTTTTATTTTACTAATCAACTTGTCTAGTTGAAGTTTGTAGAATTTTTAAATAGGCTATTCACTCCCTCTAGCCATTTGGACCTTACACTATGTCTCTATCTGTACGGTGGATTAGTTGATGCTCCGGTTGTCAAAATTACCGCGACATCATATAGTACAGAGTGAAAAATTCAATTCAGAGCATGTGGTGCTTTAAAGAAGAATTTGAAGTGAAAAAAAAATGAATGGACAGAAATAATGTTTCCCTGGTGCTCAGCTTTCTCCTGTCTAATTAAATTAAATAATATAACATAAATAGGAGTATCATCCTCCGGTCGTTAGCGTTGAAGTGCCGACTACTAGCTTCATTCTATGTCTGTCTGTCGGTGGTGCGTGATTCAGCTCTACATTTTCTTTCTCCAGTTGAACGGAGGCAATTAATAAAGAAGAGGATGTTTATTTGATGCATGATGCTGCTGTTGCACGATAGATATGGACATGTATTTTAGCATGAAAGAAAATGCAGTTTAACTAATTAGATTCTCCATAGCATTATATATTATATATATCAATTCAAGCCTTATTTGGAGAGGGCAACAAAGCTAGCTAATGATTTGGGCAAGTAACATGAAATTTTGAGGTTGTATGGCCTCCCGTAATAAATATTTCGTGCATTGCAACGAAGGCACTAGCAAATACGCGACTTGCGACTTCAATGAAGACGGACGAGCGATTAGCCAACAGGCCTTCCCTAGGATTAATTTTTTTTTTCTATTTTTAAAAATCAATTTCGTATTTTCTAGAAAATATATTTCTACAGGCGGGTGACATAAATGAATCGCCTGTAAAAATGGATTCCTACAGGCGGTTCCAAATTACCCGTCTGTAGAAAAATTTATTTCCACAAGTACCCAGTGCAAGAGGTTCGTCAATCCGCCTATGGAAAGGGGTTGAGAACCGCCTATATAGTGGTTCTATGTCATCACTTTTAAGAATAATAAATAAAGCACTTCATTTTGTCATCGGGCAAACTTGGTTGCCTTCTTATTAACCACAAAAAAAATATGATTATACATATTTTGGATGTGGGATTTTTACTCTTTTTTTGTATCTTTTTTTGATAAGAGTCCTTTTGGAACGTATGAGTTTTAGATTTTCATAGAGAAAACATGAAAAAACATCATACATGGCAAAGAGGACCTAAGGGAGTGTTTAGTTCCTCATATAGAATACAAAATATCAACTACTTTGGAGTGATGAAATGCAAAATGCTAAAATTTTCAGAGTCATCTTTAGTTTCATCCAAAATGCAGAATTTATTGTCCTCATAAGAGCCTCTTGATGCTCTTTTTAGGTTTTTTTCCCTCTTGGGGCCAAAATTCAAAATGGAGAATAACCACCTTTTCGCCAAAAATTTTGCATGGTGTTTAGTTCCATTATGTAAAATGATGGACCAAAATCCAATTTTTTTTTAGAAAAAAGAAGAACTAAACACCCTCTAAATCGACTTCTATGAATTGCTATGTTTTAAAGGGACCCTAAGACCACTACACATATGGACTGGTCGGACCTTTTTGGAGCTGTATATGAGATGAGATGAGAGAACAGAGAAGGGTAGCAAGAGAAGGGAAGATAAAACGAAATGTGGTTGCACCTGATCTGAAATGGGCACTCCAACTCCCTCCAAGGCTCCAACTCCAAAAAGGAGCATGTTTGGTTTTTGATGAGTAAGAGTAAGAGAACAGCTTTGGGTCCTCTTTTTCGGTGGCTGCTGATAAGTGGTAACCTCCCTTATTTATTAGTTGTTCCCCCTCACTCAAGAATTGTTGAGATATTAAGCTAACTATTTAAAATTTGGGGGTGGGGGGGGGGGGGAGCTTCTGAATTTGTTTGTGCGCAAGAGATAGGAAGACAAAGAGAACAACATAGTGTTATGTTTATTGATGATCCTTTTGTGTAGGGTTTGGACTTCTCCAAAACGAAGAAAGAACTACGTTTTGGTGGCTTCAGCTTGTAGCCTTAAAACTAATTTGATTTCACTATTTTGTATTTGTTTTTTTTTGTTTTAGAAGTCATTGGTAGAGGTTGTGAGCATGTTTGCTTGAGCTTATCTACCGAATTTGTCAGCCATTCAGCAATATTTTTTCTCTAACAATCAATCAACGAACGATACTTTTAGTCGTGTTTTTTTGCCAAGCGAACAGGCTCTATAAGCCAACGAAGAAACATTTATAAAAGTTTTTTTTTGAAGAGAAGAGGGAACACTTAGGCCTTGTTTAGTATTAATTTTTTGTTGCAAAATAGATATTGTAGCAATTTCGTTTATATTTAACAAATATTGTCCAATTATGGACTAACTAGACTCAAAAGATTCATCTCATAAATTACAAGTAAACTGTGTAATTAGTTATTTCTTTTATTAATATTTAATACTCCATGTATGTGCCGTAGAATTCAATGTGACGAGTAATCTGATTTTTTTTGCAAAATTGTTTAGGAACTAAACAAGGCCTTATAAAAGCTTTGCTAAGGAGAACTTAAATCATCACTTGGATGTAGGGGATTTTTATTAAGAGTCTGATAGAAAAGTCTAGAAATATCGTAATCCAATCCAAACAAGCAGATTTCTAACACATAATTCAAAATTACAAAATTCATTACGTCCAAAAATAATAGTAAAAATCAAATAGAACATATAGACAATATAAAATACTTTGGATTCTAAAAATCATTATTGCACTCAAAGAGGGCGAGTCGGCGAGACGACTGACTCATCTGTTGCGGGAGATTGTCCGGAAGAAACAGACAATTCCACGTGTCAGAGTGGGCCCCGCCGATGACGTGACGCCGTGACGGAAACTCCATCCACTTCCGTTCCGCTCTGTTTCTCCCAGAAATCCGTTAGCGGCGCAACCCCCATTTCATACGCGTGCTAGACTTTATGAATTTCACAGGGTTTTTTTGTCCAAAATTCAAATATATTTATACACTACGTATACAGCTGCTACAGTATCTAAAAACAAAAAATTTTGCGAACTAAATAAGGCCTGAGTGAAGGAAAGAGATACCGAATTTGCAACAACCAAAAAAGAAAAGAAATTAAAAGGAAAAAAGAAAATACAGTAAATCGCTTTGTTCTTCGTCTTCCTTCTCTCCACCTTGCTTGCTCAATATCTCTCTCTCTCTCTCCTTTCCTCCGTGAGTTGCGTCTCCACCTCTCCTCCCCCTTCCTTCCTTGCTCGTCTTCCCCACCCAATCCATTCCATTCCATTCCAACCCCCGGTCCCCGAGGCTGGCTGTGGCCGCCGCTCCGGCTCTGGCTCCCCGCAATCCAACCTCCAATCGCTCGCGAATGCCGCCTCCTCGCCGCGGCCCCAACCCCGCCCTAATCCCCACCCCGTCGCCTCCGCATTAGCCATCTCCCCACCAATCCCTGCTCCTCGCGTTAGGGTTAGGGCACGGGCACGGGCACCCCATCTATCTATCTATTGCGACACACAGGACGCCATGGACGAGTACCATCACCACCACCACCGCATGGGCGCCGCCGCCGACTTCCGCCGCGACCTCGAGGACCTCGTCTGCGACCACCTCGGCGGCTGCTTCTCCCCGCCCCCGTCCTCCTCCTCCTCCTGCTCCGCCGCGGCGGGGGGAGGCGCCGCGGACCATGAGCCCGACGGCGAGGCCGAGTCGTCGGCGGCGCGCAGGCGGAGGCGGGAGTCGCGCCTCCTCAGCCGCTGGGTCGCGCGCCAGGCCGAGGAGGTGCTCTCCTCCATGGAGCGCGAGGTCGAGCGCCGCAACCGCGAGGCCGAGCTCCTCGCGCTTGCGCGCCTCCACCCGGTCTCCACCCTCGACCCATCCTCCTTCCTCCTCTCCTCGCCCGCCACGCCGCCGCCGCCGCGCCCGCAGGCGCCCTCCCCCGCCGCGCCCTCCTCGCTCCTGCAGATGTGGCGCGAGCTCGAGCACCGCCGCGCCGACGCCCACCCCTTCGACCGCGAGCCCACCCCGGACAACGCCGACCGTGACCGCGAGCGCGTGCGCCAGATCGCGCGACGCCTCACCGACACCGCCGACAGTCCAACGGCCGCCGCCGCCGCAGCCACAGCTAACGGGGAGTGGCTCGGCGAGACGGAGAGGCAGAGGGTCAGGCTCGTAAGGGAGTGGGTGCAGATGGCCAGCCAGCCACGTGACTCTCGTGCGGGTGTGCGCAGGGACGAGCCTGCTGCCGGCGCCGACAGGGACAGGCGAGGGGAGCCTCCTCGGCTACGAGGCCGGCAGGCGAGATTGGATGTCATCAGCCGGATGGCCAGGGAGCGTCAGCGCGAGCTGCAGGGAATATCAGGGTACCATGTCGTGTCCGAGTTCCCTCGCCGCAGCCGCAACCGCATCCAGGTGGGGAACTTGCGGCATTGCATTGCACGAACCACTTACCTGTGATACCATGTTTGCCGGTTTGTGAAATCTCTGCCTTCCACAGGGATTGCTTAGGGGGAGGTTCTTGAGGAATGGGGCGCTTCCGGTTGAAGAGGAGCGACCACCATCTGTGGCAGCGAGGGAGCTCGGGCAGTTGAGGCAGAGCCATCGTATGCCCGCCTTGAGGTTAGCGTCCCTTTTGATTATACAATACAAATCTCTATAGTAATTGGACCTATATATACTTTGATGATTCTGTAACCTACTATGTATGTGCCTCCATGCACTTTCAGTGCTAAACTGCTAAAATGGAACTCTTGGCTGCATAGTTCAATCACATCATTTCCACCCCTTCTGCACCACAGAATGTTGGAGAGAGATCACTGCATTATTTATGTTATTTTGATAATTCTGATGTATCAGGTTTGGGAGTGAGAATGGTTGCCATTTCCCACTCCCTTCCATTATTATAGTATAGCCTAGGACCCAGTAGTACAACTTCGTTTGTGTTTGTGGTCCCTTGACATCCTGGGGGTGTCTCTGGACAACACATTCCTTAGTCCACTAGCACATTGCTCGGTTGCCTTTATTTTTTAGTCTTCAGTGGCAAGTGTGTTTTACCAGTGTAAAAACGCAGCTTCTTGTTTGAATTTCTGAGCCTCATTAACTCATGGTTTATTCCATGTCTCTCAAGGATCTTTAGCATAACTACTGTACTGTTGCTGTTCCTACAAACAATTCCTACACCATATTTGTGCTAAAAGTCTAGATAGTAAGGATCAGGACTCAGGAGTTGTTTGTTTCATTGTTTGTTGGTAAAGACTAAAGAGATAAGTCTGGAATTAGGGGAATACGCTTGCAAGCCAACTGAAAGTATTGTTTAAGGTAATCTGTCTGTGGCATTGCCAGATACTACAGTGTGGTAAAATAGATTGGAAATGCTCTTTTTTGTTGGACAGGCATTGCCCTGACATTGAAACTATTACAAATACTTACGGTGTTTAACTGTGTCCAACTTTATCAAGTTATTCCATCATGCCATTTGTGCATAGTTTCTTAGCGGCGCCAATGCCACTAAAATTACTTCTAAAATGAACCAGAAACCTTTGACTACGGTTGTTGTGTTACTACTTACTAGTTCTCTGAAGGAAAACCGCAGTCTAGGTTTCAGGTGCCACTGTTGCTAATTATACCAGTCCTTCTGATGGCAGGCCATTCTTGTTCTATACGTTATAGACTATTCACCAACCAAATAGGCTTTAAATGCTACTGCAAACTGTATTGATGATATTGACTAGCATACTCTGGAACCTCAGGTCCCTGAGTCCAGCCTCTGCATGTCTTAGTGTAGTTTGATGGTGATACCAACTATCTTTACCTACTACACCCGCTCGTCAAGCTATATTTCTTGTGCTGTTTTAGTTACCCTAGTTTGCTGCTGAAGAGAATTGTCTTCCTCTTATTCAGAGTACTGATAGCATTAAATGATGATACGGGCCTCTCTTTTAAAAGTGGAGCTATTGGTCATTTTCATGCAATATGTTTTTGATGTATAAGTGATTGACTCATGAAAATAAGGGATAACATATCTTTTATTACTACCAGTCCCAGTTATGATGCATCGGTTCCATGTATTCTATTCTGTTCTTCCAGTTCCTTCATTGCCAATGTTATTCCTTATACCTTGTTGCATCTAAAGTCCTACAACAAGTGTCGTTGCTTTATTTTTTATGGCATCCAAGAAGCAATCTTGTAGTATATTTATACTAGGATAGCATCTCTTGATTACTTGACATTTCTTTGTTGCTGATACAAAGATATATAGAATTGGTCAAAGTTAGAAATGATTGACTGCTGCATCCCACTGGTGAACTTTTTCTGTGACTGGAGGGATTTTATATAATTTTTAAAAAAATCAATACATAAATATTATTTGTTTCAGAGCGGTTAAAAGAAGAGGAATGGTATCAGCAACAGAGATTACTATCAGTGTTATGTTCTTGTGACTTCTATCTATGTCAAGAGGTTTTCACTATAATTAATGATATATTGGTTAACATGGTAGTTTATACAGTATACACAATATCGACGTGCATCTTGAGAACATGAAAGAGAGGAAGTATTTTCTGCCCTCACTGTGTTTCAGAGTTCATTTCATGTGTGGTATCAAGGTTCACATGAGCTTATGCTAAAAAAACCCAATGCGTGTTTGCCTGTTAAGATTGCTCACAACAGTGCAATTTACATCTATGGATGCTTGTGTTCTATGTCAAGTCCTTATCAGTTAGAGCTCTTGTTATGTGATACTGTATGTAAGTTTATTTTCCTGACTCTGTTCAAATTAATAAAAGTTAATTTATTGTACCATTTTCAGATCAGAGAGTGTTGCAAGTAGTCAAGATGTTAGCCAATCTGATGCTTCTGTGCCTGAGAGTGTTAGATTACTAGTTAATGATGAATCTCAGCAAGTGGCTGATGTGGCTTTTACTGATACTGAGGATACTGCCCAAACGTTGCTGGAGAATGTGGATTTACAAGAAATGGATGCAGATCGTGCTGAGGCACACTCACCAAGTATACCTTTGGATGACATGGTTGTAATGCAAGAGTCTCTAACTCAAGGTGATAACATGCGGCAAGATGAGACAGAAGATGACACGGGATTCTGGCAGTCATCTTTGGATGGCAGGCTTGATAGGTGGCCCAGTGATATTGATGAAGGTGCTGACAGAACTTGGGAAGATAATGCAGAAGACTTGCACAGTGAAACTGTGGAGGAGGATGACAGGGAGCATGGTCATCTACAAGAAGAGCATGATGGATGGCATGATGACGAGTCTCATGGTACCATGGAGAACTGGCAAGATGATTACCAAGATTCCACACTTGATACAGGCCCCATTCCTAGGACCGAAAATAGGTTTATTCCACCTGATGATGACAATGTGTACAGCATGGAACTTAGAGAATTACTTAGCAGGTATTTTCTGCCTTCAGTGTGCTATTTCTCTAAATGTCTTTATTTTCCATCTGTTTTTATTCTCAAGCTGTTTCATGTTTTGAATGGCTAGGCGAAGTGTGTCCAATCTTCTTAGTAATGGCTTTGGTGAAAGTTTGGAGCGATTAATAAGGTCATATGTTCAACGGCGTGGTCATGGTCCCCTCAACTGGAATCTTGATGCAGCCATGCCCCCTACGAATGCACCAAATGCAAATCAGGAACAAGAAAGGAACCCTGAAACACGGCAATTCCAGGGTCCGGTCAATAGACCTGCCCTTGTTATCCCTCCTCCACCTTTGCCACCGCGACAACCATTATGGCACAGAGAACTGCGTCATAACAACTGGAGCAGCAGACACAGGGTAAATGCAGATGCTGTTCATTATCTTCTCATTCAATGATGGAGTTTTTGTATAGAAAGGGAAAATAAACTTTTCTACTAGTGGGCTGAGTCAAAAAATAAAAAAAATGGGATCATATTTGCAGTCATGCCATGAATTTAAATTTGCTTGAATATCTTGTGTTATTTATAATAAAAAATTTACATCAGAGGATTCATTTGGTTTTGTATTCTTGCAGGAATGGGATGCTATTAATGATTTAAGAGCTGACATGGGTAGACTCCAGCAAGGGATGAGCAGCATGCAGAGGATGCTGGAAGCGTGCATGGATATGCAGCTGGAATTGCAGCGTTCTGTGAGACAAGAAGTGTCAGCTGCCTTGAATCGATTTGCAGGACCTGAAGGTTGGACATTTCTTTTTGTTATAACATCATGATTGTAGTACTGTTTCTGTCTAATATGAAGAATGATTTGCACCAAACCTGAAATTTGTTTTTATTATTTGCTTACCAAGTTTCTATTTATTTCCTGGTGATACTTAACATCAATTGAGGTTTGCTTGTTTTCTGTACCCATTTTTTCCTGGATTCCATTCATTGTGCAAGTATGCATGACTAGTTGCTTGTGTTTTTCAGGATTCTCGATGGATCTGTCTGACGATGGATCAAAATGCAATCAAGTGAGGAAAGGAACCTGCTGCATATGCTGCGATACGCAAATCGATTCTCTACTGTACAGGTGGGTACTATGCATCGCATTTCAGGTTCCTTGTGCACAAGATGGTGTGTGTGTGTGTGTGTGATGTGTGGTTTGTAATGTTTTAAACCTTTCGGGTGCCGATGGCAGGTGTGGACACATGTGTACTTGCTCGAAATGTGCAAATGAGCTGGTGCGCAGCGGTGGCAAGTGCCCGCTCTGCCGGGCTCCCATCGTGGAGGTGGTCCGCGCATACTCAGTATTGTAAAGTGGTGGAAGATACAGTCAGTAGGAAAGGGAATAAGTTAACGGCAAGTGAAGTTTTGCTGCAAGTGAAGAAAAGGGACCCCGGAAAAAAAAAATTGCTCTCGTTTTGCTCCTTCATTCTTCGTTTCTTCTTCTTTGTGTATCTATAGGGGAGGCTACTTACGTTGCCTGCATATTCGTTGCCTTGCTGCTTTGCGTCGCCGAGACGCAGGCGGCAAAGGGCGTGCCATTGATTTTTGGAAGAGCTTGCGTTGGGATGGGAAGGTGTGTCTCCATGCAAGCTGTTTCACTGTATATTTATACACTGACTGATCCTCAACCGAAGCAGACACCTGCAATGCATTGATATATACAAGGTTCCCTGACTACTATCTAGTCCTTGTTTTCCCGTGAGCATTGAGCTGTGATGTGGATAGTGTTTGGTGCGCACCAACAGCAACAGGTTACATCTGCATCAGTCCGTGGTGTGGCGTGTAGCCTTTCAGCTTTTGTTGAGTCGCCTTTCTATTGTACCTGCTACGCTCTCTTTCTCATGCATGGTCCGTGCTGTTTCCAATTGCTGGTGTACCCTACACAGAGAATGTACATATGAAAATTGATGAAATACAGTATTATGCTGTGCTGTGCTGTGCATACGTTGTGTTTCTCACCAAGAAGCATGGCCTGCAAGCTGAGGTGCGAGGCGTTTGCATGGCCTGCAATTGTAACCACGTTGGGGCTGGGCCTTCAATTGCGACCGGAAACCGTGGTTGGGCTTCTTTGCTCGTAGTAGCTGAGTCGTCAATTCAAAACAAAACTTAGTTCCTTGCCCTAAGAAAAAAGTTGTGCTTAGTTTCTTGGCACTTTTTCGATTGAACTTGCTTATTTGGTCCTAAGACTAAGACTAATTTCGTTTTAGTTCTTGGCCTTTCCGAGGTAATGGTGTTGAAAGCAACATGAAATGACTCTCTTACCCCTAGTCACTTCACATTGCTTTTAGCACCTTTATCTTGTCAAACTATCGAAAGGACCGAGGACCAAAATGAAATTTGTTGTAGGGCCAAATAAGCAAGTTCAATCGAAAAAGGCTAAGAAACTAAGGGGGTGTTTAGTTCTCCTCCTATTCCGAAAATTTTTGGGTTTTGGTTTATCATTTTGCAAAATAAAACTAAACACTATGTAAATTTTTTGGCAAAAAGGTGGTTATTTTCTATTTTGGATTTTAGCTAAAGAGGGCAAAAAAAAACCCAAAAGAGCATCATGAGAGCAATAAATCCCGCATTTTGGATAAAACTAAACATAACCCTGAAAATTTTGTCATTTTGCATTTCATCATTCCGAAATAGTTGGCATTTTGTATTTTACATTTTTTTTAAACTAAACACCTCTAAACACAAATTTCCAGTGTCTCTCACCTGTTGGTTCTGTCGTGATTGGGATTGGGGCTCGTGATTTTCGGCATTTTCCGGCGCGGGGCCGACGAGGCCATGTGAATTTGATCCGGTCGTCGCAACGTGGGCAATCTCCGGATGATCCGGGGCCCACACACTGTAGCTGTAGCACCACCACTCCTGTCTCTCCCTCCACCACACAGACACACGCACGCGCGCGCCATCCCCCTTCCCTCCCGTCGCGCGCCGTCGATCCAATCCACAAAAACCAAAAAATGCCGCCGCCCTCCGCCGCCGCCACTTCCACCACCGCAGCCGCCAGCGCCGCGAGGGACGACATGTCCCCGGCGGAGGCCCGGCTGGCGATGATGGAGCTGGCGAACATGGTGTCGGTCCCGATGGCGCTGACGGCCGTAATCCGGCTGGGCGTCCCCGCCGCAATATGGGCTGGCGGCGCCAACGCGCCGCGGTCGGCGGCCGAGCTCCTCCCGGCGGGCCACCCGGACCCGTCGGTCCTGGAGCGGCTGCTCCGCCTGCTGGCGTCCCGCGGCGTCTTCTCCGAGTCCACGTCCACGTCGGAGGACCGGACGACGACGACGCGGCGGTTCGCGCTCACCGCGGTGGGCCGCACGCTGGTGCCGGAGGGCGCCTCGGGCGCGTCGTACGCCGACTACGTGCTGCAGCACCACCAGGACGCGCTGGTGGCGGCGTGGCCGCGGCTGCACGAGGCCGTGCTGGACCCGCGCGGGCCCGAGCCGTTCGCGCGCGCCAACGCCGGCGTCCCCGCCTACGCCTACTACGGCAAGGACAGGGAAGCTAACCAGGTGATGCTCCGCGCCATGACGGGGGTCTCCGAGCCCTTCATGCACGCCCTCCTCGACGGCTACGGCTTCGACGGCGGGTTCCACGGCGTCGCCACGCTCGTCGACGTCGGGGGAAGCTCCGGCGCCTGCCTCGAGATGATCATGCGCAGGGTCCCCACTATCAAGGAGGGTATCAACTTCGACCTGCCCGACGTCGTCGCCGACGCGCCGGCCATCGCCGGTACGTACGACGCTACCAGCCCTGCCCTCTCGGGCATACTCCCTCTATCCCAACGTTTGATTTTTTTAATCCTAAATTTAACCACTTATCTCTCATTCGAAAAATTTATATAAATATAGTCGATTTTAAGATATTTCTTTTAAAAAAGTTATTAATAAATCAAACCACGACAAAAGAAATAATATTTTATATAAATATTTGAATAAGATGAGTGGTCAAATTTAATATTAAAAAAACCAAATATCTTATAATTAAGAATAAATTGAGTACATAATTAGTTAGATGGAAATGCAATATGCTTCATCATTCATTCAACAATGCAAGGATTATTATTCGTCTGATCCGATCCGTCCAGGATTATTAGTTGCATTTCCTCGGGATTATTAGTTTGCCATCCACATACATATTCACATGCAAATGCAATGCATCATTCAACAAGTTTTATTCAACTGGCTAAGGTTGGTTCACTTCCTTGGTTTACTCTGCACGGATCTCTACAAACTGTAAACTGTCTAATGTATATACTTCCCTCAGCGAAAAAAAATCGATCTACTCACCCCATTTTAAATAACTATAATTTAATATTCGCATCTACTAATATGACGCATACTATATATATCATAAATATTGCTAGTAGTAGCTTTTGTATATAAGTAATCCATTGATTAATAAAACTGAAAAAAACTTGTTGAGAAGCGAGATGAAAAACTGGGGAAGTAGACGTGTATGGCATCTCTCTGATCTCCACTCTTCCAGCATCATAGTCAACAGCTATGATAAAACACTGCCGTACCATACGGGATATTGTAGGTGCGCGAGGATTTCAGCGAAAGCTAGTGATCACAGATCCGTCGCCGCACGTACCTCCCATCACAAATACTGATATGATGTCTCTGCAGTACCGTGTGGCTGTCGATTGTGATCGAAATGGTCACAGTAAGGGGCTGTTTAGTTTTTGAAAAAATTTAGAAATTTTTTAAAATTTTTTGTCACGTCGAATCTTGAGGCACATATATGGAACATTAGATATAGATTAAAAAATAACTAATTGTATAGTTCGTCTATAATTTGCAGGATGAATCTTTTAAGTCTATTTAGTTCATAATGAACAATAATTGTCAAATATAAATGAAAATGTTATAGTAGGCAAAACCAAAAAATACATCTTGAATCGTTTTTGCACGCCGCCGCTAGTTGTTTACATAGGGCCTGTTTGGCAGGACTCATCTCTGGCTCCTCCTTTAAGTAAAAAGCAGAGGAGTCGAAGTTATTTTGGTAAAATTATAAATTAGAGCTTCAACTTTTTTAGAGAAGCTCTTGATGAGGAGCCATGCCAAGCACCTTTATTACAATTGCGGCGGCTGATGGATGGTGTGCCACGCCCGCCACGGGCCTGTAGCAGGTCCGACAGGTACCTAGGTAGAGAGGCCACCACCATGATCCACAACAGGCTTGCCTCGTGGAGGGAGAGCAGCCAGGTGCCGAGGTGCGTGCCACACACGCCTTTGAGTACAGTACAAACAATGCAATTCATTGTTTGGCTTGCCTATACCAGTGTACCATGGACCATTAGGACCCACTCAGCAATGACATTAGGAGGGATTTTGATATGCGTGGCTAAACTGTAAACTGTGCTATAAAATATATATCAGACGCAAGGAATCCTTGTCTACTCTGCGACTGAATCAGGTCATTTGTTTTTTATTTATACTACGACTGGCCTGTGGTACTGCCACGCCACGAGCTCAGGATCAACAGCACAGTTTGCTCCCATCCGTGTCTGTCCCTCATCGCATATGTTCCAATGTCTAGATAACTCAGTACACTAATATTTGTTTCAATTTACTCTCTCTAACTATTTTAGTCGATCTAATTTAACTCATACCAAGATTTGTCCTTTTTCCCCTCCGCATACAAGTTGAGTTTTAATTTAAAATTTGTGAGGCCACAGAGGAACTCAGATTTTATGTCAAAAAGAAATTCATTGTTTTCTTTATTATGTCTCGTGCAAATTCTTTATTAAATGTCATAACCCATTCAAATGATGACCAATATTTATGATGTGTAAATATACTCTAATGTACTTCCTTAATTCGTTTCAAATTATAAAATATTTTAGTTTTCCTAGATACATTGCTTTGACTATATATCTAGATATATAGTGTATTATCTAATTGCATAGTATAACTTTGACTTCTCATTTTTATAAAAAAATATTTATCAAAAAGTGATATATGAATATTTTTATAAAAGTATTTTTTAAGAAAAATCTATTTATATAGTTTTCACATTTCTAAACTCAACATCTTAAAAGTTATTCATGATTTATATTCTCAATGTTTGACCAAGTTTTATCCAAAGTGACTTTATTTTTTTTTAGTACGAAGAGAGTATCTAGAAAAGGTCAAGTAGAATTTGGAATGGAGGGACTTATAAACAATCCTGAAGAATGGAAATGCTTGCAGTCCCTGTGTTTATTATTATTAAGAGTAAAAAGAAACAAGGTGACATGTGTTTCGTTACAGGAGTGAGGCATGTTGGCGGAGACATGTTCAAGTCCATCCCCTCTGGTGATGCCATCTTCATGAAGGTACGGTACCCAGTAGTCCATCCTCCATTGCAAACACCCAAAAACCAAAAAAAAACCAAAACTGCGCATCATGCAGTGGGTTCTGACGACGTGGACCAACGACGAGTGCACGGCCATCCTCAGGAACTGCCACGCCGCGCTGCCGGACGGCGGCAAGCTGGTCGCCTGCGAGCCGGTGGTGCCGGAGGAGACGGACAGCAGCACCAGGACGAGGGCACTTCTGGAGAACGACATCTTCGTCATGACCACCTACCGGACGCAGGGGAGGGAGCGCTCCGAGGAGGAGTTCCACCACCTCGGCATCGCCGCCGGCTTCACCGGCTTCCGCGCCATCTACCTCGACCCCTTCTATGCCGTCCTCGAGTACACCAAGTGAATCTCTCAAATCATGTTTTCTCTAGCATGTATAATAACGAACAGATGTCAGGCAAAGTTGAGATTCACGTTCCAACTGCGCACTGTACTGTACTCTACTCTACTGTGGTTAGCTTCTGAATCCAGAATCTCTCTTCCAAACGAGCTTAACCATGATTTCCGGCTTTTTCAAGCATTCTATTCTAAGGGAAAAAGCTTTACACAACAAAATTCAGCTTAGCTATTTGCAACTGCGAATTCAACTCCATCGATTCAGACAGGCCAGCAGTGATTAGTCGCGCAACTGGTAAGGATCCGGAGTGGCATTACAGGTACATATACATTCATCGACTCGTCAATCCAGATACATATTCATCAATCACAGCAATTATTTCTTAGTTACGATATGTCCGCATATAGAGCAGTGGTCTCCATTTTAATTAAGCGCCTGCTGACACGAGCAGGATCCAATACATGAATTATTCCTCTTTCTTATCTTCTGCCGCAGCACCATGTGGATTGACTAGGGGTTTTGATTCACTCGCACCCTGTAAAGGCAGAGTACAATAAGCATTTGGGAGATGCACTGTAGCAAGAGCGTATAGGATGAGAATGTAGGTGTACCTCATCGTTCTTCTGAGCTGCAGGCTTGTAAGGACAAGCTGGTGGGGCTCTTTCAGGTCTCCTGTACTCCCATCCAAATAGCCGATACACCTTGCTCTGGAAACCGTCCAAGATACAAATCAATTTCCATAATGCAAGCAACAGAATTTTATTAGAAACTAGAAAACAAACAGAGATCCTCTTCATTTGGTGTGGCCAAATACACATGCAAACCAACAAGGCTATGTGCAGTCAGAAAGCGCACCAGTATCGTTTTTGGTTCACAAATCAGATGTATGTTTCTGACAGAATTATTAGTAAGCAACTGACCAATATAATCCTAGAAAACCTAACAAAACCATCAATGGAAATAAACCAACTTTGGCCCCTAGCTGGCTCTTCGAAATCGCATACACGAATCTTTGTAATTGACAGGTAGATCTTCCCTAGAGGATGAATGATTTATTGTTCCACCTAATACCACAAGGCCTAGGCAAACTTAAGCATGAGCAAATGGCTAGACCCGGCCAACATCACTGAACCACTATGTTGTAAAAGGTGAATATTACTTTGAAGAAAAAAGGAACAATCCAATATCTTCCATGCCACCTGCCTAAATTGAAGAGGAGTTGATTTTTTCTCAAAACTTACTTGTGTAGTGTTATAGCTAATGAAAAGAAGTATGTTTAGCTATTCACTGCTTCTAGAAGCTGAATTTCAATGCACAAGAAGCTGTTTTTTTTTTTTTTGGAAAGTAATGGCAGGTCTTTCTCAATTAAGAAGAATAGAACGGCCTAGTTTATAAGGGAAACCAGTCCTGAAATCCTTACATAGGCACAGATTAAAACACAGAAAATACCCACAAAACCAGAACATCATAGCCCTGACTAAACAGAGGTAACACACAAACCAACGACACCCACCGCGTGTCCTCATTACCAAGCTGATCACAAGCAGCAAGAAGCTGATATCTAGAATCAACAATCTGATACCTAGGCTCAAGAAGCTGAATCCTAACCCAAGTTAGCTACTTTGACTACTTTACCTGGCCCAAGCCATCGTGATAGACTATAACAAATAGTAAATGGACCAATCAACAGTTTATTGGCTTCATCACTCACTCGCTGGGTAAAGAGGCTGTAGTAGAACTTTTTGTATAAAGGTCACAAGAATTCATAATTCAAAATGCATACTGCCTATCAATTTACTGGATGATGTATTGCGATGCGAATCAAATGAGGAAATCTGGGTGGGTATGAATTGCTGGTAAGGAAATATGATCATAAAATCCAAACCAAATGATCAGAGAAAAGAAATCCAGCCCTGACCGTAGCTGGCTCATACCAATCACAGTTGATAACTGGCAGCTAGGTCCACTGTTTTGGATGTGAAAACCCCAATTTTCTCCTCTACTAGGAACGGTGAGCTCTGGTTTCCTGCTCCAACGAATCCACGAACAGGGGCCAGGGCAGCAGACTAAACAAACAAGCTCGGAGATCCCCCAGGCCCAGGACTGTTGAATCGGATAGAACCCCAGCCACCAGCACGGTCTATGGTTGTGGCTGGGTCTTACAGAAACCGGGGAAAAGGGAAGGATCCGTACGATGATGAGGTCGACGAGGTAAGGGAGGGCGTTGACCAGCGGGATCAAGAAGAGCGGCAGCAGGCACGCGACGCAAACCTGGCCAAGCACATCGACAACGACGTTAGTATAGCTATAGCACAGGGATCTGCAGGCAGGGGGAGGTCGGGAGAGAAAGAAGCTGAGCGCCTCACCATATCGTGGGATGGGATGGGATGCTGGAGGATGGATCGGCCTCCTTGGCTTTGACCCCGTTGCTTGCTCCGCTCGTCTCTTGTTACCTCCTCGTCGTCGGGGCGCGGTGGTCGCCGATCCGGAGGTCGAATGCGATTGGGGAGAAGAGGAAGAGGAGAGGAGAGGAGAGGACAAGGGAGACGACCATGGACAGGACACGGGCCCCACCAAGTCGTCCACACCACAACAGCGCATGGAACGGCCCAATTAGATTGAGGCCCGGAAAGACCTTTTGGGCTTCTTTCTCGTCTCGTCTGACTCTTTTGACCCTGATGAGGAGGGGTGGGAGAGAGAGAGAGAGAGAGAGAGAGAGAGAGAGAGAGAGATCTTTAAAAAAAAAATTTGGATGTAAACCATGCCTGACAGCATGTGGGTGCGGCTCCGATCCAGAGGATGGCATAGTGGTGGAAGTCGGCGGTGGGGTCGAACCAGTCGAGATGGAACTTGACGACCTCCCTTCCGACGACCCTCCCGTCGCCGGAGCCGAGGAGAGGACGTACGTACACGTTGGTCTGCAGCGTGTATGGCCTCCCCAGCCGGCGTGGTGCATGCCCAGGAACTCACTCATGCATGTCCACACGGAACCCCGGTCGGGTAGAATAGAATAGAACGCCGTGATGACACCCGCCGTTTAGCCCGGACGCGCCAACCGGAAGGCCCGACGCGACTTCCCGGTCCCGGACACCGACTGGTACGGTGCTGCATGCGCGCCCTGCGGAATTCACGGCAGAAGGGATGCGCTGTCAACTCCGCTCAATCGGCGGCGACGAGTTGCTCTGGATAGTTGCTAGCCCGCCGGCAGGCTGACGGCTGCAGAATAGTTTAGGGTTTGCTTACATCAAGTTGGATGCGAAATCTCAGCTACTCTCCTCTATTTCTACTCCTCCCCGTTGGGCTGGGTTTCACAAGTATTACAAACCCAATCTGGGTCAGTCACTCTTTTGTTCTTGGGCCTCTGGCGCGTGCTCTTCCTGGGCTCACCCTTGGGCTTGGAGATGACCGGGTGAGGAGGCATGACACTCCTCCCTCCTTGAGAACTGGCATGTCCCCATGCCGGCGCATAGGGAAAGCGCTGCTGCACCGCCTCTGCATCTTCCCAGGTCGCCAGTTCCGCATCCATGCCGGACCACTTGATTAGGAGTTGAACAATGGCGCCGTTGCGTCGTGGATGAAGGCGGCGTTGGAGCACAGCTTCTGGTACCTGGAGACCTTCCGCCGATTCGGGCGGCGAAACAGAGAGAGGATATTTTGTAGAAGGAGCAGCTTTGAGCAGAGAGACATGGAATACCGGGTGGACGGAGGAAGAATCTGGCAAATCAAGCTTGTATGCGACAGAGCCAATCTTTCCCAGCACCTTGTAAGGACCAAAGTAGCGAAAGGCCAGCTTCTGGTGAGCACGAGGCGCTAGTGAAGCTTGAACATATGGTTGGAGCTTGAGGAAGACCATGTCGCCCACATTGAACGAGCGCTCAGATCGGTTCTTGTCAGCATAGAGTTTCATGCGTTGCTGGGCCCGAAGCAAGTGTTGGCGCACCAAATCAATCATGGTGGAACGAGCAGTGAGCATAGCGTCCACATCTGGAACAGAAGTAGCTTCAGGTGGAGAGAGACCAAAGTGCCGAGGAGAGTGCCCATATAGAACCTCGAACGGAGAGCGCCGAAGAGAAGAGTGCAAGCTCGTGTTGTACCAGTACTCCGCCAAACTTAGCCAACGAATCCACTGTTTCGGGCAAGAGTGCACAAAGCAACGGAGAAAGGCTTCCAAGCACTGATTAACACGTTCCGTCTGACCATCCGTCTGCGGGTGGTATGCTGAACTCATACAGAGTTTTGTGCCTGCCAAGCGAAAGAGTTCCTTCCAGAAATTGCTGGTGAAAATACGGTCCCGATCGGAAATGATGTGTGTAGGCATGCCATGCAAGCGGTATATGTTGTCAAGAAAAACCTGAGCCACTTGGGGAGCCGTAAAGGGGTGGAGGAGAGGGATGAAGTGAGCATACTTGCTAAATTTGTCAACGACGACCATGATGCAATTGGCAGAGCCGGAACGTGGCAGTCCATCAATGAAGTCCATAGAGATCACTTGCCAAGACTCGGCTTGCACAGGGAGAGGAGACAACAGTCCTGGATATTTGGCGTGATCCGGCTTGGCCTGAAGGCAGACGATACATGCAGCGACACGAGCCTTGATTTCAGACTTCATGCCCTTCCAGGCGAATAATTTCTTGATGCGGGCGTAGGTGACAGGAAACCCAGAGTGTCCACCGATAGCACTGGAATGAAGAGCCTCAAAGATTCTGTTGTGCAAGGACTTGTTGTCACCAATCTAGATGCGGTCTCCGATATGAATAATACCTTGTAGCAAGGTGTAGGGGGGGTGACTTGCAGAGTCAACAGCCAAGTCTTGCAGCAGCTTCTTGGAGAACGGATCGAAATTGTAACCAGCAGCAACATCAGCGAGCCAAGAGTGGGACGGAGCTGAGATAGCATTTAAATGTTCGGGGGGATCTGGATGCCGAGACAGAGCATCTGCGGCCAAGTTGGAGACCCCGGGTTTGTAAACGACCTGGAACTGCAACCCAACCAATTTAGTGTAGAGTTTCATTTGCCAAGGGGTCTGAAGTCGTTGCTCAGTAATATGCATGAGACTGCGCTGATCAGTGAAAATAGTAAACTCAGCGTGCTGCAAATAAGATCGCCACTGATCGACAGCTATAAGAATGGCCAAGTACTCTTTCTCATATGTAGATAACCCACGAGTTTTGGGTCCCAACGATTTGCTCACAAATGCTAGAGGATGTCCATTCTGCAGGAGAACTGCACCCACTCCAGTGTCACTTGCATCGGTCTGGAGCTGAAATGGCTTACAAAAATCTGGCAGAGCCAGGACCGGAGCCTCAGTAAGTGCCTGCTTCAGAGTGTTGAAAGCAGTCGTATGGTTGAGAGTCCAAATGAACAGGGTACCCTTCTTGAGTAGGTCTGTCAACGGCCGAGCGATGACTGCGTAGTGCTGCACAAACTTGCGATAATAGCCGGTAAGGCCCAGAAAACTGCGCAGCTGTTTGACATCAGTTGGAGTAGGCCAAGCTTGAACTGCTGCTATCTTGGTAGGATCTGTAGAAACCCCAGCGGCACTGACAACATGTCCCAAGTAGTTGATGGACTGCTTAGCAAAGCTGCACTTGGACAGTTTAACCAGCCACTGATCCTGGGAAAGAAGTTCAAAAACTTGAGCCAAATGTTGGACATGATCTGCATACGTGGCGCTGTAGACAAGAATGTCGTCGAAAAAGACGAGCACACACTTGCGGAGAAGGGGATGCAGCGTTGTATTCATAGCCCCTTGGAACGAGTTTGGAGCTCCTGTCAACCCAAACGACATCACAGTATATTCAAACTGTCCACAGTGGGTCGGGAATGCAGTCTTGTGTTCTTCTCCAGGCGCGAGGCGAATTTGATTGAACCCGGCCCGCAGGTCTAAGCAAGAGAACCAACTGGCACCTGACAACTCGTCCAGAAGCTCATCAATAACAGGAATGGGGTACTTGCTTTTCACTGTCAATGCATTGAGCTGGCGGTAATCCACGCAAAAACGCCAACTGTTATCTTTCTTCCGAACCAGAAGCACCGGAGAAGAGAAGGCACTAGTACTTGGTCTGATAAACCCATTTTGTAACATATCATTGACTTGGGTTTCAATTTCAGTTTTGAGGGCAGGAGAGTACCGATATGGTCGGGCAGACACCGGTTGAGCACCCTGGACCAGCGGTATAGTGTGATCACAAGCACGGCGTGGAGGCAGCTCTGCTGGAACTTGGAACAAATGACTGTATTGCTGGAGCAAAGACTGAATCTCAGGTGGAACAGAAGGAAGATCCGAGACCGAAACAGTTTCTTCTGCAGGCAGGAGGTTGACAGACACCAGAGAACACCCCATCTGCTCAGGCAAGGCACCCTGCAATATGATATTGTCAGGACCGTAGGGAATCTGGACCCATCTCTGAAGCCAATGCACCTTCATGGGGGAGAAAGCCTGCAACCAATCCATACCCAAAATCATATCATATGAGCCAATGGGTATAAACTTGAGGGTGGAA